>NC_135966.1:32402408-32702408 GCF_053455715.1 Rhinoraja longicauda
TCTCACTCTCTCCATCATCAGTAGAGTTTGTATAAACTCAATTTTCTAACACATGATTTGTCGGTGTTGCAACATTGAGAAATAGCCAGATAATATAAATGGAGCCAACACTTTAGGGAGCTTTTTGAGGGAACATAATGTTCTTCCAGCGGTTCAGCAATGATCTTGCGGGTACATGTATGCTCCCAATGTCCCAAATTTAATATGAACAAGAGAGTGGGTAGTGAGTGCTAGTGTATCGGTGATGCTGACTCAGTGGATCGGTGGTTCCGTGCTTTATCTCCGAACTAAACTAAAACTAAGTTGTTCCATGCCACACTTAACCAGGCGGCACGGTGGCGCAGTGGTAGAGTTGCTGCCTAACATCGCCGAAGACCCGGGTTCGAAACTGACGACGGGCACTGTCTGCACGGAGTTTGTACGTTCTCCCTGTGACCGCGTGGGTTTTCTCTGAGTCCTTCGGTTTCCTCCCACACACCAAAGACGTGCAGATTTGTAGGTTGATTGGCTTCTATAAATTGTCCCTGGTGTGTCGGATAGAACTAGTGTACAGATGGATCGTTGGTCAGCACGGATTCAGTGGCTGTTTCCAAGTTGTAACTCTAAAACTAAAGCCTCAGCTTTTAGATTAACTGAAAAAATGTTAGTGTCATCTGAAACGTTACTGGATCATGTCTCGCGTTTTACTCAAGATTCCAGCATCTGTGGTATGTACAGAGAGCGAGAGAGAGAGAGGGAGCACAGAAATAGATTCAGGTTTAGCTTTATTATTGTCATGTGCCCCAAGGTACAGTGAATAGCTTTGTTTTGCATGTGATCCAAACAGATGAGATAACACTATACTTAATAGTACACTTAAATACAATCAAATCAAACTCAAGTACAATAGGTAGAGCAAAGGGGAAGATACAGAGTGCAGGATATGGTTCTTAGCATTGTAGCGCATCAGTTCCACAGACAAAGTCCAATGACCGTAATGGCGTAGAGGTGAATCGGACAGTACCTGAGCTAATGGAAGGACCGTGCAGAAGCCTGATAACAGAGGGGAAGAAGCTGTTCCTGAGTCTGGTGGTCCACGCTTTCAAGCTTCTGTACCTTCTGCCGAGCTGGGAGAAGAAGGAATGACCGGGGTGGGACAGGGACAAGTCTTTGATGATGTTGGCCTCATTAGACCACTAAATCGTTGATAGGAATGACAGAGATACATGGATACATAGATACAGAGGCAATAGGTGCAGGAGTAGGCCATTCAGCCCTTCGAGCCAGCACCGCCATTCAATGTGATCATGGTTGATCATCAACAATCAGTACCCTGTTCCTGCCTTCTCCCCATACCCGTTGATTCCGCTAGCCTTAAAAGCTCTATCTAACTCTCTTTTGAATGCATCCAGTGAATCGGCCTCCACTGCCTTCTGAGGCAGAGAATTCCACAAATTCACAACTCTCTGTGTGAAAAAGTTTTTCCTCATCTCAGTTCTAAATGGATTACCCCTTATTCTTAAACTGTGGCCCTGGTTTTTGAATCCCCCAACATCGGGAACACGTTTCCTGCATCTAGCGTGTCCA
Source organism: Rhinoraja longicauda (assembly GCF_053455715.1). Taxonomy (NCBI): domain Eukaryota; kingdom Metazoa; phylum Chordata; class Chondrichthyes; order Rajiformes; family Arhynchobatidae; genus Rhinoraja; species Rhinoraja longicauda. The sequence goes on from NC_135966.1 coordinate 32,403,975, forward strand.
ATCCCTTAATAATTTTATATGTTTCTATAAGAGCCCCTCTCATCCTTCTAAATTCCAGTGAATACAAGCCCAGTCTCCCCAGTCTTTCAACATCCAACGGTCCCACCATTCCGGGAATTAACCTTGTGAACCTAAGCTGCACTCCCTCAATAGCAAGAATGTCCTTCCTCAAATTAGGAGACCAAAATTGCACACAATACTCCAGGTGTGGTCTCACCAGGGCCCTGTATAACTGCAGAAGGACCTCTTTGCTCCAATACTCAATTCCTCTCGTTATGAAGGCCAACATGCCATTAGCTTTCTTCACTGCCTATTGTACCTGCATGCTTACTTTCAGTGACTGATGTACTAGGAAACCCAGGTCTCATTGTACTTCCCCTTTTCCTAACCTGACACCATTTAGATAATAATCTGCCTTCTTCTTGCCACCAAAGTGGATAACCTCACATTTATCCACATTATACTGCATCCACCATGCATCTGCCCACTCACCCAACATGTCCAAGTCACCCTGCATCCTCACAACATCCTCTTCACAGTTCACACTGCCACCCAGCTTTGTGTCATCCGCAAATATGCTAATGTTACTTTTAATTCCTTCATCTAAATCATTAATGTACATTGTAAATAGCTGTGATCCCAGCACCGGGCCTTTTGGCACCCCACCAGTCACTGCCTCCCATTCTGAAAGGGACCAGTTAATCCCTACTCTTTGTTTCCTGTCTGCCAACCAATTTTCTATCCATTTCAATACCCTACCCACAATACCATGTGCTCTAATTTTGCCCACTAATCTCCTGTGTTGGACCTTATCAAAGGCTTTCTGAAAGTCCAGTTGCACTACATCCACTGGCTCTCCCTTGTTACATCCTCAAAAAATTCCAGAAGATTTGTCAAGCATGATTTCCCCTTTGTAAATCGATGCTGACTTGGACCGATCCTGTTACTGCTATCCAAATGTGTGGCTTTTACATCTTTGATCATTGACTCCAGCATCTTCCCCACCACGCTAACTGCACTATAATTCCCTGCTTTCTCTCTCCTTCCTTTCTTAAAAAGTGGGATAACATTAGCTACCCTCCAATCCACAGGAACTGATTCTGAATCTATAGAACATTGGAAAATGATCGCCAATGCGTCCACGATTTCTAGAACCACCTCCTTCAGTACCCTGGGATGCAGACCACCAGGCCCTGGGGATTTATTAACCTTCAGTCCTATCAGTCTACCCAACACCATTTCCTGCCTAATGTGAATTTCCTCCAGTTCCTCCGTCACCCTAGGTCCTCTGTCCCCAAGTACCACTGGTAGATTGTTTGTGTCTTCCTTAGTGAAGACAGAACCAAAGTACCTGTTCAACTCATCTGCCATTTCCTTGTTCCCATTATAAATTCACCTGTTTCTGTCTTCAAGGGACCCATATTTTTCTTAACTAATTTTTTTCTCTTCACATACCTAAAGAAGCTTTTACTATCCTCCTTTATATTCTTGGCCAGCTTACCTTTGTACTTCATCTTTTCTGCCCGGATTGCCTTTTTAGTTACCTTCTGTTGATCTTTAAAAGTTTCCCAATCTTCTGGCTTCCCGCTCATCTCTGCTATGTTATACATCTTCTCTTTTATTTTTATACTGTCCTTGACTTCCCTTGTCAGCCACGGTCACCTCTTACTCCCCTTAGAATCTTTCTTCCTCTTTGGAATGAAATGATCCTGCATCTTCTGGATTCTTACATTGATGGGCCCTGTCACAGGCTTAATTCCATATCTTATCCTGATCGTATACAACTGATAAATCCACACATTCATATCATATCATATCATATCATATATATACAGCCGGAAACAGGCCTTTTCGGCCCTCCAAGTCCGTGCCGCCCAGTGATCCCCGCACATTAACACTATCCTACACCCACTAGGGACAATTTTTACATTTACCCAGCCAATTAACCTACATACCTGTACGTCTTTGGAGTGTGGGAGGAAACCGAAGTTCTCAGAGTAAACCCACGCAGGTCACGGGGAGAACGTACAAACTCCTTACAGTGCAGCACCCGTAGTCAGGATCGAACCTGAGTCTCCGGCGCTGCATTCGCTGTAAAGCAGCAACTCTACCGCTGCGCTACCGTGCCGCCCTATGAGTGTCTGAACAGAGAGAGCACACATGCCCAAATTTAGTTGTTATCCACATAACTAATCTGATTTCTGTGGTTAACGGGCATCCAGAAACCATTTCTTTTTAAAGCCAAATATTTCTGTGCAGCTTTTGCACAAAGTTCTATTTGGTAATCCTGTTTAGTGTCTGTGATGAAACATTTCGCGAAAAATTTGTAAACAGATTTAGCTCCAAGTATTTCATCACCTGCAGTAATTAATTTAGTAGTTCTGGGTTTTTTTAAATGAATTCTCCACATCAAAACATCTGAAGGAACTCCGAGTTTCAAATAAATTCTGAGGACAAGTAACTGTGGTTACTTTGATACGAACAGTAGACAGAGAGGGGATGGCAGAGTAGCGGATAGATATTCATACAGCACGGGAACAGGCCCTTCAGCCCAACTTGCCCATGCCAACCAACATGCCCCAACTACACTAGTGTCCCACCTGCCTGCATTTGGCGCATATCCCTCTAAACCTGTCCTATTCAGGTACCTGTCTAAATATTTCTTAAACATTATTATGGTACCTGCCTCAACTATCTCCTCTGGCAGCTCGTTCCATACGCCTTCCACTCTTTTGAATTAAACTCCATTTGCCATTCGCCGGCCCACTTAGTCTAGTTTAGTTTATTATTGTCATGTGTACCAAGGTACAGTGAACAGCATTTGTTGCATGCTATTCAATTAACGAAAAGACTATACATGATGACCATCAAGCCAGCAACAGTGTACGGATACAGGAGATAGGAATGACATTTAGTGCAAGATAAAGTCCAGGAGAGTTCAATTACACTGGAATTTAGAAGGATGAGGGGGGATCTTATTGAAACATATAAGATAATTAGGGGATTGGACACATTAGAGGCAGGAAACATGTTTCCAATGTTGGGGGAGTCCAGAACAAGGGGCCACAGTTTAAGGATAAGGGGTAGGCCATTTAGAACGGAGATGAGGAAGAACTTTTTCAGTCAGAGAGTGGTGAAGGTGTGGAATTCTCTGCCTCAGAAGGCAGTGGAGGCCAGTTCGTTGGATGCTTTCAAGAGAGAGCTGGATAGAGCTCTTAAGGATAGCGGAGTGAGGGGGTATGGGGAGAAGGCAGGAACGGGGTACTGATTGAGAGTGATCAGCCATGATCGCATTGAATGGCGGTGCTGGCTCGAAGGGCTGAATGGCCTACTCCTGCACCTATTGTCTATTGTCTATTGTCTATTGTCTATTGTCTAAAGATAGTCCGAGGGTTTCCAATGGGGTTGACGGATGGTTAGGGCTGCTCTCTAGTTGGTGAGAGGATGGTATTATCCAGCTGAACAAGATCTCTCTGTAATTAATATAGTTTAGAGATACAGCACGGAGACAGACTTCAGCCCACCCAGTCCATGCTGACCAGCGATCAGTCGTACACTAGCAATATGCTACACACTGGAAACAATTTACAGAAGCCAATTAACCTACAATCAGACACAAAGACACAAAATGCTGTCTTTGTCACAAAATTGATAGACACAAAATGCTGGAGTAACTCAGTGGGACAGGCAGCATCTCTGGAGAGAAGGAATGGGTGATGTTTTCGTTCGAGACCTTTCATCAGACTGTTTTACTTATCTTTATTTGTGGTTCAGACTGAAGAAGGGTCTCGACCCGAAACGTCACCCATTCCTTCTCTCCAGAGCTGCTGCCTGCCCCGCTGAGTTACCCTGAGTTACTCCAGCATTTTGTGTCTACTTTCAATTTAAACCAGCATCTGCAGTTCTTTCCTGCACAACCTACAAACCCGCACGTCTTTGAGATGTGGGAGGAAACCAGAGCACCTGGAGGAAACCCATGCGGTCACAGGGAGAACGTGCAAACTCTGTATAGACAGCACCCGTAGTCAGGATCGAACCCGAGTCTCTGGCGCTGTGAGGCAGCAACTCTACCGCTGCGCCACCGTGCCGCCCCAATGTTCAGCACTTTGCCGAGTTCCTTCAGCACTTTGTGTTTTGCTTGAGATTCCAGCACCTGCAGTTCTTTGCATCTCCAGATATTTTTGCCCGATTGAAGGCTCATTAACAGAACAGGTTTCTGATGTGGAAATCGCTTCCTGCCTTTGGGCAAAATCTCTCACCTTCATCTAAGACCAACACAACAAACCACACTGCTAACTTGAAATCACATTACAGATCTAAAGAGGGTGAACATATTACCCAACAGGTAAACAGACCGAAATATTTGGACAGAATTGTGTTTCCCTTTGAACTGTGTACCTTCTGTCTTGGTGCCTTAAGAATACTTTCTGCAGGCTTAAGGAATTACTTTGAAAACAATTTTGCTTTTTTTTTGTTTCAATATTAGTTTTCCTAATCACGCAATCAAAAGTCGTTCTGTACCCACACTCCCCACCAAATCCTCATGGCTATTCATCCCGCGTTCCAGGTCTGATCAATGCTCCACTTGTTTGCAGATTGTTTACTGGGAATTAAAGCATTAACTCTTTCTGTCCAAGCTTTCAGAGGGCGGCACAGTGGCACAGCTGGTAGAGCTGCTGCCTCGCAGCGCCAGAGACCTGGCTTCCATCCTGACCTCGGGTGCTGTCTGCATGTGTGGAGTTTGCACGTTCTCCCGGTGGCCGCTTGGATTTCCTCCGGGTGCTCCGGTTTCCTCCCACATCCCAAAGACATCCAGGTTTGTCGGTTAATTGGCCCTCTGTAATTTGCCCCCTAGTGTGCAGGGAGTGGATGAGAAAGTGGGATAACATAGAGCTAGTGAGAATGGGTGATCGATGGTCGGCATGGGCTCGTTGGGCCGGAGAGCCTAGGGCCACATTGTATCTCTAAACAGCAGAGCTCAGTACACCGGAGGCCTGGACGCAAGGAACTGCAGATGCAGGTTTTCATAACAGGACACAAATTGCTGGAGTAACTCATCAGGTCAGGCAGCATCTCTGGAGAACATGGATGGGTGATGTTTTGGTTCGGGACCCTTCTTCCGACTGGGAGTCTGCTGCTTGTCATCTCAAGTCACAGAGCAACACAGCGAGGAAACTTGTCCCACCTGCCCACTTTTGGCCCATATTCCTCAAAACGTGTCCTATCCTTGAACCTATCCAGGTATCTTTCAAGATTTGTTGCTGCACCTACCTCAACCTGGGAAAGATTGGGTTAACATATGATGAGCGTTCAATGACTCTGGGCCTGTGCTCGCTGCAGTACTCCCCAGCCCACTCAACCTCTCCCTGTAGCTCAGGCCCTCGAGTCCTGGCAACATCCCTGTAAATCTTCACTGCACTCTTTCCAATTTAATGGCATCTCTCCTATAGCAGGGGACGACCAACGTGAACACAGTATTCAAGATGGACACAAAATGCTGGAGACAATGTCGAGACCCTTCTTCAGGCAGCACAGTATCCAAGTGCAGCTTCTTGATTGAGAGAACATCGTTGACATAACTCATGCCATGCTTGTGTAGAAACAAGGAACTGTAGATGCTGGTTTACATAAAAGGACACAAAGTGCTGGAGTAACTCAGCGGATTAACTTTAGAGATGCTGCCTGACCTGCTGAGTTACTCCAGCACTCTGTGTCCTTTCATGCTGTGATTGGATGTTTAGTGGAGTTGAGTTTAGTTGCGTTTAGCTTAGTTGAGTTTATGCTGCTTGCTATGCAGTCAACGGAAAGACTACACATGATTACAATCGAGCCGTCCACAGCGTACTGATACAGGTTAATGTTCAGTGCAAAGCCCAGTAAAGTGCGATTAAAGATAGTCCGGGGGGGGGGCTCCAATGAGGTAGATGGGAGGTCAGGACGGTTCACTGGTTGGATAGAATGGTTCAGCTTTCTCTCTCACTCTTATATCATTCTATTCTCCCCATATCGCCACCAACTCCCCCAGATTCCACCCCTCACTCACACATTAGTAGCAATTTACAGAAGCCAATTAATCTGCAAACCTGCGCGTCTTTGGGATGTGGGAGGAAATCGGAGCACCCGGAAAAACCCACGCAGTCACAGGGAGAAGTGCAAACTCCACACAAATACACACACACACTCACATACGCACACATATGAACGCATGCCCACAGACAAACAAACGCACACACAGACAGACACACGCATAGACACACACACTCAATATCTTGATTCAATGAGTAAAAAATACTGCCCCTTCCGTCCACTATCTATACCACACACAAGTACACACACACACCCAAGTATACACACAAGTACACACACAAAAGCACACACACATCTGCATAGACATACACATAGATGCAGACACGCACACACAAGTACACACAGACACATACGTAGACACGCACACACACAGACACATACGTAGACACGCACACACAAAACGCACAAACAAACACGCACAAAGTGCCAGAGGTCGGGATTGAACCATTGTCTCTGGCACTGTGAGGCAGTGTCTCTACCCGCTGAGCTCCAGGCTTGTAAGTTCATTGCAAAATGAGCAGTTAATAGGTACAAATGAAATAATGACTAATCAGTTAATGGGGGATCACAGCTGATTAAGCCTCAGTGAAGCTGGTCTCTCCAGAGACCCTCTGTAAATGGCCTCCTAGTGGGTAGGGAGTGGATTTATAGTCGGCGTGGACTCGGTGGGCTGAAGGGCCTGTTTCCATGGAAACTACTTTGTTGGTAATGTTTTTAAGTTCTCAAATATATTTTGTGAGATTAATTCCAGGGGGAGGCTTCATGAAATCTGCTGTCAGGCTTTTATAGTTCATATCCTTATTAATCCAAGTGCTACACAACTATATGGAAATGCAGTAAGGGGGGTTTTTTCTGCATTGTCACAGGTTTAACCTTGTAGTCTGTAAGAATGTAAAGCAAAATTACAGTTTTTAATTAACCAGTGACTCATCTGCTTCAGAAAGAAGTCAGAGGAAAAATTATTAGTGTCCATGAGATGGAGCAGAGACTCCTAATCTGAACCATCGATGCACAATTCATTTGAAGATGGTTAATTTACTTTATTTTAGTTTATTGTCATGTGTACTGAGGTACAGTGAAAAACCTTTTTGTCATGTGCTATGCAGTCAGCGGAAAAACTAATTTAGTTTACATTAGCTTATTATCAAACCGCATTTAAAGTATTGTGTTCAGTTCTGGGCACCATGTTATAGGAAAGATGGTGTTAGGCTGGAAAGGATGCAGAGAGGATTTACGAGGATATTGCCAGGACTCGAGGGCCTGAGCTACAGGGAGAGGTTGAGCAGGCTAGGACTTTATTCACTGGAGCGCAGGAGGATGAGGAGTGATCTAATAGAGTTGTACAAGACCATGAGAGGTATAGAGCAGGTAGATGCCCAGAGTGTCATGCCCGGAACGAGAACTAGAGGACATAGGTTTGTGAAGGGGAAAAGATTTTATAGGAATCTGAGGGGTAGTTTTTTCACACGAAGGGTTGTAGGTGTATGGAAAGAGCTGCAGGAGGAGGTAGTTGAGGCAGGCACTATCGCAACGTTTAAGAAACATTTGGACAGGTACATGGATAGGATAGGTTTAGAGAGATGTGGGCCAAATGCAGGCAGGTAGGACTAGTGTAGATGGGACATGTTGGTCGGTGTGGGCAAAGTGGGCCTAATGCCCTGTTTCCCTGCTGCATGTTTCTGTGACTATGATGCTATGTCACATACACCAACGTACAGTGAAAAGATTTTTGGTATGTACTATCCAGTCAGCGAAAAGACTAGTTTAGATTAGTTTTGTTTAGTGTAGTTTATTGTCACATGTACCAAGTTACAGCGAAAAGCTTTTTGGTGCATGCTATCCAGTCGGCAGAATGACTATCCATGATTACAATCATGCCATTTACAGTGTACAGATGCAGGATAAAGGGAATAGCATTTGGTGGTGCAAGATAAAGTCCAGCAAAGTCCGATTAAAGATAGTCCAAGGTCTCTAACGAGGTAGTTGGGAGGTCAGGACCGTTCTCCAGTTGGCGAGGGCATAGTTCAGTTGCCTGATAACAGCTGGGAAGAAACTGTCCCTGAATCTGGAGATGTGTGCTTTTACACCTGTACCTCTTGCCTGAGGGGAGAGGGGAGAAGAGGGAGTGACCGGGGGTGAGTCTGGTGATTGATTATGCTGGTGGCCTTGCCGAGGCAGTGTGGTGTAGATGGAGTCAATGATTAGAGGGTTACTATGGAAGAGAGTACATTCACCAGTCAGAGAAAGCATCAGTTTCGTGTTGTGAAAAGTGGTGAATTCAAATGGCAAGGCAGCACAGAACCGGCCCTTCAGCCCAACCTGTCCATGCTAACCATTGTACCCAACCACAGATGGCTGTGAAGGCCAAGTCTTTGGCTATTTTTAAAGCGGAGATTGATAGGTTCTTGATTAGTACAGGTGTCAAGAGTTATGGGGAGAAGGCAGGAGAATGGGGTTAAAAGGGAAATATAGATCAGCCATGATTGAATGGCAGAGTAGCTGAATGGCCGAATTCTGCTCCTGGAACTTATGAAGCAGCCTCTCATATTGCATCTCACTGTAGAAATAAGGAACTGCAGATGCTGGTTTACAAAAAAAGACACAAATGCTGGAGTAACTCAGCGGGTCAGGCAGCATCTCTGAATAAAATGGATAGACGACGTTTTGGGTCGGGACCCGGTGAGCTACTCCAGCACTTTGTGTGGATGTTTAAGCCGTGACTGGGAAGTGGAGTTGTAGATGTTTCGTGAACCTGTTGCTCCACCTGCTGGTGAAGATTTCCCAGCACCAGCGATGACCAGCTCTCACGATCCGTCCCACAAACATCTCCCGGCGAGCCGTGGCCGTACCCCGGCAGCAGGCCTCGCTCGCTCACCCGCCGCACAACCACCGAGCCCGGCCCTTCAGGTGTCAGCGGTTACGGGAAGAAGGCAGGATAATGGGGTTGGGAGGGAGAGATGGATCAGCCATGATTGACTCACGTTGTCGACCTCCCTGTGGTGAGCCGTGTCAACTGGCCTCAGCAGAAGCAGAAGCAGCTTCATAACTTCTGCTGCCTCAAACGCAAGAAGAATAAGTGACGGAGTAGACTTGATGGGCCGAATGGACTAATTCTACTCCTATCACTCCTGACCTTATGGCCCCTGCACCCCCCAGAGGTCGGGGAACCGGAGCGAAGGGTGGAGGGAGTCGGCCATGCTGGCAGACGCTGGACAAAAGGCCTGAAGATATCCAAGATGGCAGGCGCGAGGAGCAGAGGGCCGGTAAGCAGTGCGGCTGTGGGAGGCAGTGCTCTGCCTCGGCAGTGGAGTGGGCCGTTGGAGAACCTGCAGCAGCCTGGGGCTCACCTCAGTCTCGCCTCTTGGGCACCACTCCAAGAGGCCTGAACGCATGGACTGGACGTGGCCTGCATCTCACCTACAAACCTGAACATCTTTGGAGTGTGGGAAGAAACCAGAGCACCTGGGGAAAATCCACACGGTCACTGGGAGAGCGTACAAACTCCGTACAAACCCCGTAGTCAGGATCGAACCTGATTCTCTGGCGCTGGGAGGCAACAGCTCTGCTGCTGCGCCATTGTGCTGCCCTCGCTTTCAAAACATGGAACAGTGGAACAGGCCAACTGATGTGACATTACATAGACTCTTGGTGGCGGCTGTGTTTCGTTGAAACTATTGGCTGCATGGAACTGCCTTGGTCACTGTAGAAACAAGGAACTGCAGATACTGGTTAATTGCACAAAAAGCCAGAAAGCGCAGGGGTAGTTCAGCAGGTCAAGCAGAACTCCCCTTCACGTGTGTCATTCCCACACTGACCTTTCTGTCCTGGGCCTCCTCCCCTGTCAGAGTGAGGCCACACGCAAACTGGAGGAACAGCACCTCATATTTCGCTTGAGCAGCGTACAACCCAACGGTGTGAACGTTGATTTTTGTCCAATTTCCTGCATTCCCTCCCCTCACCTCTCTCCCCCTCCCCCCCCCCCCCCCCCTTCCCTTCCCTTCCCCACCCTAGGTAGACATAAAATTCTGGAGTAGTAACTCAGCGGGTCAGGCAGCATCTCGGGAGAGAAGGAATGGGTGAGGGTTCGGGTCGAGACCCTCCTTCCCCAGCCTAGTCGTCCTACCGGTCGCACTGGTAGAGGCATCCTTGTATTCCTCACGTTATCACTGTTTCCAAGCCAACGATGGCCATTATGGGCACCACCCTTCCTTAGCTATCTGTTGCTGGCTCTGATTTGCTCTGGCCTTTTCTTGCCTCCAGTTTACTCCCCCTTCTACTTTCAGTCTGAAGAAGGGTTCCGACCCTTTTAGTTTTCTCCAGAGATGCTGCCTGACCTGCTGAGTTACTCCAGCATTTTGTGTTTATCTTCCGTGTAAACGACCATCTGCGGTTCATTCCGACACATGCACTGGTCTACTCTCACACTGGGAGAAGTAAAACTAAAAACCAAGATACCCCCCATCTACACTCCTCCCACCTGCCCGAATTTGGCCCATATTCCTCTAAACCTTTCCTATCCATGTACCAGTCCAAATGTCTGTTAAATGTTTTCTTAGTACCTACATTTGCCTGTTCATGTGATAACATTATAAGCCATCGGGATAGAGTTGGGAAAATGTCCACAAGGGACCTCAGACGCTGGTTTACACAAAAGAACACAAAGTGCTGAAGTAACTCAGCGGGTCAGACGTCATCGGTGGAGAACATGGATAGGCGACTTTTCGGGCTGGGACCCTTCTTCAGACTGATTGTAGGGGAAGAGAACTGGAAGCAAGAAAAGACCTGAACAAATCAGGACCAGCCATAGATGACCTTTAACAGGGACATCCTTGATAGGCCAATTGTTGGCTAGGAACGATGTGGCCTCGACAGGATATATCGTTACAAACTGTTAAATTGGTTAACTACTTTAAATGGGGGGAAATTAGGGGGAGGGGGAGGAGGGAGGAGGGAGTGCTTGTATAAGTTACCTAGAATTCAATGTTCATACCGCTGGGCTGTAAGCTGCCCAAGTAGAATATGAGGGGCTGCTCCTCCAGTTTGCGTGTGGCCTCACTCTGGCACTGGAGGAGGCTCAGGACAGAAAGGTCAGTGTGGGAATGGGAAGAAGAGTTAAAATAGTTAGCAACCGGGAGATCCAGTTTGCCTTGGCAGACTGAGTGCAAGTTTTCGGCGACGCTTGAATAAGTTTGTTGAACATGTCTTCCTTGTCATGTTGACTCTCGCTATTAGTGGCCTGAAACCAGTTCCGTGTTGGTGAATTCCAACATTTGCTCGTGCCAAGACTGCACTTCCTCATTTTCTGCTTTCTTCTTTCTTGAATTGTCGTGTTCCATTTGCTACCTCCGAATCTGTCAGATCTGTTCTCAAATCCATGGAATTTGAGAAGATGACCGTCGAACTTTCTTTAATTGGACTTTACTGGACTTTACCTTGCACTAACCATTATTCTCTTTATCATCTATCTGCGCACTGTGGACGGCTCGATTGTAATCATGTTTAGTCTTTCCGCTGACTGGGTAGCATGCAACAAAAAAGCTTTTTATCGTACCTCGGTACATGTGACAATAAACTAAACTAAACCAAACTAAACTAGAGTGGATCAATGTCTCCATTGCCACCTCTCAAGCGACAGGTCCTGAGGTTCCACCAACCAATTCCTATTAATCTCTCCAGTACTGCTTTAGTTTGGGTGGCTGTTGGTAGAGTTTGCTGTTTCACAGCGCCAAAGGCCTGGGTTCAATCCTGACCTCAGGTGCTGATTGTGTGGAGTTTGTACGTTCTCCCTGTGACCACGTGGGTTTTGTCCGGGTGCTCCGGATTCCTCCCACATCGCAATGACGTGCGGGTTTGCAGGTGAATTGGCCCTCGAGAATTTGTCCCCTGGTGTGTAGGCAGTGGATGATAAAGTACATGGAAGTACCCTCAAGTTTAGTTTTAGTTTAGTTTATTGTCACGTGTACCGAGCGAGGTACAGTGAAAAGCTTTTGTTGCATGCTAACCAGTTAGCGGAAAGACTATACATGATCACAATCAAGCCATCCACAGAATACAGATGCAGGATAAAGTAGATAATGTTTAGTGCAAGATAAAGTCCGTTTAAAGACAATGAGGTAGATGGGAGGTCAGGACCGCTCTCTAGGTTGTGATAGGATGGGTCAGTTGCCCGATAACAGCTCGGATGAAAAGTCCAGGTACATGACTAGGAAATGTTTCAAGGGATAAGGGCCAAATGCTGGCAAATGAGACCAGCTCAGTTGGTCAACTTGGTCAGTATGGACGTTGGCCTGAAGGGTTAATCTGTGCTAAAAGGTTGCCTACAGGAATACAAGACTAATTGGTGTTAGAATGCAGACCAACCTCGAGTTGGTTGAATTTTAGCATGGGCTGGAGGGACTGAATGGTCTCCACATTGCCCTTTTATGACTTCAGACTTTAGAGATACAGCGCAGAAACAGGCCCTTCGGGCCCACTGAGTCTACGCCAACCAGCGATTATCCTGCAAAGTAGCACTATCCTACACACTAGGGTCAATTTACAATTTTTACAGAAGCCAATTAACCTACAAACCCACGCGCCTTTGGAGTGTGGGAGAAAACCGGAGCACCCGGAGAAAACCCAGGCGGTCACAGGGAGAACGTGCAAACTCCGCACAGACAGCACCCGTAGTTAGGATCGAACCCGGGTCTCTGGCGCTGTGAGGCAGCAGCTATACTCACTGTTCCACCCAGTTTGTCGTGAGGTGTGTGACATCAGTCTACAGCCGACAGAAACGGGAAGCAAGGGCGAGAAGGGGGAAACGTGAAACTTCAACCAAAGAGAACTTCAAGAGAAAGGAATAGTGGCAACAGGGTCACTTCAGAGGAAACATCTGCTTTATCAGTGTATTTCATGACCAGAAGCCAATGAAGAACAACTTTAGGGCCGGAAGTGTCGAGTACAGTGGAAATAAGAGTGTTCACCTCAGACTTTCCCTGTTTCCTCTTTTGCATTTGAATGCACGGATTGATACGACTTTGGTCAGGTGGCATTTGGGGTATTGTATACAGTTCTGGTCGACCCCCCCCCCCCCCCCTCCCTCTCCTCCCCCCCCTCCCCCCCCCTCCCCCCCCCCCCTCCCCCCCCCCCCTCCCCCCCCCCCCACCCCTCCCCCCCCCCCCCCCACCCAAATTACAGGAAGGATGTGGAGGCTTTGGAGAGGGTGCAGAGGAGGGTTACCAGAATGCTTCCTGGATGAGAGGAAATTCGCTTTCAGGAGAGATTGGACAGATTTGGATTGTTTTCTCTGGAATGTCGGAGGCTGCGGGGAGACCTTGATAGGTTAATAAAATTATGAGAGTCATAGATAGGGTAGACAGTCAGAACCTTTTCCCCAAAGATTAGTGGGCATAGGTGAAAGTTGAGACAGACATAGTTGAAAGGAGATGGGTTTTTTTGCACAGAGGGTGGTGGGGGCCAGGAACGCACTGCCAGAAGGCTGGTGGAGGCAGATACGATAATGGTGTTTAAGAGACTTTTGGACAGGCGCGTGGATATGCAGGGAATGGAGAGATATGCGCAGGCAGATGGGGGTTGTCATCATGTTCGGCATAGACGTGCGAGTTTGAAGGTTACGCAGAGTAGGGGAATCAAGAGGACATTTTATTTTAAAAGGACACAAAGTGCTGGAGTAACTCATGGGGACAGGCAGCATCTCTGGAGAACATGGATCGTTGATGTTTTGGGTCAGGACCCTTCTTCAGACTGTTCAGACTGATCAAAAACATAGAACATAGAACAGCACAGCACAAGAATAGCCCACGATCTGTCTGAAGAAGGGTCTCGGCCTGAAACATCACCTATCCATGTTCTCCAGAAATGCCGCGTGACCCGTCGAGTTACTCCAGCACTTGGTGTCCTTTCTAGGATAGGGGCTAGGTTTGGAATGACAGGATTGCACGGTGGCGCAGCGGTTGAGGTGCTGCCTCACAGCGCCAGAGACCAAGGTCCGATCCTGACCACGGGTGCTGCCTGTATGGAGTTTGTACGTTCTCCCTGTGACCGCTTGGGTTTTCCCCAAGTGCTCCGGTTTCCTCCCACACTCCAAAGATGTGCAGGTTTGTAAGTTAATTGGCTTTGGTAAAATTGTAAATTGTCCCTAACGTGTAGGATAGTGCTCGTGTACGGGGTGGTCGCTGGTCGGCACTGACTCAATGGGCCAAAGGGCCTGTTTACGTGCTGTTTCTCTAAAGACTGTGTTGGGGTCGGGTGTTAATTTAGCACCTACGTTGGTGTCTGTAACTCAGATGAAAAGATATGCAGATCCTCTTTCTGAGTTCAAATGAAAGAGGAAGTGAATTAGGGATTTTCCACAGTTGCACAGTTGCTGTGCACGCCATCTCATTCTGTTGTTTAATTGGCCATCATGATCGGCATAGACGAGTTGGGCCGAAGGGCCTGTTTCCATGCTGTGTAACTCTGCAACTCAGTTAGCAGTCTTGATGTGCATGGCCCCTTGGGCAAGAGTGACCATAATATGGTTGAGTTCTTCATTAGGATGGAGAGTGACTTAGTTAATTCAGAAACAACGGTTCTGAACTTAAAGAAAGGTAACTTTGAGGGCATGAGACGTGAATGGGCCAATATAGACTGGCAATTGATTCTTAAAGGGTTGACGGTGGATATGCAATGGAAGACATTTAAAGACCGCATGGATGAACTACAACAATTGTTCATCCCAGTTTGGCAAAAGAATAAATCAGGGAAGGTGGTGCATCCGTGGCTAACAAGGGAGATTAGGGATAGTATCAAAACAAAAGATGAAGCGTACAAATTAGCAAGAAAAAGCAGCCTACCAGAGGACTGGGAGAAATTCAGAGTCCAGCAGAGGAGGACAAAGGGCTTAATTAGGAAAGGGAAAATAGATTATGAAAGAAAACTGGCAGGGAACATAAAAACTGACTGCAAAAGCTTTTATAGATATGTGAAGAGAAAAAGATTAGTTAAAACAAATGTAGGTCCCTTGCAGTCAGAAACAGGTGAATTGATCATGGGGAATAAGGACATGGCAGACCAATTGAATAACTACTTTGGTTCTGTCTTCACTAAGGAAGACATAAATAATCTGCCGGAAATAGCAGGGGACCGGGGGTCAAATGAGATGGAGGAACTGAGTGAAATCCAGGTTAGTCGGGAAGTGGTGTTAGGTAAATTGAATGGATTAAAGGCCGATAAATCCCCAGGGCCAGGTAGGCTGCATCCCAGATTGCTTAAGGAGGTAGCCCCAGAAATAGTGGATGCATTAGTGATAATTTTTCAAAACTCTTTAGATTCTGGAGTAGTTCCTGAGGATTGGAGGGTAGCTAATGTAACCCCACTTTTCAAAAAGGGAGGGAGAGAGAAAACGGGGAATTACAGACCAGTTAGTCTAACATCGGTAGTGGGGAAAATGCTAGAGTCAGTTATTAAAGATGGGATAGCAGCACATTTGGAAAGTGGTGAAATCATCGGACAAAGTCAGCATGGATTTATGAAAGGCAAATCATGTCTGACGAATCTTATAGAATTTTTCGAGGATGTAACTAGTAGAGTGGATAAGGGAGAACCAGTGGATGTGTTATATCTGGACTTCCAGAAGGCTTTCGACAAGGTCCCACATAAGAGATTAGTATGCAAACTTAAAGCACACGGTATTGTGGGTTCAGTATTGATGTGGATAGAGAACTGGATGGTAGACAGGAAGCAAAGAGTAGGAATAAACAGGTCCTTTTCAGAATGGCAGGCAGTGACTAGTGGGGTACCGCAAGGCTCAGTGCTGGGACCCCAGCTATTTACAATATATATTAATGATTTGGACGAGGGAATTGAATGCAACATCTCCAAGTTTGCGGATGACACGAAGCTGGGGGGCAGTGTTAGCTGCGAGGAGGATGCTAGGAGGCTGCAAGGTGACTTGGATAGGTTAGGTGAGTGGGCAAATGCATGGCAGATGCAGTATAATGTGGGTAAATGTGAGGTTATCCACTTTGGTGGCAAGAACAGGAAAGCAGACTATTACCTGAGTGGTGGCCAATTAGGAGAAGGGGAGATGCAACGAGACCTGGGTGTCGTGGTACACCAGTCATTGAAAGTAGGCATGCAGGTGCAGCAGGCAGTGAAGAAAGCGAATGGTATGTTGGCATTCATAGCGAGGGGATTTGAGTATAGGAGCAGGGAGGTTCTGCTGCAGTTGTACAGGGCATTGGTGAGACCACACCTGGAGTATTGCATACAGTTTTGGTCTCCTAATCTGAGGAAAGACATTCTTGCCATAGAGGGAGTACAGAGAAGGTTCACCAGATTGATTCCTGGGATGGCAGGACTTTCATATGAAGAAAGACTGGATAGACTCGGCTTGTACTCACTGGAATTTAGAAGATTGAGGGGGGATCTTATAGAAACTTACAAAATTCTTAAGGGGTTGGACAGGCTAGATGCAGGAAGATTGTTCCCGATGTTGGGGAAGTCCAGAACAAGGGGTCACAGTTTAAGGATAAGGGGGAAGTCTTTTAGGACCGAGATGAGAACGTTTTTTTTTCACACAGAGTGGTGAATTTGTGGAATTCTCTGCCACAGATGGTAGTTGAGGCCAGTTCATTGGCTATATTTAAGAGGGAATTAGACGTGGCCCTTGTGGCTAAAGGGATCAGGGGGTATGGAGAGAAGGCAGGTACGGGATACTGAGTTGGATGATCAGCCATGATCATATTGAATGGCGGTGCAGGCTCGAAAGGCCGAATGGCCTACTCCTGCACCTATTTTCTATGTTTCTATGTTTCCCACCACCCTACACACAGTGAGTTCCACAATAAACCACCCTTTCTACAAAAAGTTCCCTTTCCCACACAAGTTCCTTGTACATATTAAAATATTAAACCTGTGGTTCCTATTCTTTGAATAGCTTCCTTTCACAGGTCCTGTCTGAACAAACTGTGGTCTATTCAAACCCAGCCAAGTCTCCTCTCGTCACCATTCAAGCTTTTCAATATTGAGGATCATTTGCCAATTACAATAGACATGCAATTATTTCAGAAAGT
The DNA here is from genome assembly GCF_053455715.1 of Rhinoraja longicauda. NCBI lineage: Eukaryota > Metazoa > Chordata > Chondrichthyes > Rajiformes > Arhynchobatidae > Rhinoraja > Rhinoraja longicauda. The sequence continues at coordinate 32,421,116 of NC_135966.1, forward strand.
GTTGAACACAGTGAAATCCACAGTCAAAAAGGCCCAACAGAGGATGTACTTCCTGCGGCAACTGAAGAAACACAATCTGCCACAGGCAATGATGGTCCAATTCTATACTGCTATCATTGAGTCCATCCTCACCTTCTCCATCATGGTCTCGTTTGGTTCAGCCGCCAAGCACGACATCCGGAGGCTGCAACGGATCGTTCGCACAGCTGAGAAGGTTGTTGGCTGCAACCTTCCCCCCCATTGACGAACTGTACACTGCAAGGGCCAGGAAGCGAGGGGGCAAGATCATCTCTGACCCCTCTTACCCTGGCCACAAACTCTTCGAAGCACTTCCCTCTGGAAGGCAACTCTGGACTGTCAGAGCAGCCACAGCCAGACATAAAACAGCTTTTTTCCACGAGTGATAGTTCTACTCAATAACCAAAGTTTGTAGTCTCTTTTTTGCTCTGGTTTATTTTCACCCACATGTTTAGACCGTAGTGTTGTATCCTTATTGTTTTGATGTGGTTATGCTTTATTCTTAATTGTTAACTGTATGTTTGTGTTGTCATTTGTGAGCGAAACACCAAAGCACATTCCTTATATATGCATACTTGGCCAATAAACTTATTCATTCATTCATTCATTCATTCATTCATTCATTCATGAGGCTTGTACTCGCTGGAATTTAGAAGACTGAGGGGGGATCTTATAGAAACATAAAATTCTTAAGGGGTTGGAGAGGCTAGATGCGGGAAGATTGTTCCCGATGTTTGGGGGAGTCCAGAACCAGGGGTCACAGCTTAAGGATAAGGGGGAAGTCTTTTAGGACTGAGATGAGAAAACATTTCTTCACACAGAGAGTGGTGAGTCTGTGGAATTCTCTGCCATAGAAGGTAGTTGAGGCCAGTTCATTGGCTATATTTAAGAGGGAGTTAGATGTGGCCCTTGTGGTAAAGGGATCAGGGGGTATGGAGAGTAGGCAGGTACAGGTTACTGAGCTGGATGATCAGCCATGATCATATTGAATGGCAGTGCAGGCTCGAAGGGCCGAATGGCCTACTCCTGCACCTATTTTCTATGTTTCTATGTTTCATTCATTCATTCATTCATTCATTCAAACGCCCAGATAGTTGTGAATAAGTTGCCAGTCTATAGAAGTGTGGGAAAGTTGACCATCATTGTTTTAGTTTAGTTTTGTTTAGAGATACAGCATGAAGACATGCTCTTTGGCCCACCAAGTCCACGCTGACCATCGCTCATACATTCAAGCTAGTTTAACATTATCTCTTTCTCTCATCCACTCCCTACACTGGGGTTATCTACAGAGGGCCAATTAATCTACACACCCACTCATCTTTGGGATGTGGGAGGGATCCGGAGCACCCGGAGGAAACCCACACGGTCACAGGGAGAAGGTGCAAACTCCACACACAGGCAGCACCCGAGGTGAGGATCGAACCTGGCTCTCTGGCTCTGTGAGGCAGCAGTTCTACCCGCCGCACCATTTCTTCCATTCTAACAGAACAAAACTAACCTGTATTCCCTGAAAGATTAAGTTCATAAGTCCATTTGGTCCATGGAGTCTACTCCGCCATTCAATCATGGCTGATCTACCTTTCCCTCTCAACCCCATTCTCCTGCCTTCTCCCTGTAACCTTCAATGCCCGTACTAATCAAGGACTTGTCAATCTCAGTTTTAAAAATACCCTTTGATGGCCTCCACAGATTCACCACCCTCTGACTAAAGAAAATCCTCCTCATCTCCTTTCTAAAGGTACGTCCTTTTATTCTGAGGCTGTGCCCTCTGGTCCTAGACTCTCCCACTAGTGGAAACATCCTCTCCACATCCACCCTATCCAGGCCTCTCACTATTTAGTAAGTTTCAATGAGATCCCTTCTGGTCCTAAACTCCCGCGAGTACAGGCCCAGAGCCAGCAAACGCTCACGAACATCCGAGGAAGTCCTAGAGAAACCACAGTGTTCTGAAGAGCTATGTACCCAAATTCCCCACAAATTCCCCATATGCTGTAGAAGCTAGGAACTGCAAGTTATTCAATTACTCTGCCGTTTCTTTATTCCACATTATCACTTCTTCAATATCATTTTCCAGCAGTCCAATGTCCATTCATGCCTCTTTCTTACTCTTTATATATCTGAAGAAACCTTTGCTATCCTCTTTTATATTATTGGCTAGCTTACTTTCATATTTCGTCTTTTCACCCCGTATTTGACTTTTTAGTTACCTTCTTTCATTTTTTAAAACATGCCAATGCTCTGGCCTCCCACTGATCTTTGCAATGTTATGTGCCTTCTCTTTTAGTTTTATGCCGTCCTTGACTTCCCTTGTCAGCCACGGTCACCTCATTCTCCCGTTAGAATCTCTCTTCCTCTTTGGAATGAAAAGATCCTGTGTCTTCTGAATTATTCCCAGAAATTCCTGCCATTGCTGTTACAGCGTCAATCCTGCTAGGATCTCTTTACAATCAGCTTTAGTCAACTCCTCCCTCATGCCTCTGTAGTCCACTTTGCACAGCTGTAACACGAACACATCCAATGTCATCTTCTCCCTCTCAAATTGCAGATTGAATTTTATCATTTTACGGACACTAACTCCTAGGTGGGTCCTTAGCCTTAAGCTTTCTAATCAAACGTAGTTCATTACACAACATTAAATCAGGAATTGCCTTTTCCGTGGAAGGCTCCACTACAAGCTGCTCTAAGAAACCATCTTGGAGGCACTCTACAAATTCCCACCCTTGGGGCCCAGTACCAACCTGATTTTCCCAGTCTACCTACATATTGAAATCCCCCATGACCCAATCCACCATAATATTGCCTTTCTTATTGAATTTTCTTATTGAATTTGCCAATTGTAGGTCACACCCCTCACTTTGTCACCCCCCTCTTTCCTGTTCCCCACCCCAGTCCAATTCTTTAACTATCCTGCCCCATTTTCCTCTATCCACAGCCCCTTCCACCTACATCTCTATCCCCTAAATTTGGCTTTACATTTCATTCCTTGTCTCTCTGTCTCACACCCTTTGGTTTTCCTCCCATCTTTGGCATCTGTCCATCCATCTGTCCAGCAACCTTCCACCCCTCACCTGTAGCCACCTATCACTTATCAGGCTTTGCCTGCCCCACCTCTCTTCTAGCTTTCCCTTCCCCCCCCCCCACCCGCCCCCCCCCCCCCCACTACAATTAGTCTGAAGAAAGGTCCCAACCCATGATGTCACCTATCCATGTTCTCCAGAGATGCTGCATGACCCACACTTTGTGTTCTTTATAAACCAGTTTTTGTAGTTCCTTCAGTTTTAGTTTACTTTAGTTTACTTTAGTTTACTTTAGTTTAGAGACACCGAAAAGAAACAGGCCCTTCGGCCCACCGAGTCCGTGCAGAACATAGATCACCCGTTGACACTGGTTCTATGTTATACCATTTTCTCATTCATTTCCTACACGCGTCTTTAGGGTATGGGAGTAAACCGGAGCACCCGGAGGAAACTCATGCGGTCTCAGGGAAAACATGCAAACTCCACACAGACAGGCAGCACCCGAGGTCAGGATCGAACCCGGGTCTCTGGCACTGTAAATGCGAGAAGTATAAGAAGTAAAGTAGATGAGCTTGAGGCTCAGTTACAGGTTGGTAGATATGACATTGTGGGGATTACAGAGACGTGGCTGCAGGAGGATCGGGCCTGGGAACTTAATATTCAGGGTTATACATCCTATAGAAAGGACAGGCAGGTGGGCAGAGGCGGTGGGGTAGCTCTGCTGGTGAGGGATGAAATTCAGTCCCTTGCGAGGGAAGACATAGGGACTGACGAGGTAGAGTCACTGTGGATTGACTTGAGGAATTGTAAAGGCAAGAAGACACTAATTGGTGTTATCTACTGACCCCCAAATAGTAGCCCGGATGTAGGGTGTAAGATGCAGCAGGAGTTAAAACTGGCATGTAACAAAGGTAATGCCACTGTGGTGATGGGGGATTTCAATATGCAGGTAGACTGGGAAAATCAGGTTGGTTCTGGACCCCAAGAAAGAGAGTTTGTAGAGTGCCTCTGAGATGGATTCTTAGAGCAGCTTGTAATGGAGCCTACCAGAGAAAAGGCAATTCTAGATTTAGTGTTGTCCAATGAACCAGATTTGATAAGAGAACTCGAGGTAAAGGAACCGCTTGGAGGTAGTGATCATAATATGATTAGTTTTAATCTGCAATTTGAGAAGGAGAAGGTTAAATCGGAAGTGTCAGTGTTGCAGTTGAACAAAGGGGACTATGAAGGCATGAGAGAGGAACTGGCCAAGGTAGACTGGAAAAGGATCCTAGCAGGAATGACGGTGGAACAGCAATGGCAGGAATTTCTGGGCATAATCCGGAAGACGCAGGATCATTTCATTCCAAAAAGGAATAAAGATTCTAAGGAGAGTAGGAGGCAACCGTGGCTGACAAGGGAAGTTAGGGATGGAGTAAAACTAAAAGTAAACATGTATAACACAGCAAAGAGTAGCCGGAAGCCAGAGGATTGGGAAACTTTCATAGGACAATAGAAGGTAACAAAACGGGAAATACAGGCTGAAAAGATGAAGTACGAGGGGAAGCTGGACAAGAATATAAAGAAGGATAGTAAAAGCTTCTTTAGATATGTTAAGAGAAAAAGAGTAGCAAAGTCAAATGTGGGTCCCTTGAAGGCAGACACGGGTGAAATTATTATGGGTAACAAGGAAATGGCAGAAGAGTTGAACAGGTACTTCGGATCAGTCTTCACTAAGGAACACACAAACAATCTCCCAGATGTACTGGAGGACACAGGATCTAGGGGGGTAGAGGAACTGAAATAAATTTTCATTAGGCCAGAAATAGTATTGGGTAGACTAATGGGACTGAAGGATGATAAATCCCCTGGGCCTGATGGTCTGCATCCCAGGGTCCTCAGGGAGGTGGCTCTAGAAATAGTGGACGCATTGGTGATCATTTTCCAATGTTCAATAGATTCAGGATCAGTTCCTGTGGATTGGGGGATAGCTAATGTTATCCCACTTTTCAAGAAAGGAGCGAGAGAGAAAACAGGGAATTACAGACCAGTTAGCCTGACTTCGGTGGTGGGGAAGATGCTGGAGTCAATTATTAAAGAGGTAATAACGATGCATTTAGATAGCAATAAAAGGATAAGTCCAAGTCAGCATGGATTTATGAAAGGGAAATCATGCTTGACTAATTTTCTGGAATTTTTTGAGGACGTGACAAGTAAAATGGATGAAGGGGAATCAGTGGATGTAGTGTATCTAGACTTTCAGAAAGCCTTTGATAAGTTCCCGCACGGGTGATTGGTGACTAAAATTAGAGCACATTGTATTGGGGGTAGGGTGTTGACATGGATAGAAAATTGGTTGGCAGACAAGAAGCAAAGAGTAGGAGTAAACGGGTTCTTTTCAGAATGGCAGGCAGTGACGAGTGGAGTGCCACAAGGCTCGGTGTTGGGGCCACAACTGTTTACCATATATATTAATGATTTGGAAGAGGGAATTAGAAGCAACACTAGCAAGTCTGCGGATGACTCAAAGCTGGGTGGCAGTGTAAACTGTGAAGAGGATGTTAGGAGGTTGCAGAGTGACCTGGACAGGTTGAGTGAGTGGGCAGATGCTTGGCAGATGCAGTATAATATAGATAAATGTGAGGTTATCCACTTTGGAGGCAAAAACAAGGAGGCAGATTATTTTCTCAATGGATTTAGGTTAGGTAAGGGGAAGGTGCAGCGAGACCTGGGTGTCCTTGTACACCAGTCACTGAAAGTTGGCGTGCAGGTGCAGCAGGCAGTGAAGAAAGCTAATGGAATGTTAATAATACATTTTATTTATATAGCGCTTTTCATATACTCAAAGACGCTTTACAGAGATTTTGAGAACATAGGGGAAATGAATAAATAGATAAATAAGTAAATAAATAAATGAACAGAGAAAGGAGACAGAAGGTGAGGTGACCTTCAGTGGTTGAAGGCAGTACTGAACAGGTGAGACTTCAGCGATGTTTTGAATGTGGTGAGTGTGGGGGAGTCTCTAACGGTTTGGGGTAGTGAGTTCCAAAGGGTGGGAGCAGCGATGGAGAAAGCCCTGTCCCCCCAGGATCTGAGTTTAGTCCGGATGTGGGGGGATAGGAGATTGGCAGCGGCAGAGCGGAGGGTGCAGGTGGGAGTGTGCCTGTGGAGGAGGTCGGTCAGGTAGGATGGGGCCAGGTTATGGAGGGCTTTGTAGGTTATGAGGAGGATTTTGTACTGGATTCTCTGGGGGATGGGGAGCCAGTGGAGTTTATAAAGGACGGGGGTGATATGGTCACGGATCGAGGTGTGTGTGAGTAGACGGGCAGCGGAGTTTTGAATGTATTGAAGTTTATTGATGATTTTTGAGGGTGCGCCATAGAGGAGGCTGTTGCAGTAGTCCAGACGGGAGGTGATGAAGGCGTGGATGAGGGTTTCTGCAGCTGTGGAGGAGAGGGATGGACGGAGACGGGCAATGTTTTTGAGGTGGAAGAAGGCTGTCTTTGTGATGTGTTTGATGTGTTTGTCGAAGGAGAGGGTTTGATCAAGGATGATTCCAAGATTCCGGATGTGAGGTGAGGTGGATACTGGGAGACCATCAATGTTGAGGATGAAGTTTTGGGTGGATTTGGTGAGTATTTTTGGACCAATGATAATGATTTCAGATTTGTTGCAATTGAGTTTGAGGAAGTTTGATTGAAGCCAAGATTTTATTTCAGTAATGCAGTTTGTCAGTGTAGAGTGTGTGGTGGAGGAGATTGACTTGGTTGGATTGAATGTTGGATTGAATGTTGGCCTTCGTAACAAGAGGATTTCAGTATAGGAGTAAAGAGGTTCTTCTGCAGTTGTGTAGGGTCCTGGTAAGACCACATCTGGAGTATTGTGCACAGTTTTGGTCTCCTAATTTGAGGAAGGACTTCCTTGTAGTTGAGGCAGTGCAGAGTAGGTTCACGAGTTTGATCCCTGGGATGGCGGGACTGACATATGAGGAAAGATTGAAAAGACTAGGCTTGTATTCACTGGAGTTTAGAAGGATGAGAGGGGATATTATAGAAACATATAAAATTACAAAAGGACTGGACAAGCTAGATGCAGGAAAAATGTTCCCAATGTTGGGCGAGTCCAGAACCAGGGGTCACAGTCATAGAATAAAGGGGAGGCCATTTAAAACTGAGGTGAGAAAAAACCTTTTCACCCAGAGAGTTGTGAATTTGTGGAATCCTCTGCCACAGAGGGCAGTGGAAGCCAAATCATTGGATGGATTTAAGAGAGAGTTAGATAGAGCTCTAGGGGCTAATGGAATCAAGGGATATGGGGAGAAGGCAGGCATTAGGGACGATCAGCCATGATCACAATGAATGGCAGTGCTGGCTCGAAGGGCCAAATGGCCTTCTCCTGCACCTATTTTCTATGTTTCTATCTATGTTTCTCTACCAGCTATGCCACTGTGTCACCCTAATAATGCTGGTCTTCATAAGAAGCAAAGAGGTTTGAAAAAGGAATAAAATGCAAAGCCAGAGGGAGGGAACCTCTTTTCTAGCTTGTGTAGGAAGGAACTGCAGATGCTGGTTTAAACCAAAGACCAAGTCTGAAGAAGGGTCTCGACCCGAAACGTCAACCACTCCTTCTCTCCAGAGATACTGCCTGTCCCGTTGAGTTACTCCAGCTTTTTGTGTCCATCTTCTCTTTTCTAGTTTTCTCCCCCAATTCCATCAGTCAAAGAAGGGTCCCGACGCAAAACGTCACTTGTCCAGTCCCTCCACAGATGCTGCCTGACCCACTCAGTTCATCCAGCACTTTGTTTTTTTTTACACGCCAATATAATTTATCTACCCAGTATCCTCATCAAAGTATCATATCTGCAATATGACAATAAAGCATCTTCATTCATTCATTAAAAGTGAGGCAGAATAAAGCAGACTCTATCACTGCATTTTTAATGGTCCAAGATATATGGCTGCCTCCAATTCAGATCTTTAGATAAACTGATGTAATTTTTCGTGAATGAGGAATGATTGTGTGGATGTTCCTTGTCCAGTCCCCTCTGTTCACTGCAGTCCCACGACACAGCTGAGTGCACAGTGCTTTCACATTGCAGGATGTTGGTGTGCAGTATAAAACAAGTCAATGTTGTTGGGCTGAATGGCCTGTTCCTCTGCAGTAACTTCCATACAAAACACCCTTGTTTTTGCAACCACTACATTACTAATGGGTTAACTTCCCTACTCGATCATCCGTGTTTTTACCAGGAAATACATAGACTGAGAAGAAGGGACTTTTCACACAAAGGAATCAGGTAACCACTGATGAAAGGGCTCAGATGCAAATTGAGCGACAAGGAAACGAGAATTTATGGAATTTATGGGCGGCACGGTGGCGCAGCGGTAGAGTTGCTGCTTTACAGCGAATGCAGCGCCGGAGACTCAGGTTCGATCCTGACTACGGGTGCTGCACTGTAAGGAGTTTGTACGTTCTCCCCGTGACCTGTGTGGGTTTTCTCCGAGATCTTCGGTTTCCTCCCACACTCCAAAAACGTACAGGTATGTAGGTTAATTGGCTGGGTAAATGTAAAAATTGTCCCTAGTGGGTGTAGGATAGTGTTAATGTGCGGGGATCACTGGGCGGCACGGACTTGGTGGGCCGAAAAGGCCTGTTTCCGGCTGTATATATATGATATGATATGATATGATATGATATGACTATAAGGTGAGAGGGGCAAAGTTTAAAGGAGATGTGTGGGGCAAGTTTCTTACAAGGAGGTTGATGGGGGCCTGGAACGTGCTGCCGGGGGTGGTGGTGGAGGCAGATACGATAGTGGTGTTTAAGAGGCTTTTAGATAGGCACATGGATATACAGGGAATGAAGGGATATGGATTAAGTGCCGGCAGATATGAGTTGGTCTTGGTATCATAGTTCGGCATTCATTGATTTTCATTGAATTTCATTGAAATTGTAATTTTCATTGATGCATTATCAGAACATAAGATACTTGAAGACACATATAACCCCACCTTTATTTAGTTCATTGGGCAGCAAAGTATCTCTCCCTCCACTCTCGAGTCTGATGGTTCAAGTCCAGTGTAAAGGCCAAACACCAGTGACCCAGCATCGATCCTGACCACAGGTGCTGTCTGTATGGAGTTTCTACTTTCTCCCTGTGACCACGTGAGTTTTCTCCGTGTCCTCCGGTTTCCTCCCACACTCCAAAGACGTGAAGGTTTGTAGGTTAATTGACTTCTGTAAATTGTCCCTAGTGTGTAGGATAGAATTAGTTTACTGTTTCCACACTGTATCTCTATACTAAAAGTTATATTGATGCCCATTCAGATCAACAGTAAAAATGTCCTATAAAGATTAAGCATGGGAGTGTCTATGCTGGCCAACATGTAATTTTCTTTTACATCACACATTTGTATGACTGATCAGCTTTGTGATGCATAATGGTATTGTTTCTTATTGGCTGTAGATTTCTTTGGGACATTTTAAAAAGGCACTATATAAATGTAATTGAGTTCTTCTTTATTGGAGAATAAAGAAACAAGATGTGTGTCAAGTTGTTTTATTTCACGTCCACTTTGATCATATTTCCTTCCCCTGATATAAAGAGCTGCCTTGATCTTTGATGGGACAGGAGACAACTCCATCAATGAATGGGTCACGAACTATGAATGTCTTAAAAGTGCTGGAGTATCTCAATGGGTCAGGTAGCATCTCTGGAGAATATGGATAGGTGACATTTTGGATTAGGGACCCTTTTCCACACTGATTGGAACTGAGAACAAGGGTCCCGACCCGAAACATCACCTGTCCATATTCTATAGAGATGCCGCCTGACCTGTTGAGTTACTTCAGCACTCTGCATTTTGTTCAAGATTCCATCATCTGCAATTCCTTGTGTGCCCGGACTGTGCACCTTTCCAACTCTTGATCTTCAACTTTAACTCCAAGATCTCTTGGCAATATCCTTATGAATCTTGTAGAAATAAGGAACTGCAGATGCTTGTTTACAAAAAAGACACAAAGTGCTGGAGTAACGCAGTGGCTCAGTCAGCATCTCTGGAGAACATGGACCGGAAAGTGACCTCTCCGTGACACTCCGTGCTTGGGAATTATTGAGTTTGAACCGAAATCTCTGACTCTTGGCTCTCCAGAAACCTTCGTCCAAACACTTCATCAACTACTCTCTGCAATGTCTTGTGGTCTGAGATGGAGCTGTTCCCAAGCCATGCTGTGATGCATCCCGATTACATTTAGAGAATTGTGGACGCGGCCCAGACCATCACACACACCAACCTCCCTTCCGTTGACTCCATCTACATTTCACGCTGCCTCAGCAAGACCCCCAGCACGGTAGCGCAGCGGTAGAGTTGCTGCTTTACAGCGAATGCAGCGCCGGAGACTCAGGTTCGATCCTGACTACGGGTGCTGCACTGTAAGGAGTTTGTACGTTCTCCCCGTGACCTGCGTGGGTTTTCTCCGAGATCTTCGGTTTCCTCCCACACTCCAAAGACGTACAGGTTTGTAGGTTAATTGGCTGGGTAAATGTAAAAAATTGTCCCTAGTGGGTGTAGGATAGTGTTAATGTACGGGGATCGCTGGGCGGCGCGGACTTAGTGGGCCAAAAAGGCCTGTTTCCGCGCTGTATATATATGATATGATATGATAATCAAGGACCTGTTTCACCCCGGTCACTCCCTCTTCTCCCCTCTCCCATCAGACAAGCGGTGCAGAAGTGTGAAATGCAAACCTCCAGATTCAGGGACAGCTGTTTCCAGCTGTTATCAGACAAATTAACCATCCCATCACCAACTAGACAGTGATCCTGTCCTCCCACCTACCTCTATGTAAACTTTTTGAACTATCTTTAATCAGACTTTACTGGACTTTATCTTGCTCTAAACATTATTTCCTTTACCCTGTATCTTTACACTGTGGACGGCTTGATTATAATCATGATTAGTCTTTCCGCTGACTGGATAGCACGTAATGCTTTTCACTGTACCTCGGTACACGTGACAATAAACTAAACTAAACTAAACTAAAGTAAACTAAACTAAACCCCTACCGTTATCCTTAGATTTATTCCATCCAATGCTTTGAACGATAATGGGCTGAAGCCCGGATGACAGGCCCCTAACAAACCAACCCTTCATTTACCCCTGACATCCAGTCCCAATTGTCTCCACAATCCAAAGAGAGAAATGAAATAAAATTCCACACCCTTTATTGCAATGTAATATTCCCCAGCAATAGTTAAGCATTATCAATGAGCAAATATTAGCACGATCAAGAAGCAATATTATTCTTCAGCAAATTAATTCTTGGCAATTCTTAAACCAAAGTGGTGAATTGTTATATCTTGAATGCATCTTTCAATTGTAAAGGAGCATTGCAGAGAATCATAAACTGTAGCCCCTACTCTACTGAATCACAAAGTAACAGTGGGGGGGGGGGGGGGAGGGGGGGGTTTATTTCCCCCTGCAATCCTGCAATCTCTGATGGTTGTGTTCCCAGTGTTAGGCAGAGCCTTCTGGGTTGTGGACCAAATGCCCAAGTGTTCAGGTGAGAGGGGTGATAAAATCATGAGAGGAATAGATAGGGTGAATGTACAGATTCAACTCGTGGGAGAATCTAGAACCAGAGGGCACAGCGTCAGAATAAAAGGATATCATTTTAGAAAGGAGATGAGGAGGAATTTCTTTAGTTGGAGGGTGGTGAATCTGTGGTATTCATTGCCTCAGATGGCAGATGGCTGTGGAGACCGTCATTGGGGATTTTTAAGGAGGAGTTTGACAGATTCTTGATTGGTAAGGGTGTCAAACGTTAAGGGGAGAAGGTAGGAGTATAGGGTTGAAAGGGAAAGATAGATCAGCCATGATTGAATGGCGGAGTAGCCTTAATGGGCCGAATGGCCTAATTCTGCTCCTATGACTTATGAACATGAGCAATTTGATTGTCTACTTTTTAGCTAAATAATCCTCACGGACAAATCATAAGCAGTATAGAAGATACATCTACTGGGTGCAGGTCAACAGCCCAATAGTTATCAAAGTAAATGTTAATCAATCTTTGTAATTAATGTACGTCTGGGGAGCAAAGCTGGTCTTGAAGACCTGTGTCCATCGACATTTCATCCTTAAGCATCAAAGGCTGTAAAGGAGAAGAGAAAAAACATTGTTAGTTTTGGAGATATCTCAACAAACTTGCTTCAGCAATTCCTTTATCTTTAAATATTGGGTAGATTCATCAAGCAAGGAGCTGGGAGATTGCAAGGCAAGGCAAGGCAAGGGTGTCAGGTGTCATGAGGAGAAGGCAGGAGAGCGGGGTTGAGAGGGAAAGATAGATCAGCCATGACTGAATGGCGGAGTAGTCTTGATGGGTCGAATGGCCTAATTCTGCTCCTAGAACTTACGAATTTATGAACCTATGAAGAATGCAGTGTGTTATGGGTGGTTGGAGCGATGCAAAGGGAGTGAATGGTTATGTTTGCTCCTGTTTTGTGCGCTTGCAGTTGCTTCAATGCATGTCCACAGTGAGGCACAGCTGAGGAATAAACCAAGACGATCACAGGGAGAACGTGCACCATGAGTATGCCAAGACGATCACAGGGAGAACGTGCAAACTCTACACACACAGATAGACAGCACCAGAGATCAGGATGGAGCCCGGGTCTCTGGTGCTGTCAGGCAGCGGCTCTACCCGCTGTGCCATTTGTGTCCTTTTCTATGTTCAGTTTTGCTTGGAATATCTGCCATTTATAACGTATCTCAGAATTTTACTCTTTACAAATTGTAGATGCACTGTTTTAGGACATTAGTGGAAAGGTTAATGATCAAAGCGATGCGACCACTGTTGGTTCAACTTTAGCCACAACCTGTGGTTGACCTTGGGAAGAAAGTAACTATGGAAGTATTAGTAATGAAGAAATAATTCAGAAATTCTCTATGAATTAAAATGGAGATGTGGAGGAATTTCTTTAGCCAGAGGGTGGTGAATCTGTAGAATTCATTGCCACAGACGGCTGTGGAGGCCAAGACATTGGGCATTTATAAAGCAGAGATTGATAGGTTTTGATAGAGCGTTAAAGGCTCTACCATTACACCATTGTACCGCCATTTCTTTAACCTGGCATCATGTCCAGCATGGTCAAAGGTGCTGAACTAGACTATCTTCAACGTTTTCTACTAGTCTATGTTTTGTTAAAGTGGATATTGGCAGGTTCTTGATCAGTAAGGGTATCAAAGATATATAAGAAAATAACTGCAGATGCTGGTACAAATCGATTTATTCACAAAATGCTGGAGTAACTCAGCAGGTCAGGCAGCATCTCGGGAGGGTTTCGGGTCGAGACCCTTCTTCAGAGATTACGGGAAGGAGGCAGGAGAATGGGGCTGAGTGTGAAAGATAGATCAGCCATGATTCGATGAGCCAAATGGGACAAAGAACTCACTATAAAGTTAGGCTCAATTAGCCTCAATAGGGCGCAGTGGTAGTGTTGCTGCCTCACAGCGCCAGAGACCCGGGTTTGCACCTGACTCTAGGTGCTGTCTGTAGAGATTGTACGTTCTCCCTGTAACTGCGTGGGTTTTCTCTGGGTGCCCCGGTTTCCTCCCACACTCCAAAAACATGCAGGTGTGTAGGTAAATTGTCCCTAGCGTGTAGGATTGTGCTAGTTGGTCGCTGGTCGTTGCGGGCTCAGTGGGCCGAAGGGTATGCTTCCATGCTGTATCTCCAAAGTCTAAAGGAATGGCCGAGGAAGGATAGATCAGCGTGGTTAGTGGATTAGGGAAGCTGGAGGCAACAAGAGGCTGTTGTTCCCTTTGGCCAAGTGGACATCTTGGGTGAACCATGGCCGATCCCTGCTACTCACCACCAAAGCCGGAAATGTTTGGGTCATCTGGCTTTTGGTAGCCTGAAGATGGAAAGAAAGTCGCGTTTAAGCCGCAAGTGAGGCTAACATTTCACCTGTCAATGTGTTAGAACCTCAGTCAACACCAGTCCACAACAGGAACCATTCAAGTTCATGAACATTTTCATGGGCTATTCCCCAAGAACTAGGGCCGGCACAGCGGTGCAGCAGTAGAGTTGCTGCCTTACAGCACCAGAGACATGGGTTAGATCCTGAACACACTGCTGTCTGCACTGAGTTTGTACGTTCACCCTGTGACCCTGTGGGTTTTCGCCGGTGGCTCCGGTTTACTCCCACAGTACAAAGATGGACAGGTTTGTACATTAATTGGCTTTTGTAAATTGTCCCTAGTGTGTAGAATGGAACTAGTGTATGGATGATCAATGGTCGGTTTGTCTCGGGGGGGCCAAAGGTGCCTTTTTCCACGCTGTATCTGTAAACCGATGGTCAACTTTGGTGCTGGGGAGAGTGTCTCTGGGAGGGGATTCAGTGGGTAGTCAGCATGGACAAGTTGGGCTGAAGGGCCTGCTTTCATGCTGTATGTCTATGATTGCTTCTATAGCTCTATAGGACTATGACTATGACTCTGACTCTATGATTCTATGACTCTATGATGTTACATAACTATGAATGACTCTGGTTCCATAACTATGCCTCTCTGGCTCATGACTATGGCTCTATGACTATGGCTCAATGACTCTATGGGTCAATATGGGTTTATGACTCTATAACTATGACTCTATGACTATGGCTTTAAGATAATAGACAATAGACAATAGGTGCAGGAGGAGGCCATTCGGCCCTTTGAGCCAGCACCGCCATTCAATGTGATCATGGCTCAAGACTATGGCTCTATGACTCTATGAGTATGATTATGACACAATGACTATCACTCTATGGCTATGACAATATGACTGACTATGGGTCTATGACTCTATGGGTCTATGACTCTATGGGTCTATGACTCTATGGGTCTATGACTCTATGGGTCTATGACTCTATGGCTATGGCTCTGTAACTGTGACTATGACTCTATACAACAGATAGCTGAAGAACTCAAGCCTACTTTTACAATCTTCCAGTCGATCCCTGGTTGCGGTCTTATCTATCCTGGTCCCATTGGGATAGGAACACCAGCAGTAGCCAGTGCTTGGCAAGCATTGCTTTGGCTCAAAGTTCCCATCCTCGTCACAGCTTGGCTTGAATGTTCCGGGCATTTTCTTTGCCTCCCTTTTCTGTCTCTCACACTCAGTCTCCGCACTGGAAACTGCGTGAGGGGAAATAACAGCGGTCAATAACTCCCTGCAACAGTGTCTTCCATGGTCTGAGACTCCCCAGTCCATCCATGACTGCTAGAAATTGCAGAGAGTTGTGGACATAGCTTTGAGTGGTAAAGAAGGCGTAAGGTAATCTTGCCTTCATCGGTCAGGGCTTTGAGTATAAGAGTCAGGAAGTCATAATGCAGCTTTTTAGGAATTTGGTCAGGCTGCATTTGGAGTATTGTGTGCAGTTCTGGTCGCCCAATTGCAGGAAGGATGTGGAGACTTTGGAGAGGGTGCAGAGGAGGTTTACCAGAGTGTTGCCTTGATTAGTTACAGGGAGAGGTTGGACAGACTTCTATGGTTTTCTCTGGAGCGTTGGAAGTTGAGGGGAGACCTGATAGAAGTGTACAAAATTATGAGAGGCATAAACCGTGCAGATAGTCAGGAGCTTTTTCCCCAGGGTGAAAATAGAAAGGAAAAGTTTAAAAGGATACAAGCGAAATGCAGGCAAATGGGACATCTTGCTTAGATGGGGCATCTTGGTGGGCATTGATGAGTTGGGCCAAAGGGCTTATTTCCATACTGTATGACTCCAGAGCGCACAGGATTGAGGTGAGCAGCACAAATTATAAAGGAGATGTACAGGGCAGGTTTGTTACACAGACGGTGGTGGATGCATGGAACTCGCTGCCAGGGATGGCGGTGAAGGAAGATACGACAGTGGTGTTTACGAGGCTTTTGGATGGGTGCATGGACATGTTGGGAATGGAGGGGTATGGATTACATGCAGGTACATAAGAGTTGGTCTTGGCATCATGTTCAGCACAGACATTGTGGGCCGAAGGGCCTGTTCCTCTGCTGTACTCTTCTATGTTCAGAAATACTCGTCGGCATAGTTACCCTTTCTTCCATGATTGACCAGAGGAATATCGGATTGCTCGGAAGCACCTGGTGCGATAGGTTGGGTGTTGAGCATTGGGCTCATGATCAAGCTGGCGAAGGCCTTCCTCCCTGTGGAAACAAGAATCATTTGGTCACTTCAAGGCAACTACCAAAACATTATTGTGACACAATGGCATCTAAAGATACACGCTGAGATTTGCCCACTTGTTCTGCCTAACACTGCCTCCCAGTCCAATAATGATGTGATCTTAGTTTAGTTTAGTTTAGTTTAGTTTAGTTTAGATTAGTTTAGTTTAGTTTAGTTTAGTTTAGGTTAGTTTAGTTTAGGTATAGTGAAAAGCTTTTTGATGCGTGCTATCCAGTTAGCAGGAAGGCTATGCATGATTACAATCAAGCCATCCACAATGTACAGATACAGGATAAAGGGAATATGTCCTTAATGTCATCAACTCTGAACTCAAATCCCTCACAGCACCAGAGACCCAGGTTCAATCCTGACCTCGGGGTGTGTGTGTGTGTGTGTGTGTGTGTGTGTGTGTGTGTGTGTGTGTGTGTGTGTGTGTGTGTGTGTGTGTGTGTGTGTGTGTGTGTGTGTGTGTGTGTGTGTGTGTGTGTGTGTGTGTGTGTGTGTGTGTGTGTGTGTGTGTGTGTGTGTGTGTGTGTGTTTGTAATTTGCATGTTCTCCCTGTGACCACATGATTTTTCTCTGGGTGTTTCGGTTTCCTTCCACATCCCAAAGACATGCCCATGCAGGTTTGCAGGTTAATTGGCCCTCTGTAAATTCCCCCCCTGGTGTGTAGGGAGTGGATGAATAGATGAAAAGTGGGATAACATCAAACTAGGAACATTGAGCGGCACAGCACAGGAGGACACAAAGTGCTGGAGTAACTCAGCGGGTCAGTAAACCGCTGGAGAACATGGATTGGTAACGTTTCAGGTCGAGAACCTTCTTCAGTACAGCACAGGAACAGGCCCTTCAGCCCACAATGTCTGTGCCAGACATGATGCCAAGTTACACTAATCGCCCCTACCTGCACGTGTTACATATCCCTCCATTCCCTGCATAGCCACGTGCCCATCCAAATAACTTTTGAAAGTCATAATTGTAACCACTTCTATAGATTCCTCTAGCAGCTCCTTCCAGATACAGACTACCTTTTGAGTGTAAATTTGCCCCTGAGGTTCCTCTTAAATGCCTCCCCTCCCACCTTAAGCCTGTTCCCTCTGGCTTTAAAATCCTCTAAAATAGGGTCCCGACACAAAACATCACCTATCCATGTTCTCCAGAGATGCTGTCTGACCCGCTGAGTTGTTCCAGCACTTTGTGTCTATCTTTAAAATCCTAAAGATAAAGATAAACCCTCGGGAAAAAGACTGTGAGCGTTCACTTTGAACATGCCCCTCATGATCTTGCACACCTCAATAAGACCACCCTTTATACTATAAGATACAGTGCGGAAACTGGCCCTTCGACCCGCTGAGTCAACGACAAACAGCGATCACCCTGTACACTAGCACTATCCCACACACTCGGGACAATTTACAATTTTTACCGAAGCCAATTAACCTACAAACCCGCACATCTTTGAGGTGTGGTTGGAACCCGGAGCACTTTGAGAAAGACCCACACGGTCACAAGGAGAACGTACAAACTCCGCACAGACCGCACCTGAGGTTAGGATCGAACATGGGTCTCCCGGCACCGTGAGGCAGCAACTTTACCGCCGCTCCACTGTGCCATCCTACTCTAAACTAAAGTCCAAAGTCTAAACAAAGTCACCCCTCAGCCTCCTAGGCTCCATACGAAAAATGTCAAAGCTGTTCCTGTAACTCAAGCCGGCAAGCCAAGGATCTTGGAGCAAGGTCTCATTGGGATGGAGAGAAGAAGGTTGTCACATACCCCTGGATGGCATCTCATGGCGGGGCAGAACTTGGGGTGCCTGAGTTGGTGCAGTCTTCTTCTCAGGCTGAACAAGTTGGAAGAGGATCCAGTTCTGAAGCCAAGATTCAAAATCCTAAAACAAAACCAAAAAAAACACATGTCACCAGGTTAATATTCCAGGGGTTGGCAGTGGAGAGTTCATGTCACCAGGTTAATATTCCAGGGGTTGGCAGTGGAGAGTTCATGTTCATAAGACATAGGAGCAGATTTAGGCCATTTGGCCCTTCGAGTCTACCCCACCATTCAATCTTTCCTGCCTGCACACACTTCAATTTCCTTGTCGCCCTGACCTACAGCATCCTCACCGACCGAGAGAGTCTAGTCAGTTCAAGGTGTTGTCCGTAGCCAAGACCATCACACAACGATAGAGCTCCCACGACCAGTATCTTGTGGATATGATTTAGGTTCACACCATAAGTTATAGGAGCAGAATTAGGCCATTTGGCACATGGAGTGTATTCCACCATTCAATCACGGCTGATCCATCTTTCCCTTCCAACCCCATTCTCTTGCCTTCTCCCCGTAGCCTTTGACACCCTCACTAATCAAGAATCTGTCAATCTCTGTTTTAAAAATACCCAATGACTTGGCCTCCACCGCCATCTATAGCAACAAATTCCACAGATTCACCACCCTCTGGAGAAAGAAATTCCTCCACATCACAAGGGTCTGTCGATGTTGGGGTCTTGTGACGGATACAAAGTGCTGGAGGAATTCTCACGTTGGACAATTAAACACCAACCTTCCAGTCGGATTCCTTCAGACTCTCTTCCAGCAGCTTGAGGTTCTCGGAGAAGTTGCCAATCATGTCCGGAATCCCCTCTGTTCGGTTTCCATCCTGAGAGGAAAAAGGAGCAGTAACATCAGCCTAACGATCGGGCTAAAGGTCCCGTCAACATGGGGGCAACACGGGGGTTCAGCGGGTAGAGCCGCTGCCTCACCAGTGCTCCACTTTCCTCCCACATCCCAAAGACGTGTCAGATTGCAGGTTCATTGGCTGCTGTAAACTGCCCCTAGTGTGTAGAGAGTGGATAAGAAAGTGGGATAACATAGAACAAGTGTGAACGGGTGCTCGATGGTCGGCATGGACTCAGTGGGCCGAAGGGCACATTTCCATGCTGTGAGTCTAAGCTAAACTACCTGTTGTACTTGTGTGTGACCTGATTATACTCATGTATGACCAAGTCCTGGATAGCACGCTGTACAAAGCTTTTTCATTGTATCTCAGGAAACGTGACAAGATTAAATAAGCTCCCCCTACCCTTTGTTCCACATCATTTTAAGATGCTTTAGTTTGGTTTAGTTTCATTTAGTTTAGAGATACAGGGTGGATGGAAATGGGCCATTCGACCCACTGAGTCCATGCCGACCCACTAAGCAGCTGTTTTCTATCCTACACACTGGGGACAATATACAGAAGCACACCTACAAACCCGCACGCCTTTGGAGTGTGGGAGGAAACCGGAGCACCCGGAGGAAACCACGCTGGCCCAGGAAGAACGAGCAAACCCCACACTTTCACACACAGCACCCGTAGTCAGGATTGGGCCCAGGGTCTCTGGCGTTGTGAGGCAGCAACTCTACCGCTGCACCACTGTGCCGCCCGTTCTGTAATAGATTGGAGAGGTACCTTCAGCAGCTGATGAACTTGTTCCATCAGGGTCAGTGGCCGAGTTGTAGATTGAGGTGTGGGAGGCTGAGGAAAGACAAGGATAAAGAAGGTGACATTTCCATCATCGCTCAACCAACACACACTGTTCCAGTTAAGACTGGCAACACAAGGAACCTGCATGAGGCAATGGGTACAGAAGTGTGAAAACGCACACCTCCAGATTCAGGGACAGCAGGGGGATGGTTCAGGCAACTGATCCATCCTCTCACCAACTAGAGAGCGGTCCTGAGGCTACCATCTACCTCGCACTATCTTTAATCAGACTTAACTGGACTTCATCTTGCACTAGCCATTATTCCCTTTATCCTGCATCTGTACACTGTGTACGGCTCGATTGTAGTCATGTACAGTCTTTCCGCCGATTGGTTAACATGCGAGAAAAGTTTTTCACTGTACCTCGGTACACGTGACGATAAACTAAACTAAACTAAACTAAACCAAAAGGTGTTAAACACAAAATGCTAGAGAAATTCAGTGGGTTAAGCAGCATTTGTGGAGCGAAAGGTCAGATGACCTTTCCAGTCGAGACCCTTCCTCAGACCGATGGAGGGGGGGAAGCTGGAAGAGAGAGGTGGGGGTGGGGGTGGGGCAAAGCCTGGTGAGTTATCACTGGAGACAGATGGGGGGGGCGGAGTGATGGGCAGATAGGTGAAGTAAGTGATAAAAGCTGGAGGTGAAAAGGAGGCAAAGGGGTGTCAGAGAAGGAGAGAAAAGGTGGAGTGAAGTATAAAGTCAGAGGGGGGGATGTGGGTGGGAGGAAACTGGGGGGAGGGGAAAGTGGGTGGGATAAAAGTCAAATGGGGAACAGGGATGGGATATGAATGTACAGAGTAGGGGAAGGAGTGACTGAGGGGCTGGTTGGAGATGGTGGTAGAAATGACTGGGGTTAGAGGTGGAACACTCAAAAGAGAGACGGGGGGGGGGGGGGGGGGGGGGATTTAAAATTGGAGAATTCAACGTCCATACTGCTGGGTTGTAAGCTACCCAAGCGGAATATCAGGTGCTGTTCCTCCAGTTTGTGTGTGGCCTCACTCTGGCAATGAAAGAGGCTCAGGGAAGAGTGCGGGAACGGGAATGGGAGTTAAAATGCCTAGCTCCAGCAGGCCTTGGCGGACTGAGCGCAAGTGTTTGGATGTCGGTGTGTGGCACCAAAGGTCAGCATGTGTTGCCCATCTCTAATTGCCCTTGTATCTTGTGCACCTTGCGGGAGGAGCCGTGGCTACAGTGCCAGCCTGAAGGCTTGTCGATCGGTGGGACCGGGAAGAAGCCGCTGGAGATGTCGGACGTGAGGAGCAAGGGGCGGTAGGAGGGTGAACCGGGGTAATGCCTCCAGCACCTTCAAGGTGGGCTGCGGGAGGCGCCCCCAAGACACAAAGATGGCCGGGCGAGGAGAGGGATACTGGTTCGTGGGAACTGCTCCAGTACATTGAGCAAGCGGGTCGACGGGGACTTTGGACTTTGGAAATAGCGCAAAAACATGGCGGCGCCTCATGTGTAATATATGCTAAAAGACTTTCAATGTGGCAGTTGCACATGTAACAAATAAAGCACCATTGAACCCAGTCTTGAGAGAAGTTAACCACGTTGCTGGGTGTAGGCTCAGGCAGGTTATGTACGGCAGATTTCCTCCTCTGAGGAATGTTAGTGGACCTTCCATGGACATCCATGGTACCCATCCCATCCATGGACATCCATGGTACCCATCCCATCCATGGTACCCATCCCATCCATGGACACCAGATGAGTGGACCATGGTACCTATCCCAATACCAAGATCAACTGTTTCCATCTCCTTTATAGTGAGAAGTTTTTGGCCCCAGATCTGAGGAAGGAAGTGCTGGCATTGGAGAGGGTCCATAGGAGGTTTACGAGAACGATCCCGGGGATAATTGGGTTAACGTATGATGAGCGTTTGATTGCACTGGGCCTGTGCTCGCTGGAGTTTAAGAGGTTGAGGGTGAACCTCATTGAACTCACCGAATAGTGAAAGGCCTGGATAGAGTGGATGTGGAGAGGATGTTTCTACTAGTGGGAGAATCAAGGTCCAGAGGTCACAGCCTCAGAATAAAAGGATGTAGCTTTCGAATAGAGATGAGGATGAATTTCTTTAGCCAGAGGGTGGTGAATCTATGCAATTCATTGCCACGGTCGGCTCAGAAGGCCAAGCCGATGAATATTTTTAAGACAGAGATTGATGGATTTTGTTTAGTACGGGTGTCAAAGGATATGGGGAGAAGGCAGGAGAATCGGATTGAGAGGGAAAGAGATCAGCCATGATTGAATGGTTGAATGAAGTCAAGCCATGACTCAATTGGCCGAATAGCCTAATTCTATTCTATGATTTATGGACTAATGAACATGAACTTCATATCATCCCCCCCCTCCCCCCCAGCCTTTGTGTCGTAGCTTCTGAATCCTGAACCCTTGCTTTGTTCCGTAGAGACTTAATGAGGGAAACGGAGAAGGCCCAGGGCTGAAGGGTCGGTGTGGGAATGGGAAGGGGAGTTAATAATCCATAATGTTTCGCTGAGAAGTAACCTTTGGTGCTTCAGCCTTGGGGTCGATGTAGGAAATGGGCAGGTCCATCATCATCGGTCTCAGGTGCATGATTGGCTTCGGTCCTGAAGGATAAAAAGATACAAGAACATTTGAGACACATGCAACTGTAGATACTGCTTCACAACCCTCAACCCCCCTTTCCCTTCCTCCCATGCCCCTCCCCCGCTCTCTTCCCTGTTCACCGGAATACTGCCTGCATTAGAGGGTTTCAGCTACAAGGAGAGGTTGGACAGACTTGGATTGTTTTCTATGGAACGTCAGATGCTTAGAAGAGACCTGATAGAAGGACATAAAATTATGAGAGGCATAGATAGGGTAGACTGTCAGAACCTTTATCCCAGAGTGGAAATGTGCAACACTAGATGCCACAGCTTTAAGGTGAGAGGGGGGAAAGTTTAAAGGAGATTCTATGATTTATGATTCTAAAGTTTGAAGGAATTGTTTTTACACATAGGGTGGTGGGTACCTGAAATGCGCTGTCAGGGGTGGATAGTGGAGGCAGGTACGATAGTGGTGTTTAAGAGGCTTTTAGATAAGCACACATGGAGGTGTAGGGATTGGAGGGATATGGATCACGTGTCGGCAGAGGAGATTAATTTAATTTGCCATCATGTTTGGCATGGATATTGTGGGCCGAAGGGCCTGTTCCTGTGCTGTACTGTTCTATGTTCTATTGCGGAATAGACTACACCAGTGTATCTAATCTAAGCTGATGAAAACCAAAGTGAATCCTACTTCTAAAGCCAGAAGGATCCCCACTTCTGGCAAACAGCTCACTCTGGAGTTCCCCCTGAGAGTGTGTGAGTTGAGGATGTTACTTAGCTCAGAGAGGGTTATGGGGAAATTCAGCGCAGGCGAATAAACAGAATGAGTAACACACTGAGTGGGCCAGTGGTCTTTTTGAAATCCCCTCACATCCCCTGCCCAATAGTAGCACAGTGGGTGGCATGGTGGGTAGAGCCGCTGCCTGACGGTGCCAGAGGCCCGGGTCCCATTCCAACTTCCAGTTCTGTCTGAGTGGAGTTTGCACGTTTTCCCTGTTACCCACATGGGTTTCCTCCGGGTACCTCGGTTTCGTCCCTCATCCCAAAGATGTGCAGGTTTGTACGTTAATTAGCGCTCTGTAAATTGCCCCCAGTGTGAACAGGTGATCGATGGTCAGCGTGGACTCGGTGGCCGAAGGCCTGTTTCTGTGCTGTATCTTTCCTTCAATAGATCAATCAATCCAACCGACAATCAAGCAATGAACCAATCAGTCAGGCAATCAATCAATAAATGAACAAATAAATTAATCAACTAATCAATCGGTCAATCACCCAACCAATTACTCAATCAATTGCCCAATCAACCAACCAATTAATCATTTAATTAATTAATCAATCAGTCATTCAATCAGTCATTCATTCAATCAAATAATTGATTAACCAGTCAATCAATCATTCAGTCAACCAATTAATTGATCAATCAGTTAATTGATCAATCAGTGAATCGATCAATCATTCAATCAACCAGTCAACCAATCACCCAATTAAACCGATTGGTCAATTAATCAATCAACCACCCAATCAATCAAGCACCCAGTAAATCAATTAATTGATTAATTGCCCAATCAACCACCCAATTAGCTGATGACCATTGCAAGTGTAAAGGGGCCATTGCTGGCGGCTTTGCTTACTGAACGCTCCGTGGCGCGCCGAGTACTTGTTCTCGAGACGGCTCGTGGTCTTCTGCAGCCCGTCTATTTTGTCCTGTTGCTTCACCAGGTACATGATGCCGACCACCTGACCGGCGATGAGCATAGCCACCAGGATGGAGACGCCACCATACAGCAGCCCCCGGCCCCAGCTCAGGCCCCTGGAAGGCAGACAGCAATGGTGAGCAGGGGGAGCATCTCAATGCTTCACTGGTCATGGACAACTTCTGAGAGGGTGTGTGAGTGGACTCTGATCCACAGAGAGTCACAAAGTATAAGCAGGCCCTTCGGCCCACCCAGTCACTACCACTCATTTACATTAATCCCATTGCAGTTCAGTTTATTGTCACATGTACAGTGAAAAGCTTTTGGTGCGTGCGATCCAGTCAGTGGAAAGACTGCGCATGATGACAACCAAGCCATCTGCAGTGTAGAGATACAAGATAAAGGGAATAACGTTTAGTGCGAGATAAAGTCCAGAACAAGTCTTTGGAGGGATATGGGTATGACGGGCATTATTAGTGAGGTGCGACTAGCAGTAAATTGTTCCAGGAAACGTTTCTCTGTAATTTGCAAGGGACTTTCTGAAGGTCTGTGTCAATTAATTATTTCTTGTAACGGGGTAATTCCCTGGAAGTAAATCTGGTGTTCAGGATGTCCGAAAACTTCCACTGGATGGCACAACAAATAACAATGAGCTGTGAATCCCATAGTCCGGATATCTCTCTTATTCTCTATCTCATTTCCCTCCTTCCAAAGTCTCTCAGCTACTCTCCAGAGTCATACATAGCACACAAACAGGCCCTTCAGCCCAACTCATCCATGCCGTCCAAGATGCCCAATCTACACTGGTCCCAACTCCCTTATCCAAGGATATGGATGGAAGATGAGTTAAATTGGTTAGCAACCGGGACATCCCGTAGGCCTTGGTGGTCTGAGCGCAAATTGTTCAGATGTTGGTGTCTGGCATCGTTGGAAAGGGCAGCATTTATTGACTGTCCCTGATTGTTCTTGTATCTCTTGAGACCCAGTCTAGAGAAGTTATGAGTCAACCATGATGGTGGGTGTGGGCTCAGGCACGGCATGGAAGGCAGATTTCTTCCTCTGAGGCGATGTTAGTGGACCTTCCATGGACATCCATAGATGGGTACCATGGATGTCGATGGATATCCATGAATGTTCATAATACCTATCAATGGGCATCTATGGATATCCATAGATAGGTATCATCAACATCCATGATGGGTACCATGGACATCATGGACATGGCTGCCATGGATGGGTACTATAGATATCCATAGATAAGCATCATGTACCAGCCACAGCATCTATCCTGTCCATGCTTGATGGGTAGCAGGGAATCTAAGTGAGTGGCCCATGGTGCCTATCTCAGCACCGACAACTGTTTCCATCTCCTTCATACCATCTGCCCCCTCTCCTGCCTTTGTGCCTTAGCTTCTGAATCCCCCCAACCCATGCTTTATTCCATTGACTTACTGTGGGGAGACAGGTTGCGTGAGTGGAGGGGAGGAAGGGGGCCATGAATTACAGGGTTTACGGTCAACCTTCCATGCTGACAAATCCATCGCTTGGAGGGCAAGGACCAACAGTTTACACCACTAGTCTGAAGAAGGGTGCTGACCCAAAACATCACCGGCCATTCCCCTCCACACCATCCCTGGCCAGCAATGGACTAGACCGCCCTGCCTGAAGTCATTTGTGGCCATCCCTGCTTGGTCCTAGTCTTTCATCGCCTCCAGTTCATTACCCCCCCCCCCCCCTCAACCCCCACCCCTACTTTCAGTCTGAAGTCCCAACCTGAAACGCTACCTATCCATGGTCTCCAGAGATGCTGCCTGAGTTACTCCAGCACTAGGGCGGCACGGTAGCGCAGCGGTAGAGTTGCTGCTTTACAGCGAATGCAGCGCCGGAGACTCAGGTTCGATCCTGACTACGGGCGCTGCACTGTAAGTAGTTTGTACGTTCTCCCCTTGACCTGCGTGGGTTTTCTCCGAGATCTTCGGTTTCCTCCCACACTCCAAAGACGTACAGGTATGTAGGTTAATTGGCTGGGTAAATGTAAAAATTGTCCCTAGTGGGTGTAGGATAGTGTTAATGTACGGGGATCACTGGGCGGCATGGACTTGGAGGGCCGAAAAGGCCTGTTTCCGGCTGTATATATATGATATGATATGATATGTGTTTTGTTCAAGATTCCCACATGTACATTTGCATGAGTTTCCAGAAAATAGATTTATGGATCAGCACTGACCTCTGGTGGAGATGGAGAGTGTCTACGGATCATGATGAACACAAGAAGTAACATAGAAAATAGGTGCAGAAGTAGCACAGAAACAGGCCATTTGGCCACCATATCCATGCTGGCCACTCATCTCTACTAACCTTATTTACCAGTATTTCGCCTGAATCTTCTTAAACTATGGCATTTTACAAGACCAGAAGACAAAGGAGCAGAATTAGGCCATTCAGTCCTACTCTGCCATTCAATCATGGCTGATCTATTTTTTTCCTCTCAACCCCATTCTCCTGCCTTCTTTTCACACTATAAGAAATCTCTTGAACCTATCAATCTCCTTAAAAATACCCAATGACCAGGTCTCCACCCCCGTCTCCAGCAATGAATGCCACGGATTCACCACACCCTGGATAAAGAAATTCCTCCTTGTCTCCTTTCTAAAGGTACGTCCTTTTATTCTGAGACTGTGCACTTCTGGTCCTAGACTCTTCCGCGTTCCCCCCCCCCCCCCCCCCCGATGTGGGAGGAAACCAGAGCACCTGGGAGGAAACCCACGTGGTCACGTGCAAACTTCACACATGCACAGGCAGCACCTATAGTCAGGATTGAACCCTGGTTTCTGGAGCTGTGAGGCAGTGGCTCTACCAGCTGCGGCACTATTCCTACCAGCTGCGGCACTATTGCGTCATTCTGCTTTTTTTACCACATCGTTGTATATATTGAAATGAGGGGGGGAAAGATTTAATCGGAACCTGATGGGTAAATTTTCACACAGAGGGTGGTTGGTGTATGAAACGAGCTGCCAGAGGTGATACATGAACTTTAACAGCATTTAAAAGACATTTGGCCAGGCACTGGGATAGGAAAGGTTTGGAGGGATAGGGGCCAAACGTGGGCAAGTAGGACTAGTGTAGATGGGGCATGGTTGTCGGCTTGGGCAAGTTGGGCCGAATGACCTGTTTCCATGCTGTAGTCATAGGGAGAGGGACAGCATAGAAACAAGCCCTTTGGCCCCATCAAACCCAACACCATCAATTCTAATCCGCCCATAGTAACCTGACAACCCGCCCTCATCAAACAGCAGGGTCAGCCTGATTCTAAGAACTCCACTCGGTGAGAGAATGCTAGGGACTCTCAAATATCAAGGTGTTTTTATTGCGTGAAACCAGTTCTACAACAGGAAATTCCCCACAAGAGAAAACATCGATCTTTCAAGATTTACAATTGGCAAAGATGGGACATCTTGGTCAGCTGAAGTTCATACTTTTATAAGCTCTAGGAGCTGAATTAGGGCATTTGGCCCATCGTGTGCTTTGTCATTCTACATTTCTGGCGCTGGGAGGCAGTGGCTCTTTCCCTCTCAACCCCATTCTCTGTCTTCTCCCCGTAACCCCTGACAAATCAAGAATCTGCCAATCTCCACCTTAAAAAGACCCAATGACCTTGCCTCCGCAGCAGTCTGTGGCAATGAATTCCACAGATTCACCTTCCTCTGACTAAAGAATTTCCTGGCCTGGCCTGCTGAGTTACTCCGGCACTTTGTGTTTTGCTCAAGATTCCAGTATCTACAGTTCCCTGTGTCTACATGATCACCTGCAAGCTCTTGCCTTTGAACATTGCAGCTGCTTGCTGCTTAATTACGACCTGGTTCAAAACTCCAAAACTCTCCCTCATCTCCAACTTCTCCCCGGCAACTGGTGAGTCAACAGTTAGCCAATTGTCTCTAGCCCTCTGAATGTTTTGGGTGTCACTGGACAGTAGATGTTGGAGTTGGTCCATTCATTGTCACGTGTACCGTGATACAGCGAGTGAAAGGTTTTTGCATGATAACCAGTCAGCAGAAAGATTATATTTGATGGCAATCAAGCTGTCCACGGTATACAGATACAGGATAAAGGGAATAACATTTAGTGCAGGGTAAAGTCCAATTAAAGATCGTCCAAGGGTCTCCAATGAGGTAGATGGGAGGTTATGACCAGTCTCTGGTTGTTGATAGGATGGTACTGTTACCCGATAACAGCTGGGAAGAAACTGTCCCTGAATCTGGAGGTGTGCGTTTTCACACTTCTGTACCTCTTGCCTGATGGGAGAGGGGAGAAGATTGAGTGACCAGGGTGTGACTGGTCCTTGATTATGCTGGTGGCCTTGCCGAGGCAGCATGAATTGTAGATGGAGTCAATGGAAGGGAGGTTGGTTTGTATGATGGTCTGGGCTGCGTCCACAACTATCACCGACTAGAGAGCGGTCCTGACCTCCCATCTAGCTCACTAGATCATGGCTGATCTCTGCCTCCTAATCCCATTTTCCTGCCTTCTCTCCATAATCCATGACACCCATTCTAATCAGGAACTTGTCTATCTCTGCCTTAGAAATATCTACTGACAGCCTCCACAGCCCTATGTGGCAAATTCACAGATACCTCTGACTAAACAAGTTCCTCCTCACCTCCTTTCTAAAAGAGCGCCCTTCAATTCTGAGGCTATGACCTCTGGTTCTACTCTCCCACCAGTGGAAACATCCTCTCCACATCCACTCTATCTATGCCTGTCGGACTATCTTTAATCAGACTTTACTGGACTTTATCTTGCAGTAAGCATTATGCCCCTCGTCCTGTATCTGTAGACTGTAAATGGTTTGATTGTAATCAGGTATAGTTTTTCCGCTGACTGGATAGCACGCAACAAAAGCTTTTCCCTGTACCTCGGTACACGTGACAATAAACTAAACTTCAAACTTCCAGAATTTAAAAACATAAAGGATGACACAGCCACAGATATCCTTCAAACAATTAATCAAAATCAGAAGGATCATTGGCTAATAAAACACAGCCCAGCATAGACACAGGCCCCTCGGCTCACAATGTCTGCCGACCATGATGACAAGCTGAACAAATCTCCTCGGCTACATCTGATATTTAGATTGGTTTGTCAGACTGAAACTCACACTTCCAATTTTATGTTTTTTGCCCTGAAAGTTTACCATTTTAACTTCCTGAATGTGACATCTCATGCAACAATGAACAGAAAGCAGAAGTCTGAAGTCGGGTCGCGACTCGAAACATCGCCTGTACATTCCCTCCGGAGATACTTTTCCTACAGCACTCAATAAACTTTCTTTATTTAAGCTTGGGTAGCTTGCACCCAACGGTATGAACATTGAATTCACCAATTTTAGATAATCTCCAACAAGCCCCCTTCCTCCCCTCCCCTTTCTCCTCCACGCTCTCCCCCTTCTTCCCCGCCCTAGACTCACACCTATTTCTCTCCCCCCCCCCCCCCCCCCCCTCTCCTTTCACCTACATTCCTTCCTCCAGCTTCACAATTGGCAACTCTTCAATCCTTTTGTCTCACATCTGCTTTTATCTCTGGCCTTTGTTCCAACCATCTGCCTATCAACCCCCCCTCTCCCCCCCTCCTGTATCCACCAAAGACTGATCCTTGATTTTGCTGGTGGCCGTGCCGAGGCAGCGTGAAGTGTAGATGGAGTCAATGGAAGGGAGGTTGGATTGTGTGATGGTCTGGGATTCTAGCTTTTCACTGCACCTCGGTACTCGTGACAATAAACTAAAGTGTGCAGGACAGTTGCGGTCCATCCTTGGGGCTCCAGAACCCGGGAATCGTTGACCTGCTCTCTGGGAATCGGGAATGGGAAAGTGGCTTCTGTTAAAACCTTACCTGTGGACTGGCACTGCAGCAGGGCTACCTCCTCTCACCTCCACATCCGAGTTGCTGACTATATCTTGCTGAGAGTCTCGCAGCAAAGAGTTCTGCTGATCGTTCGCTGACATGGTTACGATGGACTTCACTGCCGACTGAAGGGAGAGCTCTCAGAGAGATGTGTGTGCAGAATGTGGGCAGGGCAAGGCAGGCACTACGTTTTAACCTTAACAAATCCAGAACAAGGAAGTTGGCTCTCTTGCAGCTTGGAAAGTCCCTGCCGTACTTCACCAAACATAAACCCGCCCTCGAATATAAGCTCCTGCAATGTATTTGTCTAATCGTGTTATCTGGCAACTGAACCACCCTCTCACCAACTGGAGAGTGGTACTGACCTCCCATCTACCTCATTGGAGACCCTCGGACCATCTTTAATCGGACTTTACTGGACTTTAGATACAAAAAGCTGGAGTAACTCAGTCGGTCAGGTCGAGACCCTTCTTCACTAAACGTTATTCCCTTTATCCTGTATCTGTACACTGTGGACGGCTCGATTGTAATCATGTATAGTCTTTCCGCCGACTGGATAGCACGCAACAAAAAAAGCTCAGTAAGCGTGACAATAAACTAAACTAAACCAAACTACAGCACAGAAATAGGCACTAGGAACTGCAGATGCTGATTTAGAAAAATAAACGACACAAAATGCTGGAGGAACAGTTTCACAGTGGCGCAGTGGGTAGTGCCACTGCCTCACTGTGCCAGAGACCCGTGTTTGGTCCTGACCATGGGTGCTGAGTGTGTGGAGTTTGCACGTTCCCCCTGTGACCGCGTGGGGTTTCCCTGGGTGCTCCGGTTTCCTCCCAAAATTCCACAAACGTGCGGGTTTGCAGGTTAATTGGCTTCTATAAATTGCCCCTAGTGTGTAAGGAATGGACGAGAAAGTGGGATCACATACAACTAGTGTGAACAGAAGGTCGATGGGATCACATACAACTAGTGTGAACAGAAGGTCGATGGTCGGCATGAACTCTGCGTTTCCATGCTGCATCTCTAAACTAAACTAAAATAAACTCAGCGGTCGGTGCAGGCAGCATCCCTGGAGAACATGGATAGGTGACATTTTGGGTCGGCCCCTCTTCACACTGATTGTAGGGGTTGGGGGGCTGGTACAGACAGCAATTTTACCAGGTTGCTGCCTGGATTAGGGCGCATTAGTTCAGGGAGAGGTTGGACAGTCTTGGATAGTTTTCACTGGAATGTCGGAGGCTGAGGGGAGACTAGATTGCCGTACGTAAAATCTAGAGAGGCATAGACAGGGTAGACAGTCAGAACTTTTTCCCCAAGGGTGCGAAACAAAGCATTAGTACCTGTACAAATAATAAACCCAACCCTACATCCAAACTGAAAGGAAAGACTGAAGCAGCCAAACTGCTACTGCAACGTGTGAGTCATCGGCACAAAACTCACTCTCACAGAGAGGACTTCACTTGGCAACTGATGACTCAGCCGCTGCTCGCCAATCCAGAATCGCCTTGTATCTTCTCCACAGCCGCACTACCTCAGCAATGCAACCACCACACGCAAATTGGAGGAACAGCACCTCATATTCCGCTTGGGTAGCTTGCACTCCAGCGGCATGAATATTGAATTTTTAATTTTAAATAACCATTTTACAATCTCCTCCCTTCCTCCACCTTAGTCGTATTACCAGTTCCACAGTTCTCCACAATGTTTCCCTCTTGAGATCACACCTTCCCTGGCCAACAATGGGTTTACCAGGCAACACCCTGCCTGAGGTCACTGTTGCCGGTCCTGATTAGTCCTGGTCTTTTCTCACCTTCAGCTCTTCAATCCCCCCCACCCACCCACCCACCATTTTCGGTCTGAAGAAGGGTCACGACCTGACATGTCACCCATCCTTTTTCTTCAGAGATGCTGCCGGACCCGTTGAGTTTCTCCAGCATTTTGCATCTGTCATTGATAGGAACAATGAAATGTTCAATTCGAAACATTAAAAAATAGATGCAGGAGTAGGCCATTCAGCCCTTCAATAGACAATAGACAATAGACAATAGGTGCAGGAGTAGGCCATTCAGCCCTTCAATAGACAATAGACAATAGGTGCAGGAGTAGGCCATTCAGCCCTTCGAGCCAGCACCGCCATTCAATGCGATCATGGCTGATCACTCTCAATCAGTACCCCGTTCCCGCCTTCTCCCCATACCCCTTCACTCCGCTATCCTTAAGAGCTCTATCCAGCTCTCTCTTGAAAGCATCCAACGAACTGGCCTCCACTGCCTTCTGAGGCAGAGAATTCCACACCTTCACCACCCTCTGACTGAAAAAGTTCTTCCTCATCTCCGTTCTAAATGGCCTACCCCTTATTCTTAAACTGTGGCCCCTTGTTCTGGACTCCCCCAACATTGGGAACATGTTATCTGCCTCTAATGTGTCCAATCCCCTAATTATCTTATATGTTTCAATAAGATCCCCCCTCATCCTTCTAAATTCCAGTGTATACAAGCCCAATCGCTCCAGCCTTTCAACATACGACAGTCCCGCCATTCCGGGAATTAACCTAGTGAACCTACGCTGCACGCCCTCCATAACAAGAATATCCTTCCTCAAATTTGGAGTCCAAAACTGCACACAGTACTCCAGGTGCGGTCTCACCAGGGCCCGGTACAACTGTAGAAGGACCTCTTTGCTCCTATACTCAACTCCTCTTGTTACGAAGGTCAACATTCCATTGGCTTTCTTCACTGCCTGCTGTACCTGCATGCTTCCTTTCATTGATGCACTAGGACACCCAGATCTCGTTGAACTCCCCCTCCTCCTAACTTGACACCATTCAGATAATAATCTGCCTTTCTATTCTTATTTCCAAAGTGAATAACCTCACACTTATCTACATTAAACTGCATCTGCCATGTATCCGCCCACTCACACAACCTGTCCAAGTCACCCTGCAGCCTTATTGCATCTTCCTCACAATTCACACTACCCCCCAACTTAGTATCATCTGCAAATTTGCTAATGGTACTTTTAATCCCTTCGTCTAAGTCATTAATGTATATCGTAAATAGCTGGGGTCCCAGCACCGAACCTTGCGGTACCCCACTGGTCACTGCCTGCCATTCCGAAAGGGACCCTTTTATCCCCACTCTTTGCTTTCTGTCTGTCAACCAATTTTCTATCCATGTCAGTACCCTACCCCCAATACCATGTGCCTAATTTTGCCCACTAATCTCCTATGTGGGACCTTGTCGAAGGCTTTCTGAAAGTCGAGGTACACCACATCCACTGACTCTCCCTTGTCAATTTTCCTAGTTACATCCTCAAAAAATTCCAGTAGATTTGTCAAGCATGATTTCCCCTTCGTAAATCCATGCTGACTCGGAATGATCCCGTTACTGCTATCCAAATGCTCAGCAATTTCGTCTTTTATAATTGACTCCAGCATCTTCCCCACCACTGATGTCAGACTAACTGGTCTATAATTACCCGTTTTCTCTCTCCCTCCTTTCTTAAAAAGTGGGATAACATTTGCTATCCTCCAATCCACAGGAACTGATCCTGAATCTATAGAACATTGAAAAATGATCTCCAATGCTTCCACTATTTCTAGAGCCACCTCCTTAAGTACTCTGGGATGCAGACCATCAGGCCCTGGGGATTTATCAGCCTTCAGTCCCATCAGTCTACCCAAAACCATTTCCTGCCTAATGTGGATTTCCTTCAGTTCCTCCATCACCCTAGGTTCTCCGGCCCCTAGAACATTTGGGAGATTGTGTGTATCTTCCTCAGTGAAGACAGATCCAAAGTAACGGTTTAACTCGTCTGCCATTTCTTTGTTCCCCATAATAAATTCCCCTGCTTCTGTCTTCAAGGGACCCACATTTGCCTTGACTATTTTTTTCCTCTTCACGTACCTAAAAAAACTTTTGCTATCCTCCTTTATATTATTGGCTAGTTTACCCTCGTACCTCATCTTTTCTCCCCGTATTGCCTTTTTAGTTAACTTTTGTTGCTCTTTAAAAGAGTCCCAATCCTGTGTCTTCCCACTCTTCTTTGCTATGTTATACTTCCTCTCCTTAATTTTTATGCTGTCCCTGACTTCCCTCGTCAGCCACAGGTGTCTCTTACTCCCCTTAGAGTCTTTCCACCTCTTTGGAATAAATTGATCCTGCAACCTCTGCATTATTCCCAGGAATACCTGCCATTGCTGTTCTACCGTCTTCCCTGCTAGGGCCTCCTTCCAATCAATTTTGGCCAGCTCCTGCCTCATGCCTCTGTAATCCCCTTTGCTATACTGTAATACCGACACTTCCGATTTTCCCTTCTGCCTTTCCATTTGCAGAGTAAAACTTATCATGTTGTGATCACTGCCTCCTAATGGCTCTTTTACCTCTAGTCCCCTTATCAGATCAGGATCATTACACAACACTAAATCCAGAATTGCCTTCTCCCTGGTAGGCTCCAGTACAAGCTGTTCTAAGAATCCATCTCGAAGGCACTCTACAAACTCTCTTTCCTGGGGTCCATTTCCAACCTGATTTTCCCAGTCTACCTGCATGTTGAAATCTCCCATAACCACCGTAGCATTACATTTTTGACACGCCAATTTTATCTCCTGATTCAACTTGCACCCTATGTCGAGGCTACTGTTTGGGGGCCTATAGATAACTCCCATTAGGGTCTTTTTACCCTTACAATTTCTCATTTCTATCCATACTGATTCAACATCTCCTGATTCTATGTCACCCCTTGCAAGGGAATGAATATCATTCCTTACCATCAGAGCAACCCCACCCCCTCTGCCCACCTGTCTGTCTTTTCTATACGTTGTGTACCCCTGAATATTCAGTTCCCAGCCCTGGTCCTCTTGTAGGCATGTCTCAGTGATCCCTACAACATCATACTTGCCCATGACTAACTGAGCCTCAAGCTCATCCACTTTATTTTTTATACTACGCGCATTTAAGTACAACACTTTAACTTCTGTATTTACCTCCCCTCTCACATCGTTCACAATTGGCCCTGCCCTTAATTTCTTTTCCCCTCTAGAACTTCTGTTCCCATTCTTCCGAGAGTCTTTTGCAATATCTCCTGTATTCCCTTTTACCTCATCTTCATATTCACAATTTGTTAACCCCTCCCCCCCACTACTTAGTTTAAAGCCACAGGTGTCACACTAGCAATCCTGCCTGCCAGAATGTTTGTCCCCCTGCTGTTAAGATGCAACCCGTCCCTTTTGTACAAGTCACCCCTAGCCCAGAAGAGATCCCAGTGGTCCAGAAATCTAAATCCCTGCTCTCTGCACCAGTCCCTCAGCCATAAATTCATACCCTCTATCTCTCTGTTCCTGGCCTCACCAGCACGAGGTACCGGTAGCAGTCCAGAGATAACCACCTTCGACGCCCTACTTCTCAGTGTTTTTCCCAACTCTCTAAACTCCTAAACTCCTTCGAGCTAGCACCGCCATTTAATATTAGATAGAGCTCTTAATGATAGCGGAGTCAAGGGGTATGGGGAGAGGGCAGGTACGGGGTACTGATTGTGAATGATCAGTCAAGATCATATTGAATGATCATGGTTCGAAGGGCCGAATGGCCTACTCCTGCACCTATTGTCTGATCATCTAAAATCAGTACCCCGTCCCTGCTTTTTCCCCATATCCCTTGATTCCTTTAGTTCTAAGAGCTAAATCTAACTCTCTTGAATTTGATGCAACTAACTTTCAACAACCCTTTCCCTCCCCCACCCATCCTCCTGGTTCTCTTCCACCTATATTCCCTCCTCTGACTTCACATTTTGCTTTTCTCCTTTATCTAGCAGCCTTTTGTATAAATTTGAATAAAGGAGACTTTGAAGGTATGAGATGGGAATTGGCTAGGATAGACTGGCAAATTATACTTAAAGGGTTGACGGTGGAGATGCAATGGCAAAGATTTAAAGACCGCATGGATGAACTCCAGAAATTGTTCATCCTTGTCTGGCGAAAAAATAAAACTGGGAAGACGGCTCAATCGTGGCTGACGAGGGAAGTCACGGATAGTGTTAAAGCCAAGGAAGAGGCATATAAATTGGCCATGAGAAGTGGCAAACCAGAGGACTGGGAGAAATTTAGAACTCAACAGAGGAGGCCAAAGGGGTTAATTCTGGTGGGGGGAGAGCATGAAAGGAAGCTTGCGGGAAATATAAAAACTGACTTAAAAGTTTCTTTAACTATGTAAAAAGGAAAAGATTAGTGAAGACGAATGTAGGTCCCTTACAGTCAGAGACAGGTGAATCTATAATGGAAAACAAGGAAATGGCAGAACAGTTAAACCAGTACTTTGGTTCTGTATTCACTAAGGAAGACACAAACAATCTCCTGAAAAAACTAGGGGACCGAGGATCTAGTGGGAGGGAGGAACTGAAGAGAATCCACATTAGTCAGGAAATGGTGTTAGGCAATCTGTTGGGACTGAGGGCAAATAAATCCCCAGGGGCTGATGGTCTGCATCCCAAAGTACTCATGGAGGTGGCCCTAGAAATCGTGGATGCATTGGTGATCATTTTCCAATGTTCTCTCGACTTTGGATCAATTCCTGTGGACTGGAGGGTTGCCAATGTAACTCCACTTTTTAAGAAAGGAGGGAGAGAGAAAACAGGGAATTATAGACCAGTTAGCCTTACATCGGTAGTGGGGAAGATGCTGGAGTCGATTGTTAAAGATGTTATTGCAGCGCATTTGGAAAGTAGTGACGGGATCGGTCAAAGTCAGCATGGATTTATGAAGGGGAAATCATGCTTGACTAATCTTTTGGAATTTTTTGAGAATGTAACAAGTAGAATGGATAGGGGGAGCCAGTGGATGTGGTGTATCTGGACTTTCAAAAAATCTTTGACAAGGTCCCACACGAGAGATTAGTGTGCAAAATTAGAGCACATGATATTGGGGGTAGGGTATTGACATGGATAGAGAACTGGTTGGGAGACAGGAAACAAAGAGTAGGAATTAACGGGTCCTTTTCAGAATGGCAGGCAGTGACTAGTGGGGTGCCACAAAGCTCGGTGCTGGGACCCCAGTTGTTTACAATAGAATTTAACGATTTAGACAAAGGAATTAAATGTAACATCTCTATGTTTGCGGATGACACAAAGTTGGGTGGCAGTGTGAGCTGCGAGGAGAATGCTATGAGGCTGCAGGGTGACTTGGATAGGTTGGGTGAGTGGGCAGAAGCATGGCAGATACAGTATAATGTAGATAAATGTGAGGTTATCCATTTTTTCACCCAGAGAGTTGTGAATCTGTGGAAATCTCTGCCCCAGGTGGCAGTGGAGGCCAATTCACTGGATGTTTTCAAGAGAGTTAGATTTAGCTCTAGGGGCTGGGGGAATCAAGGGATATGGGGAAAAAGCCGGAACGGGGTACTGATTTTGGATGATCAGTCACGATCATATTGAATGGTGGTGCTGGCTTGAAGGGCCGAATGGCCTATTCCTGCACTATTCTCTATGTTTCTAATCTTGGAGACACAAGGAACTGCCGATGGTGGTTTACAAAACGAAGGCTGAAAGTGCTGGAGTAACTCGGCGAGTCAGGCACCATCTGTGGAGAACATGGACAGGCAACGTTCGGATCGGGACCCTTCTTCAGACACTAGAAAGATGTCTTCTTCCTATCTCTGTCCACCCATTTGCCAATCAAACCCCCTTACCTGTATCCACCTATCACTTGCCAGACATTGTCCTGCCCCCCCACCTCTCCCTGCTTTCTCCCCCCATCTCCATCAGTCTGAAGAAGGGTCCCGACCCGAAACATCACCTATCCATGTTCTCCAAAGATGCCGCCTGGCCTGCTGAGTTACTCCGGCACTTTGTGTTTTGCTCAAGATTCCAGTATCCACAGTTCTCTGTGTCTCTGGAGTTAACTCTTTGCCTTTGCACATTGCAGCTGCTTACTGCTTAATTACGACCTGGTTCAAAACTCCAAAACTCTCCCTCATCTCCAACTTCTCCCCGGCAACTGGTGAGTCAACAGTCAGCCAATTGTCTCTAGCCCTCTGAATGCCTTGGGTGTTGCTGGACAGGAGATGTGGAACTGTTGGACCTAACCCAGATACAGCTCTGCCCGCCCGCGGCTGCTGTCTACGGCTCAGTTCCCCTTCGCATCTGCCACAGTTACCGAGAAACTGCCTGCGTTTATCGGAAGAGGAGACTTACGGGGCCATTCTACCCTTCGGCCCTATTCTGTCATACAATTACCTGGCCTTTGTCTAGTTTATTTCAGATATGCAGCATGCAAAC
This sequence comes from Rhinoraja longicauda, assembly GCF_053455715.1. Lineage (NCBI taxonomy): Eukaryota > Metazoa > Chordata > Chondrichthyes > Rajiformes > Arhynchobatidae > Rhinoraja > Rhinoraja longicauda. Next base: position 32,459,281 of record NC_135966.1, read on the forward strand.
AGTTTGGTTTCGAGATGCAGCATGGAGGCAGTCTAGCTTAGCTTAATTTAGTTTAAACAAATAGCAATAGACAATAGGTGCAGGAGTAGGCCATTCGGCCCTTCGAAACAGCACCGGCATTCACTGTGATCATGGCTGATCATCCACAATCAGTGCCCCATTCCTGCCTTCTCCCCATAATCCCTTGACTCCGCTATCTTTATGAGCTCTTCCTAACTCTCTCTTGAAAACATCCAGAGAATCGGCCACTGCCTTATGAGGCAGAGAATTCCACAGATTCACAACTCTCTGGGTGAAAAAGATTTCCCTCATCTCCGTTCTTATCTCTTATTCTTAAACTGTGGCCCCTGGTTCTGGACTCCCCCATCATTGGGAACATGTTTCTTGCCTCTACCGTGTCCAATCCCTTAATAATCTTATATGTTTCAATAAGATTCCCTCTCATCCTTCTAAATTCCAGTGTATACAAGCCCAGTCGCCATTCTTTCAACATATGTCAGCCCCGCCATCCCAAAAATTAACCTTGTGAACCCACGCTGCACTCCCTCAATAGCAAGAAAGTCCTTCCTCAAATTTGGAGACCAAAACTGCACACAGTACTCCATGTGTGGTCTCACCAGGGCCTGCACAACTGCCGAAGGATCTCTTTGCTCCTAATCTCAAACTCCTCTCGTTATGAAGGCCAACATGTCATTAGCTTCCTTCACTGCCTGCTGTGCCTGCATGCTTACCTGCAAGGAAAGTTTAATTTAAATTAGTTTAGGGATGCAGCATGGAAACAGTTTAGTTTAATTTAGTTTAGAGATGCCCATGGAAACAATTTAGCTTAATTTAGTTTAGATGTGCAGCATGGAAACAGTTTAGTTTAATTTAGCTTAGAGATGCACCATGGAAACAGCTCCTTTGGCCCACAGAGTCCACACCAAACATCGACCACCCATTCACACTAGTTCTATGTTATGGGCGGCACGGTGGCGCAGCGGTAGAGTTGCTGCCTTACAGCTAATGCAGTGCCAGAGACTCAGGTTCGATCCTGACTATGGGCGCTGTCTGTACGGAGTTTGTACGTTCTCCCCGTGACCTGCATGGGTTTTCTCTGAGATCTTCGGTTTCCTCCCACACTCCAAAGACGTACAGGTTTGTAGGTTAATTGGCTGGGCAAATGTTAAAAAAAAAAAAAAAATTGTCCCTAGTGGTTGTAGGATAGTGTTAGTGTGCGGGGATCGCTGGGCGGTGCGGACCCGGTGGGCCGAAGGGCCTGTTTCTGCGCTGTATCTCTAAATCTAAATCCCACTTTAGGGGCAATTTACAGAGGGCCAATTAACTTATAAACCCACACGTCTTTGGGATGTGGGAGGAAGCCAGAGCACCCATAGGAAACCCTCGCGATCACTTGGAGAACGTGCACGCTCACTCCATACAGACAGCACCCAAGGGCAGGATTGTACCTGGGTCTCTGGCGCTGTGAGGTCTTTGAATTCTCCAAATAAAGGCATCGTGTTTGTGTGTGTGGTTTGCACGTTCTCCCTGTGACTATGTGGGTTTCATTCGGGTGCTCTAATTTCTTAATGTGAACAGGTGGAATTGATGGGCTGCAGATGCTGGTACAAATCGAAGGTATTTATTCATAAAATGCTGGTGTAACTCAGCGGGTCAGGCAGCATCTCAGGAGAGAATGGGTGCCGTTTCGGGTCGAGACCCTTCTTCAGACTGATGATGAACACTAGAGGGCATAGCTTAAGGTGAGAGGGGCAAAGTTTAAAGGAGATGTGCAGGACAAGTTTTTTACACTGAGGGTGGTGGGTGCCTGGAAGGGTTTTTTAAACTGAGGGTGGTGGGTGCCAGGTAGATATTCTGTACCATAGAGAGCATCCTAACACATGGCATCCCTGTGTGGTACCTCAGCTGCACGTAGGCAGAGAGGAAAGCTCTTCAGCGGGTAGTCCATAGAGCTCAGAGGACCATCACAACACAGCTATCAGCCTTGGAGGGCATCTACAACACACAATGCCTCAGAAAAGCCACCAGCATCCACAAAGACTCTTCACACCCCTGCAACAGTCTGTTCGAACTTCTACCATCGGGCAGACGATACAAGGTCTTCTACGCCCGCACCTCCAGACTCAGGAACAACTTCATCCCCAGGGCCATAGCTGCTATGAACCGGTCCTGCTGAGCCAGATGGTCACATTGCACAGTGATCCGGCACAGATCTACTTGCACTTTATTCTGTTTTAAAACTGTTACAATTTGTTTCATTGGGTTGTTTAAATTAATACTGACTAGCTAATTAAATTATTGCATCGTATGGGAGGCGCGTTCCCAATCTCGTTGTACCCCTGTACAATGACAATAAAGATATATTGTATTGTATTGTAGTGTATGATTATGGCATTTGAGAGGCTTTTAGATAGGCACGTGGAAGTGCAGGGAATGGAGGGATATGGATCATGTGCAGGCAGAGGAGATCAGTATAGCTTGGCATAATGTTCACCACAGACATTGTGGGCCGAGAGGACAGTTCCTGTGCAATACTGTTTTATATTCCATTGGCCCTCTGTAAATTGCCCCTGGTGTGTAGGGAGCAGATGAGAAAGTGGAATAATAAAACTAGTGTGAACGGGTGATCGATGCTTGGCGTGGACCCAGTGAGCTGTAGGGCCTGGTTCCAAGCTATACCCGAGTTCAGGCAGCTATGGATTGAAAAAGCAAAGACACACAAAGCTGGAAGGTGGAAGATGGGATTGTAGCGCAGCACCGAGTCAGCGGATCTGACTGCTGAAAGAGGAACAGGGAACGCAACCCAAGTTTCACATCCCCAGGATGTCCAAGTGCGGTTTGTAAAGCGGTTTGCATTCTCTGCTGGTAGCTGGTCACCACCAGCAAGAGTCAAGTGTCAACACTGACCTAAACCTTACCCCTCTCACCTTAAGCGCTTTAGTCTTTGGACTTTAGCGATACAGCACAGAAACAGGCCCTTTGGCCCCCCGAGTGCACACCGACGTGCAATCCCTGTACACTAGCACTATCCTACACACTAGGGACAATTTACAATTTTACCAAAGCCAATTAACCGACAAACTTGTATGTCTTTGGAGTGTAGGTGCAAACCTGAGCTCCTGGAGAAACCCCACGCTGTCACAGGGAGAACATACAAACTCCGTACAGACAGCAACCATCGTCAGGGTCGATCCCATGACTCTGATGCTGTAAGGCACTAGCTCTGCCACTGCACCACCCTGCCGCCTCTTAAGAGTCATAGAAAGTTACAGTCATACAGCATTGAAATAGGTCCATCGGCCCATGCTGACCAATGTGCCCCATCTACACTGTTTTAGATTCTATTGACCCAGTAAATTGTCCCTAGTGCGTGGGGAGTGGATGAGAAAGTAGAACTGTGTGAAACTGCCTGCATTTGGCCCATATCTCTCCAAACCTATCCATGTACCTGCCCAAATGTTTTGTAAACATTGTTATAGTACCTGGCTCAACTACCTCTTCCGGCAGCTCATTCCATATATTTACCACCATTGGTGTAAAAAATTTGCCCCTCAAGTTCCTATTACATCTTTCCTCCCGTATCTTTAAACTATGTCCTCTGGTTCTATTTCCACTGCTTTGGGTAAAAGACTGTGTACATTCACCCTATGTATTCCTCTCACGATTTTATACACCTATATAAGATCACCACTCAAACTCTGGCGCTCAAAAGAATAAAGTCCGAGCCTGCTCAACCTCTCCCTATAGCCCAGGCCCTCGGGTTCTACAACACCCTGATAAATCTTCTCTGTACTCCTTCCAGCTTAACAACATCTGAAGAAGGGTCTCGACCCGAAAAGTCACCTTAACCTTTTCCCCAGAGATGCTGTCTGACCCGCTGAGTTACGCCAGCATTTTGTGTCTATCTTCGGTGTAAACCAGCATCTGCAGTTCTTTCCCACACATTCGTTTAACCAGTATGAACGGATGATCGCTGGTCAGCGTGGACTTCGTGGGCCGAAGAGCCTGTTTCCTTGCTGTATCTCTAAACTAAAAACACAATACAACTGGGAAGTCTGCCCGGCAACCGATGAGTCACATATCAGCCAACTGGTTGACTGGTTGATTTGGCTGCAATTGGAGACTCAACAAGAACAATGGACATTAATAGTCATCCTTCATAGTCATGGAGACGGCACACAAACAGGCCCTTCGGCCCACCGAATCCACGTCCACCAGTGACCACACTTGTTCGATGTTATCCCACTTTCTCATCCAATCCCTACACTCTGGGGCCAATCAACCTGTAAACCTCACGTCTTTGGGATGTGGGATTAGTACGGGTGTTAGGGGTTATAGGGAGAGGGCAGGAGAATGGGGTTGAGAGGGAGAGATAGATCGGCCATGACTGAATGGTGGGGTAGACTTGATGGGCCGAATGGCCTAATTCTACCATCACATGAACTAAGCCAGAGCACCCGGAGGAAATTCGCGTGGTCACAGGCTGAATGTGCAAACTCCACACAGCACCCGAGGTGAGGATCGAACCTGGGTTCTCTGGCACTGTGAGGCAGCTGCTCTATTGACAGTTAATAATAATAATATATTCCTTTATTCGTCCCACACCAGGGAAATTTAGTGTTACAGCAGCAAAGTGGATAGAAAGAGATCATTCATTATAAATAAAGGTAGACAAGGATAAATTGTCGTCAGTTTTCTGTGTATACTTAACTGTCACTGTTGACTCGTCTGCACTGTTGTTCTGCCTTTAACAAACTATTCCTGAACTCCCACCTACCTCAATGTGGCCCTTGCACTTTTTTTGTCAATCTCTGTACTTCCTCTGTAGATGCAACTCTGTTCTGCACTGTTTAGTTTCTCTTTTGCACTCATGTAGAATATTAGTCTGGATAGCACGCAAAGGTTTTCACTATATCCCACTACCCATAAAAATCATAAACTAATTCCAATATCCTACCCCAAAGGGAAAATAATTACAGACCCAGACACTTGGACAGGTACTGTACATTGATAGGAAAGTTTTAGAGTGATATACTAGGGTCCAAACCTCTCCTACATCGGTGCAGCACCCTCTCCTCCCCCTCCGTGCATCTGCAGTTCCTGTTTCTTTTTGCAATTTGTTGTTGAGTTTAATATATCAAGCTGCGGCAAGTAAGACTCTCATCGTTCTGGTTCAGGTGACAAGTAAACACTCTTGACTCTTGATTTTGCAACTCATGAAGTTTTTATGAAGCGTAGTCCGTTGAAACTTGGGAATCATGCATCTCCTAACACATATAAGAATTCAGGCGTGACATTGTCATCGAGTTCAGGCAGCTCGGGTTTTATTGATTGAAAAATACGGCATGCAAACAGGCGCTCCAGCCTAGTCCACGCTGACCATTGATCACCCGTTCTGTTATCCCACTTTCTCATCCTCTCCCTACACTAGGGACAATTTACAGAGGACCAATTAATCTACAACCCCACAAGTCTGGAGAGGAACAGATAAGGTAGACAGTCAGAACGTAATTCCTAGGATGGAAAAATAAAAATGAGCATTTAGCTTTAATGTGAGAGGGATAGTTTAAAGATGTGGGGCAAGTGTTTTATTGTGGGTGCCTGGAATGGACTGCAGGGGGGTGCCATGTGATAGTGCTATTTGAGACTTTTGGATAGGCACAAATATGCAGGGAATGAATCACATGCCGGCAGATTGGTATCACGTTTGGGACATTGTAGGCTGAAGAGCCTATTCCTGTGCATTGAGATGCAGTGCAGCACTCCCTCAGTACCACCCGTGCCATAGTGCAGTATGAGGTTGCAGCCTCAGTTCCAATAGCTAAAGGGGCTGCTTGCTCCTTGCCTTCTGGTTGCACTTCACACCCACCATCCTCATCTTTGGACACTCTGTGCATAGGGAAAGGTTGAGCTGAAGGTGTCCTGGTTGGGTTGCTTCTGGGCCTGGCCAAGTTGGCCATTCATGAGTCATGGCACAGGGTAGAAGAGGGCTTTTAACTCTTATCCTCTAACATTTCCGCCAACACCAAAGGGATCGCACTACTGGCCACATCTTCCCATCGCCACCTTTCTGCTTTTCGCAGACCGTTCCCTCCATAACTCCCTTCCCACCCAAACCACCGCCTTCCCAGGTACTTTCCCCTGCAACCGCAGGAAACGCAACCTGTCCCTTTACCTCCCCCCTCAATTCCATCCAAGGATCCAGTCTTTCCAGGTGAGGCAGAGGTTCACCTGCACCTCCTCCAACCTCATCTATTGTATCCGCTGCTCCAGATGTCAACTTCTCTACATCAGCGAGACCACACGCAGGCTCGGCGATGGTTTCGCTCAACACCTTCGCTCAGTCGGCCTTAACCAACCTGATCTCCCAGTGGCTCAGCACTTCAACTCCCCCTCCCAATCTGACCTTTCTGTCCTGCGCCTCCTCCACTGCCCAGCGGTATGAACATTGACTTCTCCAACTTCAGACAGTTCCTGTCCCTCTTTCTCCTCCCCCTTCCCAGTTCTCCCACTAGTCTTCCTGTCTCCTACTATATCCTATCTTTGTCCCGCCCCCTCCCGACATCAGTCTGAAGGGTCTCGACCCGAAACGTCATCCATTCCTTCTCTCTTGAGATGCTGCCTGACCCGCTGAGTTACTCCAGCATTTTTTTGTGTCTACCCATTACTTCACTATTCCTCAGTATACCAAAACACATCTCAACCTGGTCCCTCTGCCCAGTAACAGGTGAGTCATCGGCAGGCAATCAGGATTTAATGTTTAGGTTCATCCTAAAATGTAAGTGCAGGAAAGAACTGTAGATGCTGGTTTAAATCAAAGGTAGACACAAAATGCTGGAGTAACTCAGCGGACAGGCAGCATCTCTGGAGAAGGAATGGGTGACGTTTCAGGTCGAGACCCTTCTTCAGAATGTAAGCTTGGTGCCATCTACCTGTGGTTCACAGTACAGCAGGTGGGACTTACAAACACAGCAGACCACACACACATATTTAATATATAAAAATAAAACAGGCTTTCAGCCCACCGAGTCCATGCTGACCAACACGTACATTAATACTATCCTACACACTAGGGACAATTTAGCTTTTTTTTAAAACCAAAGCCAACTAACCTATAAACCTGTATGATTTCAGAGTGTGGGAGGAAACCAGACAGAACATTGTTCTGTTGTCGGTATAGGATACTTCTATTAGTGTCTAGAACTAGACGGCACAGCCTCAGCATAAAAGGATGCACCTTTAGAATGGAGACGAGGAGCAATTTATTTTATGGTGAATCTGTAGATTTCATTGCCCTAGACGGTAGTTTTGTCAACTTATTTACATCGGCGAAACCAAGCGCAGGCTCGGCAATCGCTTCGCTGAACACCTGCGCTCGGTCCGCATTAACCAAACTGATCTCCCGGTGGCCGAGCACTTCAACTCCCCCTCACATTCCCAGTCTGACCTTTCTGTCATGGGCCTCCTCCAGTGCCATAGTGAGGCCCACCGGAAATTGGAGGAACAGCACCTCATATCTCGCCTGGGCAGTTTGCAGCCCAGTGGTATGATCGACTTCTCCAACTTTATAGTTCCTCTGTCCCTCCCTTCCCCTCCTCCTTCCCAGATCCCCCTCTATCTTCCTGTCTCCATCTATATCCTTCCTTTGTCCCGCCCCCCTGACATCAGTCTGAAGAAGGGTCTCGACCCGAGTTACTCCAACATTTTGTGAATAAATCGATTTGTACCAGCATCTGCAGTTATTTTCTTATACTACGTAGTGGTGGCCAAGTCATTTGGGGATTTTTAAAGCAGGGATTGACAGGATCTTGATTAGTAAGGGTGTCAAAGGTTACAGGGAGAAGTAGGAGAATGGGGTTAAGATAGATCAGCCATAATTGAATGGCGGAGTAGAGTTGATGGGCAGAATGGCCTAATTCTGCTCCTATAACACGATCTTTAGATTTTTAGAGATACAGCGCGGAAACAGGCCCTTCGGCCCACCGAGTCCGCGCCGCCCAGCGATCACCGCACATTAACACTATCCTACACACTAGGGACAATTTTTACATTTACCCAGTCAATTAACCTACATACCTGTACATCTTTGGAGTGTGGGAGGAAACCGAAGATCTCGGAAAAAACCCACGCAGGTCACGGGGAGAACGTACAAACTCCGTACAGACGGCGCCCGTAGTCAGGATCGAACCTGAGTCTCCGGCGCTGCATTCACTGTAAGGCAGCAACTCTACCGCTGCACCACCGTGCATCCGTACCGTCTCTGCATCCTTTCCAGTTGACGGATGGAACACAAAAACAAAGCTAGGAACGCGTGCCCCGGTCAAAGTAGATGTATGTCATTTATATGTAATCTGGAATATGTGAGTTGGCAGGGATTGAAGTGGAATACATTGATCAGCAGAACTCTTTTATTAGTTACACTGCTGCAGATAGAAAACCTCTACAAACGGCGACCACGGCGGCCCCCCTTCCTGCGTGTGCTGTCTGATGGGATGGGAGTCACATCCTCTGTGGAAAGAACAGGAACACAGTCAGAGGATTGGAGCAGGCAGGGAGAGTTGGGGAGACTATGGGAGCAGGTCAGGGATGGGGTAGGTAGGGGTGGTGGGGAAAGAGGGGAGACAGGGAAGAGTGGCAGATGGAAAGAAAGTATCAATCATCTAGTTTTAAATACAGCAAACACAAAGTTCACAAGCCAAACCAGCCTAGTGGTTACTTCTCACCATTTAATCAACATCCACACTATTTAATTTTTTTACTGGACCTCATTGATTGATCATAGAAAGACACCACACGGAAACAGGCCCTTCAATACAATACACAATAGGTGCAGGAGTAGGCCATTCGGCCCTTCGAGCCAGCATCACCATTCAATGTGATCATGAACCGACCACCAATCGCCCGTTCATACTAGTTCCATTTTATCCTACTTTCTCATCCACTCTCTACACACTTGGGTCAATATACCGAGGGCCAATTAACCTACAAACCCGCACGTCTTTGGGATGTGGGAGGAAACCGGAATACCCAGAGGAAACCTACAGGGTCACAGGGAGAAGGTACAAACTCCAAGCAAAGTGAGGTTGGAGCCCAGGTATCTGGTGCTGTGAGGCAGCATGCCAGGGATGTTGACAAGTTGGGTGTCATTTGTACAAAGTCCTTTCCCCTTGAATCAGTGGCAGATCAACCAGAGGGCAAACCAGGAGAATGTTTAAATTGCTGTTGGGTGGAGTTTTCTGCCCGAAAGGTCAATGAGAGCAGAATCAATGGAAATTGATTTTGAAAGTAAGTTGGGAAAGTACTGAAAGGAAATATCTAGTGTTCTACTGGGAAAGGGATCGGAGAGATTCAATGAGCTAAATCACCTCTTTACATCGTACAACATTTTTGCTGGTCTTTTGTTCTATATTGAGATCATGCTTTCTCCAGTAGAAGCACTGGTGTCCAATTCATTAAACACCCTTCTTTCTCTTCCCCCGCGTCCTTTTCTGCACATCCATACGCCTATCCAAAAGTCTCTTAAAGGTCACTATCGTATGTGTCTACACCACCAACCCGGGCAGCAAGTTCCAGGCATCCACCACCCTGTGTAAAAAAAACGTGCCCCGCACATCTCCATTTAACTTGCCCCTCTCTCCTGACGCTGTGCCATCTAGTGTTGGACATTTCCACTCTGGGAAAGGGGCTCTGACTGACCACCCCATCATCATTTTATTACTTCTTATCAAGTCTGCCTGCCAGGCAAGAGGCACAGAAGTGTGAAAACACACAACAGATTCAGGAACCGTTTCTTCCCAGCTGTTATCAGGCAACTGAACCATCACATCGACAACTAGAAAGCAGTCTCAAGCTATTATCTACCTCATTGGAGATGCTTGGACTATCTTCAATTGAACTTTACCTTGCACGAAACCTTATTGCCTTTATCCTGTACCTGTACACTGTGGAAGGCTTGATTGCAATCACGTATAGTCGTTCTGCTGAGTGGATAGCATGCAACAAAAAGCTTTCCAGCATACCTCGATGCACGTGGCAAGAAATTAACTCCTTGTAGCCAAGGCCCTCTCATCCAGGCAGCATTCTGCTAAAGCTACTCAGCGCCCTCTCCAAAACCTCCAGATTTTTCTTGTCAAGTCAAGTCAAATTTATTTGTCACATACACATACTCGATGTGCAGTGAAATGAGCGACCAGAACTGCATGCAATACTCCACAGGTTGGGTTTATTATTGTCACCTGTACCAAGGTACAGTGAAAAGTGTTTTGTTGCGTGCTATCGAGTCAGATGGTGCTATACATAAACACCATAAAGTCAAACTCAAGTACAATAGGTGGAGCAAAGGGGAAGGGGTAGATTGCAGTACAATAGAAGAGAGATTTAAAATAGTGTGATTGCATGGGATGGTGCTAGATGGCAACACACCAAATGAAAGTTTGGTACAAAGCAAGAAGTTATCAGAGAGCAGGGCACGCAGCGAGAGGGAGCGACGTGCCGGGAACGCTGGAGTTGGTGTACGTGACCTAGCGTCGCCATGAGCCAGGGGTTGCTGACAGACGAGGAGTGGGAAACGTGTTGCTTTGTGCAGGGGGAACGACACCCGTGGCACGGAGCAGCCGGGGTGTAACTTATCCTGCACCCAACCCCAGAGGAGGGGTATCCACATAGCCAAGCACTCACCGATCCGTCCAATCTTCATTCCAGATCGAGCGAGAGCTCTCAAAGCCGACTGTGCCCCAGGTCCCGGTGTCTTGGTCCTGGAAAAGAACATGAAAATGATTCTTTAGAGTTGAGAGACAGCGTGGAAACTGGCCCTTCAGACTACCAAGTCCACGCCAACCAACGATCACTTCCTACACTAGCACTATCCTACACACTAGGAACAATTTACAATTTTACCAAAGCCAATTAACCTAAACCTGCACGTCTTTGGAGTGTGGAAAGAAAACAGAGCACCTTGGAAAACTCACGGTCACATGGAGAACGTACAAACTCCGTATAGACAGTACATGCAACCAGGATTGAACCTGCATCTCTGGCGCTATAAGGCAGCAACTCTACCACTGCACCACTGTGCTGCCCTAATACATGACAATAATAAACCTAAAGCTAAGACCCAATTACATGCCAGTCCCATGGAGATGCTTTGAATGAAATGTACGTGAGCTACCAACCCTGTTAACACGAAATCCTGTTTTTTAAAGCAGGGGGAACGACAACTGCAGCACCAAACAGCAACAATGTACCTTGTCCTGCACTTAATGCAGACCTTCCATTCCATTGGAAAAGCACGGTATGCAGGAAAAATACCATCCTCTCCATCCCACCAATCCCCGAACTCTAGTTTAGTTTAGATACACAGCACGGAAACATGCCCTTCAGCCCACCGAGGAGACACTGACCGTCACTCACCCGTTCCCATTAGTTCCGTTATCCAACTTTCCCATCCATTACCAATTAACCTACAAACCCGCAAGTCTTTTGGATGAGGGAGGAAACCAGATCACCCAGATAAAACCTACGCAGTCACAGGGAGAACGTACAAACAGCACCCTAGTAATGATCGAACCACTCTCTGACGTTGTGAGGCAGCAACTCTACCAGTCTCATCTCAGTCACTGACCTGTTGCCTCCAGTGGCACGTAGTTTTATGTGGAGAGCGGTGATGCCCAGCTCCTTGCACCTCTGGGACACGTCCTGTGCTGCCAGCATGGCAGCGTATGGCGAACTCTCGTCTCTGTCTGCCTTCACCTTCATGCCACCAGTGACACGGCAAATGGTCTCCCTGTGACAATGGAGAAGCTGGGTCACTAAGAGAGATTCCAGGCTCCCGACGAGCAAGGAAACACAAGCCCCTCCAATGACAGATTGTGGCGACGTCCTAGAACCGGTCAGAAGAGCCCATGGACATAACTTGTCCTGGACCAGCCACATTAAAACAGCCAAAAAAGCACACCAACCCTTCTTCTTCCTCAGAGACTTAGGAAGATCAGCACGTCCCCAACAACCCTCACCAACTTCTACAGATGTAGAAAGCATCTTTATCGGGATGCATCACAGCACGGTTTGGGAACAGCTCCACCCTAGACCACAAGAAATTGCAGAGTTGTGGACACAGCCCAGACCATCACACAAACCAACCTCCCTTCCATTGACTCCATGCAGCCTTGGCAAGGCCAACAGCATATTCAAGGATCAGTCGTATCCCAGTCACTCCCTCTTCTTCCCTCTCCCATCAGGCAAGAGGTACAGAAGTGTGAAAACACACACCTCCAGATTCAGGAACAGTTTCTTCCCAACTGTTATTGGGCAACTGAACCAACCTATCAGCAACCAGAGACCGGTCCTGACCTCCCATCTACCTCTTTGGAGACCCTTGGACTATCTTTAATTGTACTTTACCTTGCACTAAACATTATTCCCATTATCCTGTATCTGTACACCGTGGACAGCTTGATTGCCGCCATATATAGTCTGTCCACTGACTGGTTAGCATGCAAAAAATGTTCACTCACTGTACCTCGGTACACATGACTATGAATAAACTCCATCTCTGCCGAGCCACAAGTGATATTTAGTGAGCACGGATATTACTGCCAACTTGGGGACAGCTATCATCAGATGTCTAGGCATAGACACAGTTCAGTCCGAGTCAACCTGTACAGAAAGGTCAGATTCAAGCTGTGCAGTGCGTCAACTACCCCAGCTCTTTGCCAGGGAGAGTCCTTGACTAGAGATGGTTGGTGAATCTGTCCATCATGGAGGTACAAGATGTCATTGCGATGGAGTACTAGTTAGTGACTCCTCTCAGGGTTAGCTACCTGTGCAGCCCCAAGCCAGAACCATAAGACATAAGAGCATAATGAGCAGATTCAGCTCATCGAGTCTACTCCGCTGAATAATGATGGCGGATGTATTTTCCCCTCCTAAAACCATTCTCCTGCCTTCACCCCGTAACCTTTGACACCCTTACTAGTCAAGAATCTGTCAATCACCACTTAAAAAACACCCAATAGATATATCCAGATTCACCACCATCTGGCTAAAGAAATCCCTCCGCATCTCCTTTCTAAAGGCACATCCTTTAATTCTGAGGCTGTTCCCTCCTATCCTAGACTCTCCCAATGTAAATACCCTATCTTCATCCACTCTATCCAGGCCTTTCATTTTTTGGTACCAATGGATGTACGTAGATAAGCCTGTCAGCCGGGGTTGCTAGACTGACGAGGACAAAATGAAACTTTGCTTTCTGCAGGGGGAACGACACCCACAGCACTGAGCAGCCGGGCTGTAACTTATCCTGCACCCTGATGCTGCCTGTAACCCTCACGGCCAGCCAAACCTCTACATCAACATAAAATACTTACAGCTATACAGCAAGGAAAAGGCCCTTTGGCCCGATTTGTCCATGCCAATCAAGATGCCTATCTTCGCCAGTTTAAACGGATCTTTATGCAAGTTCCTGATTTTTTTTTATTCATGGCTGTTGCTTCGTCAAAAAGATCAAGTAAATTGAGGTTGAGTGTCAAGGCAGGTGGGAATAGTATAAATGGAACATGTTCGCCCGCGTGGGCTAGTTGGGTCATGTTTCCGTGCTATATGACAATGACTACCTGGTGCGTACCTCCAGCTATTATACTCCAGAATGCCGGACATGTGATCTGCAGGCGTCGCTGCCTATGAAAGGCAGCCAGCATCATAACAGACCCACACCACCATGTCCAAGCTCTCATTTCACTCCTGCCGTTGGGAAGAAGGTATAGAAGTCTGAAAACCATAACGTCCAGGTTCAGGAACAGCCTCTTCCCAACAACCGCCAGGCTCCTGAAACCTGCAAACATAAACTAAACTACCAACCTTCTTTGGTTACTTTAGGGACTTCAGGCTTTGTTTCGTTTTACACTATATTGGGAATTTTTATTTTTGTGAGCTCTTTTTGTCTGTCTATTATATCGTTGGACTTTAGAGATAGTCTTGGATAGACTTGGAAACAGTCGCTTGGGCCCACTGAGTCCGCGCTGACAATTAAACGCGACGTATTTCTGCGCAATCTTTTACTCACTTGCCAGACAGGTCTGTCACATGGACAAACGTATCGTTGAAGGAAGCGAAGATGTGGCAGACGCCAAAGACGTTCTCGCCCTCAGCCACCTGTGGTCCAAGACTGATCACCTGCTCCTCCTTCTTCTCCTTTCCCTTCCGGGGAGCCATTCTGAAAGCAGGTTGAAGAGCGGCAATTTAGCGTGAGCGTGGAACGTGATGCAGACACTTCACATCCGAGGATATCCCCAGACGCTGCACAAACTACTCCAGACAAGGCATCACAACACGGCAGACAAGAAGGATACTGCTAGATCCCATTGACAAAAACACGGAATTGGAGTAAGGATCAGTAAGGGAATCAGGGGAACTTAGGAGTCCTTGAATACTCAAAGATGAATACTTCCAGCTTCTCTCTCATTGTCTCTCAAAGTTGTAAAGAAGTCATACGGTATGCTTGCCTTCATCAGTCACGGCATTGCGTATAAGGGTCAGGAAGTCATGTTACAGCTTTATAGGAAAGATAAACACAAAGTGCTGCAGTAACTCAGTGGGTCAGGCAGCATCTCTAGAGAACATGAATAGGTTTCAGGTCAGACCGTTCTTCTGACAGAATGTATGGGGGAGAAAGCTGGTAGAGATGCTGCCTAACCCACCGAGTTACTACTGCATTGTCTTTCCTCAACAAACAAATGCTCCACACTTCTATAGGTAAAGCATATGTCAGAGGTTATGTGGAGAAGGCAGGAGAATGTGGTTAGGAGAGATAGATCAGCCATGATTGAATGGTGAGGTCGAATTTGATGGGCTGATTTGCCTAATTCTACTCCTATTTCTTGTGACCTAGTTACCAGAACTAAAGCTATGACCTAACAAGAACTGAACATATTGAACTTCGAGGATAACTTCTCTACTCTTATATTCAATGCCTTGGCTCAAGGGAAAGCATCCCATTTACCTCCTGAACCACCTAGTCTATCTGCCCAGTTATTATTAAGGATCTGTCAACACCAAAGATTCTGTTCCTCCAAACTTCTCAACTCACTCCCATTTCATTTTGTAGCATCTTCCCAGCTTTACTGCAAACTGATCCACCACATTTATACATAACAACTGGCATCATGTTTAATTGAGTGAGGGAGACACAATCAACACCGTATAAAATACAGAAACCAAGACGGGAAGCATTGAGAGGGATATGGGCCAAATGCAGACATGTGGGACTAGCCTAATATGCCAACTTGGTCGGCATGGACAAGGTGAGCCAAAGGGCCTGGTTTTGTGTTGTGCAGCTCAATGATTGCTTGGGATAACATACAAGAGCGAACTCTCACTATCCCAGTTCATGTGACACAATGAACCAGACGAGTCTGCCCACCTCCTATCCATGCCGCCCACCCACTTTCCCCTCTCGCTCCTGCAACCTCACTCCCTCCCCTCACCATCCTTTCTCCCTTCCACACCTCTGGGATTCCAGAGAAAACAATCCATATTTAATCCAACCTCTCCTTTGTAACCATTACCCTCTCATCCAGGCATCATTCAGGTAAACCTCCTCTGCACTCTCTCCAAAGCCTCTACATCCTACCTGTAATGGGGCGACCACAACTGCACACAATTATTTCATTTCCTGTTGGTAACAAACAGTAACAGCAACTAATTAGTATTTTTCCACATGCAATCCCTGTTACTAAGTACCTGCCCACCAATTTCAGCTTTGTAAGTTTAAAGATTTGTGTTTAAGTTTGCCTTTGCCACATATACTGAGGTACAGTGAAAAGCCTTTTGTTGTAGCTATCCAATCGGATAATGCTATATGTAAACACATTAAAGTCAAAGTGAAGTGCAATAGGTGGAGCAAAGGTGAAGGGTAGATTGCAGTACTATAGAAGAGAAATTTAAAAGGGTAGAGTGATTGTATGGGATGGTGTTCGATGGCAACATTCCAAATGAAGGGATGGTACGAAACAAAAAGCCACCCCAGAGAGCAGGACTCCCAGCGAGAGGGAGCAACATGTTGGAAACGCTGGAGTTGGTGTACGTGACCTAGCGTCCCCATCAGCCAGGGGGTTGCTGGCAGACAAGGATAGTGGGAAACGTGTTGCTTTGTGCAGGGGGAACGACATCCGTGGCACGGAGCAGCCAGGGTGTAACTTATCCTGCACCAGAACCGCGCGCAAATTCAGCCCAGCCAAGGTCCTATAGAGCTGTATCCTTCCTCACGTCCCCCTTTCCACCCTCCAACTCTTATCTACCTGCATGTGATCCCTATCCCTCCATTTGCCTCTTAAACATAACTACCATATCTACCTGTGTGTAAAAAAAACTATTCCACATATCTCCTTTAAACTTTGCCCCCCTCACTGCATGCCCCCCAGTCCACCTTGGAGTTAATGGTTCTGACTGTCTATCCTATCTATGCCTCTCAAAATATACATTTCTTCAGGTCTCCCATCAAACTCCAGATAAAACAATCCAAGCCTGTCCAACCTCTCTCTGTAGCTGAAACCCTCTAAACCAGGCATCATTCTGGTAAAACCAGATAGGATACAAAATGCTGGATAACTCACCAGGACAGGTAGCAACAATGGAGAAAAGGAATGGGTACCGTTTTGGGTCAAGACCCTTCTTCAAAAAAGGGTCTCGACCGAAACGTCACCCATTCCTTCGCTAGAGATGCTTTCTGACCCTCTGAGTTGCTCCAGCATTTTGTATCTACCTTCGGTTTAAATTAGCATCAGCAGTTCCTTCCCTTATCATTCTGATAAACCTCCGCTGTAAAGAAGCCTCCTCTTTCCTCTAATGGAGCAACCCAAATGTGCAATACTCAACCCCCCCCAGCCTAACCAACATCCGATACAGCTGCACCCCCCCCCCCCCCCTCCATTTCTGCTCTTCCTTCATTTCTTCTCCCCTCCCCAAACCAACCAACGTCCTATAATGTTCCATCCCGACCCGACCCTCATCCGCACCCTCTCTCTCCCCCTCACTCCCTATTTCTCCCCGCTCCACTGCCCCGCCGCCGCCGCCACGTCCCAGCCCGTAGAGTAGGCCGCGGCCACCGCGCCATCCACCCTCTCCCTCACCGCGGCCCCACTGCGCCATCGCTGCCGTCCGCGGCCCAATACGGATGGCAGCGGGTGTGGGGAAGGATGCTGGTGGCGCTGGGGTCGGCGGGCTGGCCGGGACGCGGGGCCCGGCCTCGATGGACGCGGATCCTCCGCCGCCGTCTCCTCTCACCTGCGTCTCGTCCCGCGGAGCGGCCGCAAAGAGGGAGGGTAGGGGCCCGGCGCCGCGCACTGCCTCACGGGAGGCACGGCACGACGCAACGAGACGTGACGTAACGTAACGTAACGTAACGCGCCCCTCCTCCGCAGAAACTACACATTTTTACATCGCAGCTACAACGGCGGCTTTAAAACATCTCAGCAATTGATTTTCATTTCACTGGAGTAAAAATGAAGTGAATTCAGATCTTAAATTGTTCCCCTCACGACTGCCCCGCACAAAGATGGCGACCGCAGCGGGGCAGCTCAGGGCTGCGGATGGCGACCGCAGCGGGGCAGCTCAGGGCTGCGGATGGCGACCGCAGCGGGGCAGCTCAGGGCTGCGGATGGTGACTGTGGACAAAGCAGTGCCGCAGCGAAATTGACACAGCGAGAGTCAATTGTTCTATCCGGGTTTTCCATAGATGCTGCCTTGGCCTGACCCATTGAGTTACTCCAGCACTTTCTGTCTTTTCTTTTATGATTAATTGTCCACATGTACTGACAATGCAACAATTCGTACTTGCTGCGGCTTTACAGGCCTGTAAAAACACAATAAAAAGCACACAAATATGTGTCCCTACTTGTTCTAAATTGGCGTAGTGTTTGTTCAACATCACTCCCTGGCAACTGGGCAGTAGAGTGATAGAGTCATACAACACAGAAACAGGTCCTTTGGGTAATTCGTTCATGCCAACCAAAATGCCCCATCTATATTTGGCACATATCCCTCAGCCTTTCCTATCTGTATAGGGCCCTAGTGAGACCGCACCTGGAGTACTGTGTGTAGTTTTGGTCTCCAAATTTGAGGAAGGGTATTCTTGCTATTGAGGGCGTGCAGCGTAGGTTTACTAGGTTAATTCCCGGAATGGCGGCATTGTCGTATGTTGAAAGACTGGAGTGGCTAGGCTTGTATACACTGGAATTTAGAAGGATGAGAGGGGATCTTATCGAACCACATAAGATTATTAACGGGTTGGACACGTTAGAGGCAGGAAACATGTTCCCAATGTTGGGGGAGTTCAGAACCATGGGCCACAGTTTAAGAATAAGGGGTAGGCCATTTAGAACGGATATGAGGAAAAACATTTTCAGTCAGAGAGTTGTAAATCTGTGGAATTCACTGCCTCAGAAGGCAGTGGACGACAAGTCTCTGAATGCATTCAAGAGAGAGCTAGATAGAGCTCTTAGGGATAGCGGAGTCAGGGGGTATGGGGAGAAGGCAGGAACGGGGTACTGATTGAGAATGATCAGCCATGATCACATTGAATGGTGGTGCTGGCTCAAAGGGCTGAATGGCCTACTCCTGCACCTATTGTCTATTGTATACTTGTCCAGGTATCTTTTAAATGTTATTACAGTATATAATAAAGAAATATCCAATTAACCTAAATACTAGTGCAAAATGAAAGTTCATTAGTTCGTACGTTCTGAGTGCAGAAATAGCCCATTTGTCCCATATTGTCTACTCTGCCATTCAATCATGGCTGATCCATCTTTACCTCTCAACCCCATTCTCCTGCCTTCTCCCCATAACCCCTGACACCCTTCAGCTGTTCATACTGTTGGGTTGTGAGCTACAAAAGCAGAATATATTCCTCCAGTTTGCATTTGGCCTCACGCTGGCATGGAGATAGTTTATTGTCACATTTATCGAGTGCAAAGCTATCCTGTCAGCGAAAAGACTGTACATGATTACAATCAAGCCGTCCACAGTGTAAAGATACAGGATAAAGGGAACAACGTTTTTGTTCCAGTAAAGTCCGATTAAAGATAGTTTGACAGTTTCCAATGATGTAGATGGGAGGTCAGGACCACTCTCGAGTAGATGATAGAATGGTTCAGGTGCCTGATAACAGCTGGGAAAAAACTGCCTCTGAAACTGGAGGTGTGCATTTTCACACCTGTACATCTTACCTGATGGGAGAGGTGAGAAGAGACTGGGGATGAGACTGGTCTTTGATTATGCTGGTGGCCTTGCTGAGGCTGCGTGAAGTGTAGATGGAGTCCATAGAAGGGTGGTTGGTTTGCGTTAAGGCCTGGGCTATGCCCATAACTCACTGGAACGGCATCTCATATTTCGCTTGGGCAGCCTTAAACCCAGTGGTATGAATATTGATTTATCTAACTTCAAGTAACCCCTGCATTCCCTCTCTCTCTCTCCCTCCCCATCCAAGTCGCACCTGGCTCTCGTTCTCACCTAACAGCTAAGAAAGGCTTGTTTCCTTTATCATCATTATTTTCTTGCATTTCTTTCATTCATTTGTTCTACTGTATATCTCTCTACATCACTGTCACTATTTCTCATTTTCCTTTCCCCTAACGAGTCTGAAGGGTCTTAACCTGAAACATCACCCATTCCTTCTCACCAGATATGCTGCCAGTCCCGCTGAGTTACTCGAACATTTTGTGTCTATCTTCAGCTTAAACCAGCACCTGCAGTTCCTTCCTACATTCACTGTATTTTCTTGCATTCTAGGATGGAGTTATTGTATTGCCAGGTGTACGTGGATACAGTGAAATATTTTGTTGCATAAGCACAATTTAAAGGTGGTGCAGCGGTAGATGCAACATCTGCATGTCCCACCTACCTGCGTTTGGCCCATGTCCCTCTAAATCCTTCCTATCCATGTACCTGTACCAAATGTCTATTAAATGGTGTTATAGCTCAACTGCCTCCTGTGACAGCTCGTTCTATATACCTACCATCCTCTGTGTGAAAAGCTGCTCCTCGGGTTCTCATTAAATCTTTCCCCTCTCACCCTAAACCTTGGCCAAGCGAGGAGAGGGATGGTGATTTGCGGGGCGATCCAGACGGGGGCAATCCGGACGGAGGCAACGGCTGCAACGGGCCTTTATGGCCAACTGCAGCGGGTAGTTTGAAAATGGCGCCAAAACCTGGCAACTCTTGCACATGGATTCAGTGGGCGGTTTCTATGCATTCAGCACTTAATCGGGAATTGATGTATGGCAATAATCTTACTGATCTGTATGCAAAAAAAGAATATCACTGTACCTTGGTAAAAGTGATAATAAAGGAACCATTGAACCCATGTCCTCTGGTTCTGCATTCCCAATCCTGGGTAAAAGTCTTACCCCTTCAAAATCACGCCATTATTTTTTTACATCTTCCTAACTGAATATGCTGATCCGCAGTTAATGTCAACTTCTCCAAGTGTGAAAAACCCCCAAATTGTAGATGCCTAGAATCAAAATTAAATTACATTTGCCAGCATTTAGTCATAAAATTATATAGAATGGAAACTGTCCCTTCTCCAACTCTTCCTTGCTGACCCAGATGCCCCATCTACACGTTCCATTTACCTGCACTTGGCGCATAATCCCTCCAAACCTTTTCGATCATTTTAAATGTCTTTTAAATTCTATTATCGTACCTGCCTCAATTATTTCCTCTGGCAGCTCTTTACATACATCTCCACCCTGTGTGTGGAAAAAGTTGCCCCTCTGGTTTCTATTAAAACTTTCCCCTCTCATCTTAAACCTATGTCCTCTGGTTTTTGATTTCCCTATACTGGGCATTCACCATATCTATTCCTCTCGTGATTTTGTACACCCCTATAAGATCACCCCCCCATCCTCCTGCTTAACCTCTCCCTGCAGCTCAGGCCCTCGAGTCCTGGCGAGAGTCGGGATAACTAAGAAGGCAGCATAGTGGGTTCTGCCTGAGAACGAGATTTAGTGTTGGGCAGAGCAGCGTATGCACACATCTCACGAGTTTGCTGACAAAACTGTATTGAGGGTGAGGTGTCCACTGGCCATAAGTGTCTTCCTTACCAGTTTAGAACATGGAACAGTACAGTACAGGAGCAGGCCCTTCACCCCAATGTCTCTGCCAAACATGATGCCAAGTTCAACTAAATGCGTAGAAAGGAACTGCAGATGCTGGCATAGTCCAAAGATAGACACAAAGTGCTGGAGTAATTCAGCAGGTCAGGCAGCATTTCTCGAAAAAAAGGATGGGTGACGTTTTGGGTCAGGATCCTTCTTCGGACTGATGAAGTCTTCTCAGACTGACACATTTTCAGTCTGAAGAAGGGTCTTGACCCGAAACCGCACGTCCTATTTCTCCAGAGATGCTGCCTGACCCGCTGAGTTACCCCAGTACTTTGTGTCTATCCAAGTTAACCTAATCTCCTCTGCCTGATCAATATCCCTCCCTTGAATCCGGGAAATCCAAGGGCGGAGCTGCTTCTTGACCAATAATAACTGGTGCAATCCTGGAAATATTAAGACGCTTTCTCGCTCCTGCTCGCCGGACCTGGAACATCTAACTATCTCATGCCGACCATTCTACCTACCCCGGGAGTTCAGCTCGGTGATCATCACAGCTGTCTATATTCCACCGCATGCGGACACCGACGTGGCACTATCGACCCTACACGATGTGATGTGTCAACACCAAAACAAGAACCCTGATGCGGCTGTGCTGGTGGCTGGAGATTTCAATAGGGGGAATCTCAAAAAGGTCATGCCCAACTTCCACCAACACATCACGTGTGTCACCAGGGGGGATAGAACTTTGGACCACTGCTACACGCCGTTCAGGAAAGGCTACAAGGCCGTTTCTCTCCCTCCTTTTGGGAAATCTGACCATGCTGCCATGTTCCTGCTGCCGGAGTATAAACAACGGATAGTACGGGAAGCGACAGTGACGAGGGACGTAAAGCGGTGGTCTGACCATTCAGAGGCCATGCTGCAGGATGCACTGGGCGATGTCGACTGGAATATGTTCCAAGAAAGTTCCAGAGACGTCAGTGAGTTTGCGGAAGCGGTTACGGACCTCATTGCCACAATAGCCGATACCATCATCCCCACGGTAAGGGTCAGGATCTTCCCTAATCAAAAACCCTGGGTGGACAGGTCTATTCGTGTGGCCTTGAATGCTCGCACCGCTGCTTACAACTCTGGCCTGGCATCCGGCAATATGGACAACTACAAGGGAGAGTCCTACCGACTGCGAAAGGCAGTGAAGGATGCAAAAAGGAGATACCGGGACAAGATGGAGTCACAGATGGAGCAGCAGGACACCAGGCGCCTTTGGCAGGGGCTACGGACAATAACTAGCTACAGGTCCAGCACCCCCTCAAACGGAAGTGCCGGCTCCTCCTTAGCTGATGACCTGAACTCTTTTTATGCACGGTTTGAGACGGGTAACACCACCAGCTCGCCGTCTAAAAACAGCACCAAAGGGGCGCTGGTTAGCGAGGCTGGAGGGGGATCCACCGCCGGGGATGTGCACACATTCTCGGTGTCCGAGCATGAGGTGAGGTGAGGTGGGCTCTGACGCGTGTGAACACGAGGAAAGCTGGAGGCCCAGATGGTATATCTGGGCGGGTACTAAAGTCTTGTGCTACTCAGCTTGCTCCAGTGCTCACCACAATATTCAACCTCTCCTTGGCCAAGTCCGTGGTCCCTGCATGCTTCAAAAGATCCATCATTGTACCGGTGCCAAAGAATGCCTCTCCAGCGTGTTTAAATGACTACCGACCGGCGGCCCTCACCTCGGTTGTCATGAAATGCTTTGAGAGGCTATTCAAGAAGCACATCTGCGCCCTCCTTCCTCGCAACATGGACCCGCTACAGTTCGCATACCGTCCGAACAGGTCAATGGATGATGCGGTCTCCCAGGTTCTGCACACCGCTCTCTCATCTGGACAGCCGGGGGGGCTATGTGAGGATGCTGTTCATTGACTTTAGTTCAGCATTCAACACAATAGTCCCCAGCAGACTGGTTGAGAAGCTGCTGGAACTGGGGATTAGCATCCCTCTGTGTGCCTGGGTCCTGGACTTTCTCACCGCCAGGCCCCAAGTGATCAGGATGGGGGAACACACATCTAGCTCCCTCACCCTGAACATAGGATCCCCCCAGGGTTGCGTCCTTAGCCCCCTACTGTACTCCCTGTACACACATGACTGTGGGGCCAGGTTCAGCTCAAACTCCATCATCAAGTTTGCTGATGACACTGTGGTGGTGGGCCGGATCTCCAACGATAAGAAGGCCTACCGGGAGATGGTGGCTGATCTGGCACTCTGGTGTCAGGACAATAGCCTCCTCTTGAATGTCACTAAAACGAAGGAGCTGATTGTGGACTTCAGAAGGGCTAAACATCCAAGGACGTACACGCCACTGGAGATAAATGGGTCTAGTGGATAGGGTGAGCAGTTTTAAATACTTGGGAGTCCGCATCACAGAGGATCTGACGTGGGCAACGCACATTGCCGCACTGGTGGGTAAGGCAAAGCAGCGCCTTTACCACCTCAGACAACTGAGGAAATTGAGAGTGTCTCTGAGGATCCTTCATTGCTTCTACTCTGGGGCTGTAGAGAGCATCCTGTCCGGCAACATTACAGTCTGGTTTGGGAACAGCACTGCCCAGGACAGGATGGCCCTGCAGAGAGTAGTGCGTTCGGCAGAACGCACCATGGGAACTACACTCGTCCCCCTGCAGGACCTATACATCAGGAGGTGCAGATCCAGAGCAAGCAAGATCATGAGGGACCCCTGCCACCCCAGTAACGGACTGTTCCAGATGCTACGATCAGGCAAACGTCTCCGCTGTCACGCTGTCAAAACGGAGAGGATGAGACGGAGTTTCTTCCCACAGGCCATCAGGACTGTCAACTTGTATAACTCCAGAGACTAAATTTTTGTCTACACTATTTATTTTTAGTAACTTATTAACTTATTATATGCTGTAACTGTAATTCTTTTTTGTGCACAATCCGCAGGCATTTCATTTCACTGCACATCGTGTATGTGTATGTGACAAATAAATTTGACTTGACTTGACTTGCCTGCATATCCAACGGTCAATGGTTCTTTACTGTCACATGTACCGAGGTAGTGAAATTACTATTTTGAGTACAGTTCAGTGAAGTATTACTATATATCAGCACAATCAGAGATTAATTACAAAGTGTATAGAAATAGATCACTGAGACAATATACACGAGTCATATGCCTATTGCTGCCTTGTAGACCCGGGTTCAATCTGACTAAGGGTGCTATCTGTACAGAGTTCGTACGTTCTGCCTGTGAACGCATGGGGTTTCTCTGGGTGTTCCGGTTTCCTCCCACATCCCAAAGACTTGCAAGTTTCAGTTAAATCCAGTAAATTGTCCCTAATGTGTAGGATGGAACTAGTGTACGGGGTGATTGATAATCGGCGTGGACTCAGTGGGCCGAAGGGCCTGTTTCTACATTGTATCCCTAAACTAAACTAAATGAACATCACTAACTGTATACCAGGAAGCAGGGCCGTCTTAACGCATGGGCCTGATGGGCACTTGCCCGGGGGCCCACGAGCATAGGGGCCCCATGCTGATCTGTGTATGTTAAGTGACTTGCAATAAATAAATACTACTTTAAAAATGTAGGTTCAATAAGTGCTTTTTTCGCAACATTTTCAGTCACTAAGTGCTTCTCACAGCGATCTGTAAGTGCTTTTCGCAACAATGTAGCACTCTAAGTCCATCGCTAAGTGCTTTTCGCCGGCACGACAGGGGGGGGGCTGGTAGGGAAAGGGGGTTGGGGGAGAGTAATGGTAGGGGCCCCAGTACACTGCTTTGCCCGGGGGCCCATAATGCTGTAAAAACGGCCCTGCCAGGAAGTGAATATAAATTATTACAGGAAATGAATATGTTATAGAGTCGTATAGTATGAAAACCGGCCCTTTGGCCCAACTTCCCCATGCTAACCAGGATGCCCCTTCTAGTCCCTCCTGCCTGACGTTAAAACACAGCTCACGGAGTTATAAATCAAAGTGTGTGTGTGTAATAAAGAGACAACTCACACTCCAGTTACTGTTTCATTCAATTGTAAAAGTATTATCCTTATAGCTGGTGAGTAAATTATAAGGTATTTAAAATTACAGATTTAAAACACTATTGTTAATAAATTACCAATACAATGGTTTTTCCAAAAATTTGTACAGTGTAAACTTCAACTTTC
This sequence comes from Rhinoraja longicauda, assembly GCF_053455715.1. Lineage (NCBI taxonomy): Eukaryota > Metazoa > Chordata > Chondrichthyes > Rajiformes > Arhynchobatidae > Rhinoraja > Rhinoraja longicauda. Next base: position 32,484,556 of record NC_135966.1, read on the forward strand.
ATGTTATTTTCATTGTTTGTTGTTTCTTAAACACAGATCCAGTGACAGAGAAGATGTACTTGAGGGAGATGTTGACACACACCGTCGTCCATTGCTCGGAAGGGTGTGTGGGAGGGAATATTTATCGCACAGAAGCAGCTACGAAATCCTTCGAAGAGGATCCGTTCCCAGAGTTCATCCAGAGAGAAGCACCGTTGATCAGCAGCTCGTTCGAGCAGGAGGTAACGTTGGCTTTCCATGGAACCATTTTCTCTCTCCTTTACCCGCACGTCAGGTTTCTCTCGGTACCTTTGCCTGCCTGAGGACAAAGTCTTCACTGCACACTCCTCATTCCCTTGCCACCCTAACCTACAGCAACCTCACTGAACGAGAGAGCGTCTACTCAGCCCAAGCTGTTGTCCGTAGACAAGACCATCACACACAACAATAGTGCTCCCACCACCAGACTCTTGTGGATATGATTGAGGTTCATACCATAAGTCATAGGAGCAGAATTAGGCCATTCAGCCCATCAGGTCTACTCCACCATTCAATCGTGGCTGATCTATCTTTCCATCTCAACCCCATTCTCCTGCCTTCTCCCTTTAATCCCAGACACCCTTACTAAACAAGAACCTGTCAATCTCCACCTTTAAAATACTCAATGACGGCCAAGATGTTCCATCTACGCTGGTACCACCCGCCCACGTTTGGCCCATGTCCCTCCGAACCTATGAAGGTGTCAGGTCTTTTAAGTGTTTCTCTGGACATCCATGTGTCATGGTGGTAAAGCACAGAAATGGGCCCTTCAGCCCACCATGCCCATGCTGACCCATTTGCCCATTTAAACTGCCCTGTTTGTCTGCATTATGTCAAATAGTGTCATGGAGACATAAAGCACAGAAACAGGCCCTTTGGCCCATCTTGCCAATGCCAACTAAGATGACCCCATCTACATTGGTCCCACCTGCCCACATTTACCCCATACCCTCTAAACTTTTCCTTTCCGTGTCCCTGTCCAAATGTCTTTTAAATGTTGTTATAGTACCTGCCTCAACTACCTCCTCTGGCAGCTCATTCCATACACCCACCACCCTCATGTAAAAAAGTTGCCCCTAATGTTCCTATTAAATCTTTCCCCTCTCACCTTAAACCTGTGTCCTCTGGTTCTTGTTTCCCCTACCCTGGGTAAAAGACTGTGCATTTGCCCTATCTATTCCCCTCATGATTTCACACACAGAATATTGCCAAAAATAATTTTCCCACTGTTGCTTGCATGGTCCCATTGTACATTAAATAAATTGTAAGTCACCTCTGGTACAGTAAAATAATTCAACACCACCCACCTGCCTTCAGCGCTGTGTGAAGGCTCGGGCTTAACATTCTATCGGTCTTTTTCTTTTATCTGAGCAATCGTTCAAATGCTTGTGCGGAATGAGGCAATCATTTTTTTGGGAGGGAGAACACAAAAAGTATTTCAATCGAAGACCTGTCGGGGGTTGACACAAGCCCCTGGGAAAACTCTGAACACTAGACTGAGGCTGAATCTTGACTGGGAAGATGAATTAGTCTTTGTCCCCAATTATATGCACCCTTCACACAGAGTAATTACATCAAGTCACTGATTCAAAGTCACCAGACATTAGAAAGCTTCTGTGGAGACCAATCTCAAATAGTCTGTAATAGTTTTCTGTAAAACAGTCATATTGGTTGTTTAAACATTAATACAAACCTAACGAGGAGGACGAGGGAAGGAGAGTAGACGACTTGGACTTTAGTGGCAATGTTACAGGTGAGAGTAGGGAAATAGTGGTCATTTTGTTTCTCTACACCAGCCTGGTCCTAGAGTGCATCTGTTGGTGCCCTTTAGCAGAAGGGCTCTTGTCGCTCAGAGCCCCCTGTTGCAAGGAGTCCCTGTGCTCCTGTCCCATTGTAAGCCCTTGTGAAAGGACAAGTGCGATAGTTTTCACCACAGAAGCTCCCCGGGGTGGGGGGAGTCAATTCATTGAAACTCTGTTGAGACAACTTCTTCTGAGCTACGTTGTGCAAGGTGTGGTTGGGATGGGGTAGTTGGGATGGGATGGATTAGTTGGGATGGGGTGGTTGGGATGGGATGGTTGGGATGTGGGTGGATGGGATGAAGGCAGTTTGGATGTGGGTGGATGGGATGGGGGTGGATGGGATGTGGGTGGATGGGATGGGAGTGGAAGGGACGTGGGTGGATGGGATGGAAGTGGTAGGGATGGGGGAAGAGGGAGGGGGAGAAGTAGACAAGAGCCCTCCTTGGTTGAAATTGTAGCATTAACCATGTTGGAGAACCAAAGATATCTCTGTAATGCTCTCTCAGAAAGGCCTGGGACTGTAAAAAGAAAAGGGAAGGACAAGGACTGTAACCAGCATCAAGGCACGGCAATACATCATAAAGTCGTAGAGTTGAAACTGGCGCCAAATCTGGCGGCTCTGTATACTGTCTCAGTGTACTACTGCTCTACACGTACTGTATTTGAAATGCTTATCTAAGATGTATCTAAGAGCTTATGTAGAGTGATACTTGTACTAAACTGCATACAAAAATAAATTGCACTGTACCTCGGTACATAAGTCCATAAGTTATAGGAGCAGAATTAGACCGTTCGTCCCATCGGGTCTATTCCACCATTGAATCGTGGCTGATCGATCTTTACCTCTCAACATGTGACAAGTAAAGTACCATTGAAAGAACCCTTGAGTCTTTAAACTTTAGACCTTAGAGATACAGTGCGGAAACACGCCCTTCGGCCAACCAGGTCCATGCCAACCAGCGGCCTATACACTTACACTATCCTACACATTCAGGACAATTTACAATTTTACCAAAGCCAATGAACCTACAAACCCACACTTCTTTGGAGTTTGGGAGGAAACTAGAGCACCCGGAGAGCACTTAAGCAGGTCGCGGGGAGAACGTACAAATCCTATACAGACAGCACCCATAGTCAATATTGAAACCGGGTCTCTGACTCAGTATGTCAGCAGCTCTATCGTTGTGCTAGTGTGCCGCCCACAAACATACATGGAACAGGCTGTTCGGCCCACCTTGCCGACTAAGATGCCCGATCTACACTAGTCCAATATGCCCGCGTTTGGCCCATATCCCTCTAAACCTTTCTTGTCCATGTACCTGTCCAAATGTCTTTTAAATATTGTTATAGTACCTGCTTCGACTACCTCCTCTGGCCAATCATTCCATACACCCACCACCCTCTGTGTGCGCAATAAAAGATTAAAAGAAGGATGAGAGGGAATCTCCTTGAGACCAACTAAATGAATAGAGGCAGTGTCGCAGCAGGTGGAGCCGCTGCTTCACAGCGCCGGAGATCCGGGTTCGATCCTAACAACGTGCACTGAGTTTGTACCTTCTCCCTGTCACCACGTGGGTTTTCTCTGGCTGCTCCGGTTTCTCCCACATCCCAAAGACGTGCGGGTTTGTAGATTAATTGGCCTCAGTAACCTCTAGTGTGAGGTTGGATAACTAGTGTGAACAGGTGATCAATTGTCAGCATGGACTCGGTGGCCTGAAGAGTCTGTTTCCATGCTGTATCTCTAAATTAAACTGAACTAAACTACACTAATAAAGGGCTTAGATAAATTGGATGTGGATGATGATGTTTCCAGTAGTGGGGGAGTCTAGGAGCAGAGGGCACAGCCCCAGAATAAAAGATCAAAAGCTTTAGAATGGAGATGAGGAGGGATTTCTTTAGTTAGAGGGTGGTGAATCTGTGGAACTCATCGCCGCAGACAACGGTGGAGGCCAAGTCATCAGGTATTTTTAAAGCGGAGATTGGTAGGTTCTTCATTAGAAAGGATGTCTAATCCTTTCTAATGAAGGATTATGGGGAGAAAGGTTATGGGGAGAAGGCAGGAGAAAGGGGTTGAGAGGGAAAGACAGATCAGCCATGATCAAAAGGTGGAGCAGACTCGATTGGCCGAATGGCCTAATTCTGTTCCAATGTTTTATTGTCTTATGGTTTGTAAGGAAGCCGAGACATACGTATGTCAACTAAGAAACTCGGGTGAAATAGCAGTGGGCATCTTGACTGATGATCTGAATCAGGACATGGAGGAACTTCAGATACACACGGAACATAGAGTACAGTACAAGACTGTTCCGTTGCTGCTTAGGGATGTGCAGGTCGGTTCAAGAACGTGCCGGCAAGGAACTGTTCCTAAGTAACTGTTCCCGTGGACCTGAGGGCATCGGGTTAGTCTTTTTGCACTATTATTGTTTGTTTGTTTTTATGAGTATGTATGGATATGTTCTGAATGTGTGTTTATATATGTATAATAATATAATAATAATATATAATAATAATATAATAATAATATTCATTTATTGTCGTTGCAACAAGTGCAACGAAATTAAAAAATAGCAATCCTGACGGTGCGTAAAAAACATATATGCAATAAATGCAAAACAAATAAATACCAATATATTAAATACAAAAGTTTTAACAGTGTGACCTATTGCAGAAAGTAGTGTTCAGTTCTCGTATGGCCCTGGGGTAAAAACTGTTCTTGAGTCTGTTTGTTCGGGATTTGATTGACCTGAAACGTCGACCAGAGGGCAGAAGAACAAACAGACGGTGGCCGGGGTGGGATTGGTCTTTTATTATTTTTCCTGCTCTACTGATTTCCACACACATATAATATAAATAATATATATATATATAAATTATACATATGAATTACGCACAATATATATATATATATACACACATCCATATATATATATGTCTGAAGGGTCTCGACCCGAAACCTCACCCATTCCTTCTCTCCAGAAATGCTGCCTGCCCCCCGCTGAGTTACTCCAGCATTTTGTATCTACCCTCGATTTAAACCAGCATCTGTAGTTCTTTCCTACACATATATATATATATATATATGCACACACATAGATATATAGATGTATATACTGAACTTTAAAAAAATGTATTCCATTGTTTACATTGTACTAGTGTACTATGTTATATCTGTTGTGCTGATGTAAGGAAGAATTTCATTGTGCTGTTTGGGACCAATGACAATAAGACATTCTTAACTCTTGATGCTGGGAAAGATCCCAACTTTCTCCCTTTACAATGGGGCTACACAGTGGCGCAGCTGGTAGAGCTGCTGCCTCATAGTCCCAAAGACCCAGGTTCCATCCTGACCTTGGGGGGGGGGGGGGGGGATGTGTGTGTGTGTGGAGTTTGCATGTTCTCCATGTGACCACGTGGGTTTCCTCTGGATGCTCCAGTTTCCTCCCACATCCCGAAGATGTTTATCCCATTCTTTATCTTATCACGGAACCTGTGTAGAAGAGACCCTTCGGCCCACAATGTGTTGAACATGATGACTGGACCATCTCATATCTGCGTGTACATAATCCATTTCTCTCCATATCCATGTGCCTATCCAAAAGACTCTTAAGCATCACGATGATATCTGCCTGTACCACCACCCCAGGCAGAGCGTTCCAGACTTCCACCACCCTCTATGTAAAAAACGTGCCCCGCACATCTCCTTTAAATTTTCCCCCTCTCACCTTAAAGCTATACCCTCTAGTGCTGGATATTTCTGCCCTTGGAAAAAGGTTCTGACTGTCTACCCAATCTATACTATACTAGTTGTATGTTATCCCACTTTGCCATCCACTCTACACTAGGGGGCAATTTCCAGAGGGCCGATGAACCTACAAATCTGCACGTGTTTTGGTATGTGGGAGAAAACCAGCAGCAGGTTCCAGGTCCCCACCACCCTCTAAACTGCATGCAAGACTCCAAATGCAGCCTGACCAAAGCCCATAAAGCTGCACCATGAATCTTCTGGAGCTCGTGTAAGTTGGTGCTTGGGAAGGTTGGGTACGTACATCATTGTCCATCTCGGGGTACTTCCGCCCCTTGCTCTTGCCCAGGCATTTCGTTTTATTGCTGTCGAAGAGCTGACACCAGAAACCTTTCTTGGGGTCAAATCTGAAATCCAGAAAACAAAGTTAGTGTCAAACCTGGGTCAGAGAAAGACTTCGCTTCGGTCTGGAGAAGGGACCCGACCCAAAACGTCCCCGGTCCATTCCCTCCACAGATGCTGCCTGTTCCTCCAGCACTTTGTCTTCTATACTTGTACCTACAGTATACCAGCATCTCATATTCCGCTTGGGTACCTTACAATCCACAGGTTTGAACACTGAATTCTCCAATTTTATGTCACTTCTACAAACACCCTCTTCATCTCCCCCCAAGCCCCGGCCCCCTTTGCTTCCCTCCACTTCCCCCCCTCTTCCTTGAACCTTTAGACTTTAGATACAGCACGGAAACAGTCCCTTCGGTCCACCGAGTCTGCGTTGACCAGCGATCACACCGTACGCTAGCATTATCCTACAGTTTAGGAGCAAAACTGCTCCACACTTCTATTGGTAAAGCATATGTCAGAGGTTATGTGGAGAAGACAGGAGAATGTGGTTAGAAGAGATAGATCAGCCATGATTGAATGGTGAGGTCGAATTTGGTGGGCTGATTTGCCTAATTCTACTCCTATTTCTTGTGACCTAGTTATGAGATCTAAAGCAATGACCTACAAGAACTGAACATATTGAACTTCTAGGATAACTTCTCTACTCTTATATTCAAGGCTTTGGCTCAAGGGAAAGCATCCCATTTACCTCCTGAACCACCTAGTCTTATCTATCTGCCCAGTTATTATTAAGGATCTGTCAACACCAAAGATTCTGTTCCTCCAAACTTCTCAACTCACTCCCATTTCATTTTGTAGCATCTTCCCAGCTTTACTGCAAACTGATCCACCACATTTATACATAACAACTGACATCATGTTTAATTGACTGAGGGAGACACAATCAACACCGTATAAAATACAGAAACAAAGACAGGAAACATTGAGAGGGATATGGGCCAAATGCAGACATGTGGGACTAGCCTAATATGCCAACTTGGTCGGCATGGACAAGGTGAGCCGAAGAGCCTGGTTTTGTGCCTTGCAGCTCAATGATTGCTTGGGATAACATACAAGAGCGAACTCTCACTCTATCCCAGTTCATGTGACACAATGAACCAGACGCGTCTGCCCACCGCCTATCCATGCCGCCCACCCACTTTCCCCTCTCGCTCCTGCAACCTCACTCCCTCCCCTCACCGTCCTTTCTCCCTTCCACACCTCTGGGATTCCAGAGAAAACATTCCATATTTAATCCAACCTCTCCTTTGTAACCAATACCCTCTCATCCAGGCATCATTCAGGTAAACCTCCTCTGCACTCTCTCGAAAGCCTCTACATCCTTCCTGTAATGGGGCGACCACAACTGCACACAATTATTTAATTTCCTGTTGGTAACAAACAGTAGCAGCAACTAATTAGTATTTTTCCACATGCAATCCCTGTTACTAAGTACCTGCCCACCAATTTCAGCTTTGTAAGTTAAAGGTTTGTGTTTAACTTTGCCTTTGCCACATGTACTGAGTGAGGTACAATGAAAAGCCTTTAATGCAGCTATCCAATTGGATAATGCTATATGTAAACACATTAAAGTCAAAGTGAAGTGCAATAGGTGGAGCAAAGGTGAAGGGGTAGATTGCAGTACTATAGAAGAGAAATTTAAACGGGTAGAGTGATTGTATGGGATGGTGTTCGATGGCAACATTCCAGATGAAGGGATGGTACGAAACAAAATGCCACCCCAGAGAGCAGGGCTCCCGGCGAGAGGGAGCAACATGTTGGGAACGCTGGAGTTGGTGTACGTGACCTAGCGTCCCCATCAGCCAGGGAGTTGCTGGCAGACGAGGATAGTGGGAAACGTGTTGCTTTGTGCAGGGGGAACGACACCCGTGGCACGGAGCAGCCAGGGTGTAACTTATCCTGCACCAGAACCGCACGCAAATTCAGCCCAGCCAAAGTCCTATAGAGCTGTATCCTTCCTCACGTCCCCTTTTCCACCCTCCAACTCGATCTACCTGCTTGTGATCCCTATCCCTCCATTTGCCTCTTAAACATAACTACCATATCTACCTCCACCAGGACCCTCTGTGTGTAAAAATAAAAGATTCCACATATCTCCTTTAAACTTTGCCCCCCTCACTGCATGCCCCCCAGTCCACCTTGGGGTTAATGGTTCTGACTGTCTCCCCTATCTATGCCTCTCATAATATATATTTCTTCAGGTCTCCCTTCAACCTCCAGATAAAACAATCCAAGCCTGTCCAACCTCTCTCTGTAGCTGAAACCCTCTAAACCAGGCATCATTCTGGTAAAACCAAAGATAGGATACAAAATGCTGGAATAACTCACCAGGACAGGTAACATCTCTGGAGAAAAGGGATGGGCACCGTTTTGGGTCAAGACCCATCTTCAAAAAGGGTATCGACCGGAACGTCACCCATTCCTTCGCTAGAGATGCTTTCTGACCCTCTGAGTTGCTCCAGCATTTTGTATCTACCTTCGGTTTAAACCAGCATTAGCAGTTCCTTCCCATATCATTCTGACAAACCTCCGCTGCAAAGAAGCCTCATCATTCCTCTAATGGGGCGACCCAAATGTGCAATACTCAAATGTGGCCAGATCCCCCTCATACCTCCCCCTCCCCCCAAACACTGCAAATGCAGCCTAACCAACATCCGATAAAGCTGCACCCCCCCTCCATTTCTGCTCTTCCTTCATGTCTTCTCCGCTCTCCAAACCAACCAACATCCTATAACATAAGAAAATAACTGCAGATGCTGGTACAAATCGATTTATTCACAAAAAGCTGGAGTAACTCAGCAGGTCAGGCAGCATCTCGGGAGAGAAGGAATGGGTGACGTTTCGGGTCGAGACCCTTCTTCAGACCAACGTCCTATAATGTTCCATCCCGACCCGACCCTCATCCGCACCCTCTCTCTCCCCCTCACTCCCTCTTTCTCCCCTCTCGACTGCCCCGCCGCCACGTCCCAGCCCGTAGAGTAGGCCGCGGCCACCGCGCCATCCACCCTCTCCCTCACCGCGGCCCCACTGCGCCATCGCTGCCGTCCGCGGCCCAATACGGATGGCAGCGGGTGTGGGGAAGGATGCTGGTGGCGCTGGGGTCGGCGGGCTGGCCGGGACGCGGGGCCCGGCCTCGATGGACGCGGATCCTCCTCCGCCGTCTCCTCTCACCTGCGTCTCGTCCCGCGGAGCGGCCGCAAAGAGGGAGGGCAGGGGCCCGGCGCCGCGCACAGCCTCACGGGAGGCACGGCATGACGCGACGCAACGCAACGAAACGTAACGTAATGCGCCCCTCCTCCGCAGAAACTACACATTTTTACATCGCAGCTACAACGGCGGCTTTAAAACATCTCAGCAATTGATTTTCATTTCACTGGAGTAAAAATGAAGTGAATTCAGATCTTAAATTGTTCCCCTCACGACTGCCCCGCACAAAGATGGCGACCGCAGCGGGGCAGCTCAGGGCTGCGGATGGCGACCGCAGCGGGGCAGCTCAGGATTGCGGATGGCGACCGCAGCGGGGCAGCTCAGGGCTGCGGATGGTGACTGTGGACAAAGCAGTGCCGCAGCGAAATTGCCACAGCGAGAGTCAATTGTTCTATCCGGGTTTTCCATAGATGCTGCCTTGGCCTGACCCATTGAGTTACTCCAGTACTTTCTGTCTTTTCTTTTATGATTAATTGTCCACATGTACTGACAATGCAACAATTCGTACTTGCTGCGGCTTTACAGGCCTGTAAAAACACAATAAAAAGCACACAAATATGTGTCCCTACTTGTTCTAAATTGGCGTAGTGTTTGTTCAACATCACTCCCTGGCAACTGGGCAGTAGAGTGATAGAGTCATACAACACAGAAACAGGTCCTTTGGGTAATTCGTTCATGCCAACCAAAATGCCCCATCTATATTTGGCCGATATCCCTCAGCCTTTCCTATCTGTATAGGGCCCTAGTGAGACCGCACCTGGAGTACTGTGTGTAGTTTTGGTCTCCAAATTTGAGGAAGGGTATTCTTGCTATTGAGGGCGTGCAGCGTAGGTTTACTAGGTTAATTCCCGGAATGGCGGCATTGTATGTTGAAAGACTGGAGTGGCTAGGCTTGTATACACTGGAATTTAGAAGGATGAGAGGGGATCTTATCGAAACACATAAGATTATTAACGGGTTGGACACGTTAGAGGCAGGAAACATGTTCCCAATGTTGGGGGAGTTCAGAACCAGGGGCCACAGTTTAAGAATAAGGGGTAGGCCATTTAGAACGGATATGAGGAAAAACTTTTTCAGTCAGAGAGTTGTAAATCTGTGGAATTCACTGCATCAGAAGGCAGTGGACGACAAGTCTCTGAATGCATTCAAGAGAGAGCTAGATAGAGCTCTTAAGGATAGCGGAGTCAGGGGGTATGGGGAGAAGGCAGGAACGGGGTACTGATTGAGAATGATCAGCCATGATCACATTGAATGGTGGTGCTGGCTCAAAGGGCTGAATGGCCTACTCCTGCACCTATTTTCTATTGTATACTTGTCCAGGTATCTTTTAAATGTTATTACAGTATATAATAAAGAAATATCCAATTAACCTAAATACTAGTGCAAAATGAAAGTTCATTAGTTCGTACGTTCTGGGTGCAGAAATAGCCCATTTGTCCCATATTGTCTACTCTGCCATTCAACCATGGCTGATCCATCTTTACCTCTCAACCCCATTCTCCTGCCTTCTCCCCATAACCCCTGACACCCTTCAGCTGTTCATACTGTTGGGTTGTGAGCTACAAAAGCAGAATATATTCCTCCAGTTTGCATTTGGCCTCACGCTGGCATGGAGATAGTTTATTGTCACATTTATCGAGTGAAAAGCTATCCTGTCAGCGAAAAGACTGTACATGATTACAATCAAGCCGTCCACAGTGTAGAGATACAGGATAAAGGGAACAACGTTTTTATTCCAGTAAAGTCTGATTAAAGATAGTTTGACAGTTTCCAATGATGTAGATGGGAGGTCAGGACCGCTCTCGAGTAGATGATAGAATGGTTCAGGTGCCTGATAACAGCTGGGAAAAAACTGCCTCTGAAACTGGAGGTGTGCATTTTCACACCTGTACATCTTACCTGATGGGAGAGGTGAGAAGATACTGGGGATGAGACTGGTCTTTGATTATGCTGGTGGCCTTGCTGAGGCTGCGTGAAGTGTAGATGGAGTCCATAGAAGGGTGGTTGGTTTGCGTTAAGGCCTGGGCTATGCCCATAACTCACTGGAACGGCATCTCATATTTCGCTTGGGCAGCCTTAAACCCGGTGGTATGAATATTGATTTCTCTAACTTCAAGTAACCCCTGCATTCCCTCTTTCTCTCTCCCTCCCCATCCAAGTCGCACCTGGCTCTCGTTCTCACCTAACAGCTAAGAAAGGCTTGTTTCCTTTATCATCATTATTTTCTTGCATTTCTTTCATTCATTTGTTCTACTGTATATCTCTCTACATCACTGTCACTATTTCTCATTTTCCTTTCCCCTACGAGTCTGAAGGGTCTTAACCTGAAACATCACCCATTCCTTCTCACCAGATATGCTGCCTGTCCCGCTGAGTTACTCGAACATTTTGTGTCTATCTTCAGCTTAAACCAGCACCTGCAGTTCCTTCCTACATTCACTGTATTTTCTTGCATTCTAGGATGGAGTTATTGTATTGCCAGGTGTACGTGGATACAGTGAAATATTTTGTTGCATAAGCACAATTTAAAGGTGGTGCAGCGGTAGATGCAACATCTGCATGTCCCACCTACCTGCATTTGGCCCATGTCCCTCTAAATCCTTCCTATCCATGTACCTGTACCAAATGTCTATTAAATGGTGTTGTAGCTCAACTGCCTCCTGTGACAGCTCGTTCTATATACCTACCATCCTCTGTGTGAAAAGCTGCTCCTCGGGTTCTCATTAAATCTTTCCCCTCTCACCCTAAACCTTGGCCAAGCGAGGAGAGGGATGATGATTTGTGGGGCGATGCAGACGGGGGCAATCCGGACGGAGGCAACGGCTGCAACGGGCCTTTATGGCCAACTGCAGCGGGGAGATTGAAAATGGCGCCAAAACCCGGCAACTCTTGCACATGGATTCAGTGGGCGGTTTCTATGCATTCAGCACTTAATTGGGAATTGATGTATCGCAGTAATCTTACTGATCTGTATGCAAAAAAATAATATTTCTGTACCTTGGTAAAAGTGATAATAAAGGAACCATTGAACCCATGTCTCCTTGATTCCCCAATCCTGGGTAAAAGACTTACCCCTTCAAAATCACGCCATTATTTTTTTACTTCTTCCCAATAGAATATGCTGACCCTCAGTTAATGTCAACTCCAACGGTGTGAAAAAGCACAAAATTGTAGGTGCTTAGAATCAAAATTAAATTACATTTGCCAGCATTTAGTCATAAAATCATATAGAATGGAAACTGTCCCTTCTCCAACTCTTCCTTGCTGACCCAGATGCCCCATCTACACGTTCCATTTACCTGCACTTGGCCCATAATCCCTCCAAACCTTTTCTATCATTTTAAATGTCTTTTAAATTCTATTATCGTACCTGCCTCAATTATTTCCTCTGGCAGCTCTTTACATACATCTCCACCCTGTGTGTGGAAAAAGTTGCCCCTCTGGTTTCTATTGAAACTTTCCCCTCTCATCTTAAACCTATGTCCTCTGGTTTTTGATTTCCCTATACTGGGCATTCACCATATCTATTCCTCTCGTGATTTTGTACACCCCTATAAGATCACCCCCCATCCTCCTGCTTAACCTCTCCCTGCAGCTCAGGCCCTCGAGTCCTGGCGAGAGTCGGGATAACTAAGAAGGCAGCATAGTGGGTTCTGCCTGAGAACGAGATTTAGTGTTGGGCAGAGCAGCGTCTGCACACATCTCATGAGTTCGCTGACAAAACTGTATTGAGGGTGAGGTGTCCACTGGCCATAAGTGTCTTCCTTACCAGTTTAGAACGTGGAACAGTACAGCACAGGAGCAGGCCCTTCACCCAAATGTCTCTGCCAAACATGATGCCAAGTTCAACTAAATGCGTAGAAAGGAACTGCAGATGCTGGCATATTCCAAAGATAGACACAAAGTGCTGGAGTAATTCAGCAGGTCAGGCAGCATTTCTCGAAAAAAAGGATGGGTGACGTTTTGGGTCAGGATCCTTCTTCGGACTGATGAAGTCTTCTCAGACTGACACATTTTCAGTCTGAAGAAGGGTCTTGACCCGAAACCGCACGTCCTATTTCTCCAGAGATGCTGCCTGACCCGCTGAGTTACCCCAGTACTTTGTGCCTATCCAAGTTAACCTAATCTCCTCTGCCTGATCAATATCCCTCGCTTGAATCCGGGAAATCCAAGGGCGGAGGAGTCTGCTTCTTGACCAATAATAACTGGTGCAATCCTGGAAATATTAAGACGCTTTCTCGCTCCTGCTCGCCGGACCTGGAACATCTAACTATCTCATGCCGACCATTCTACCTACCCCGGGAGTTCAGCTCGGTGATCATCACAGCTGTCTATATTCCACCGCATGCGGACACCGACGTGGCACTATCGACCCTACACGATGTGATGTGTCAACACCAAAACAAGAACCCTGATGCGGCTGTGCTGGTGGCTGGAGATTTCAATAGGGGGAATCTCAAAAAGGTCATGCCCAACTTCCACCAACACATCACGTGTGTCACCAGGGGGGATAGAACTTTGGACCACTGCTACACGCCGTTTAGGAAAGGCTACAAGGCCGTTTCTCTCCCTCCTTTTGGGAAATCTGACCATGCTGCCATGTTCCTGCTGCCGGAGTATAAACAACGGATAGTACGGGAAGCGACAGTGACGAGGGACGTAAAGCGGTGGTCTGACCATTCAGAGGCCATGCTGCAGGATGCACTGGGCGATGTCGACTGGAATATGTTCCAAGAAAGTTCCAGAGACGTCAGTGAGTTTGCGGAAGCGGTTACGGACCTCATTGCCACAATAGCCGATACCATCATCCCCACGGTAAGGGTCAGGATCTTCCCTAATCAAAAACCCTGGGTGGACAGGTCTATTCGTGTGGCCTTGAATGCTCGCACCGCTGCTTACAACTCTGGCCTGGCATCCGGCAATATGGACAACTACAAGGGAGAGTCCTACCGACTGCGAAAGGCAGTGAAGGATGCAAAATGGAGATACCGGGACAAGATGGAGTCACAGATGGAGCAGCAGGACACCAGGCGCCTTTGGCAGGGGCTACGGACAATAACTAGCTACAGGTCCAGCACCCCCTCAAACGGAAGTGCCGGCTCCTCCTTAGCTGATGACCTGAACTCTTTTTATGCACGGTTTGAGACGGGTAACACCACCAGCTCGCCGTCTAAAAACAGCACCAAAGGGGCGCTGGTTAGCGAGGCCGGAGTGGGATCCACCGCCGGGGATGTGCACACATTCTCGGTGTCCGAGCATGAGGTGAGGTGGGCTCTGACGCATGTGAACACGAGGAAAGCTGGAGGCCCAGGTGGTATATCTGGGCGGGTACTAAAGTCTTGTGCTACTCAGCTTGCTCCAGTGCTCACCACAATATTCAACCTCTCCTTGGCCAAGTCCGTGGTCCCTGCATGCTTCAAAAGATCCATCATTGTACCGGTGCCAAAGAATGCCTCTCCAGCGTGTTTAAATGACTACCGACCGGCGGCCCTCACCTCGGTTGTCATGAAATGCTTTGAGAGGCTATTCAAGAAGCACATCTGCGCCCTCCTTCCTCGCAACATGGACCCGCTACAGTTCGCATACCGTCCGAACAGGTCCACGGATGATGCGGTCTCCCAGGTTCTGCACACCGCTCTCTCTCATCTGGACAGCCAGGGGGGCTATGTGAGGATGCTGTTCATTGACTTTAGTTCAGCATTCAACACAATAGTCCACAGCAGACTGGTTGAGAAGCTGCTGGAACTGGGGCTTAGCACCCCTCTGTGTGCCTGGGTCCTGGACTTTCTCACCGCCAGGCCCCAAGTGGTCAAGATGGGGGAACACACATCTAGCTGCCTCACCCTGAACATAGGATCCCCCCAGGGTTGCGTCCTTAGCCCCCTACTGTACTCCCTGTACACACATGACTGTGGGGCCAGGTTCAGCTCAAACTCCATCATCAAGTTTGCTGATGACACTGTGGTGGTGGGCCGGATCTCCAACAACGATAAGAAGGCCTACCGGGAGATGGTGGCTGATCTGGCACTCTGATGTCAGGACAATAGCCTCCTCTTGAATGTCACTAAAACGAAGGAGCTGATTGTGGACTTCAGAAGGGCTAAACATCCAAGGACGTACACGCCACTGGAGATAAATGGGTCTACAGTGGATAGGGTGAGCAGTTTTAAATACTTGGGAGTCCGCATCACAGAGGATCTGACGTGGGCAACGCACATTGCCGCACTGGTAGGTAAGGCAAAGCAGCGCCTTTACCACCTCAGACAACTGAGGAAATTCAGTGTCTCTGAGGATCCTTCATTGCTTCTACTCTGGGGCTGTAGAGAGCATCCTGTCCGGCAACATTACAGTCTGGTTTGGGAACAGCACTGCCCAGGACAGGATGGCCCTGCAGAGTAGTGCGTTCGGCAGAACGCACCATGGGAACTACACTCGTCCCCTTGCAGGACCTATACATCAGGAGGTGCAGATCCAGAGCAAGCAAGATCATGAGGGACCCCTGCCACCCCAGTAACGGACTGTTCCAGATTCTACGATCAGGCAAACGCCTCCGCTGTCACGCTGTCAAAACGGAGAGGATGAGACGGAGTTTCTTCCCACAGGCCATCAGGACTGTCAACTTGTATAACTCCAGACTAAATTTTTGTCTACACTATTTATTTTTAGTAACTTATTAACTTATTATATGCTGTAACTGTAATTCTTTTTTGTGCACAATCCGCAGGCATTTCATTTCACTGCACATCGTGTATGTGTATGTGACAAATAAATTTGACTTGACTTGCCTGCATATCCAACGGTCAACGGTTCTTTACTGTCACATGTACCGAGGTAGTGAAATTACTATTTTGAGTACAGTTCAGTGAAGTATTACTATATATCAGCACAATCAGAGATTAAGAACAAAGTGTATAGAAATAGATCACTGAGACAATATACACGAGTCATATGCCTATTGCTGCCATGTAGACCCGGGTTGAATCTGACTAAGGGCGCTATCTGTACAGAGTTCATACGTTCTGCCTGTGAACGCATGGGGTTTCTCTGGGTGTTCCGGTTTCCTCCCACATCCCAAAGACTTGCAAGTTTCAGTTAAATCCAGTAAATTGTCCCTAATGTGTAGGATGGAACTAGTGTACGGGGTGATTGATAATCGGCGTGGACTCAGTGGGCCGAAGGGCCTGTTTCTACATTGTATCTCTAAACTAAACTAAATGAACATCACTAACTGTATACCAGGAAGCAGGGCCGTCTTAACGCATGGGCCTGATGGGCACTTGCCCGGGGGCCCACGAGCATAGGGGCCCCATGCTGATCTGTGTATGTTAAGTGACTTGCAATAAATAAATACTACTTTAAAAATGTAGGTTCAATAAGTGCTTTTTTCGCAACATTTTCAGTCACTAAGTGCTTCTCACAGCGATCTGTAAGTGCTTTTCGCAACTAAGTGCTTTTCGCCGGCACGACAGGGGGGGGCTGGTAGGGAAAGGGGGGTGGGGGAGAGTAACGGTAGGGGCCCCAGTACACTGCTTTGCCCGGGGGCCCATAATGCTGTAAAAACGGCCCTGCCAGGAAGTGAATATAAATTATTACATAGTTATAATAGAGTCGTATAGTATGAAAACCGGCCCTTTGGCCCAACTTCCCCATTCTAACCAGGATGCCCCTTCTAGTTCCTCCTGCCTGACGTTAAAACACAGCTCACGGAGTTATAAATCAAAGTGTGTGTGTGTAATAAAGAGGCAACTCACACTCCAGTTACTCTGTTTCATTCAATTGTAAAAGTATTATCCTTATAGCTGGTGAGTAAATTATAAGGTATTTAAAATTACAGATTTAAAACACTTTGTTAATAAATTATCAATACAATGGTTTTTCCAAAAATTTGTACAGTGTAAACTTCAACTTTCATGTTATTTTCATTGCTTGTTGTTTCTTAAACGCGGATCCAGTGACAGAGAAGATGTACTTGAGCGAGATGTTGACACACACCGTCGTCCATTGCTCGGGTGTGTGGGAGGGAATATTTATCGCACAGAAGCAGCTACGAAATCCTTCGAAGAGGATCCGTTCCCAGAGTTCATCCAGAGAGAAGCACCGTTGATCAGCAGCTCGTTCGAGCAGGAGGTAACGTTGGCTTTCCATGGAACCATTTTCTCTCTCCTTTACCCGCACGTCAGGTTTCTCTCGGTACCTTTGCCTGCCTGAGGACAAATTCTTCACTGCACACTCCTCATTCCCTTGCCACCCTAACCTACAGCAACCTCACTGAGCGAGAGAGCGTCTACTCAGCCCAAGCTGTTGTCCGTAGCCAAGACCTTCACACACAATAGTGCTCCCACCACCAGACTCTTGTGGATATGATTGAGGTTCATACCATAAGTAAAAGGAGCAGAATTAGGCCATTCAGCCCATCAGGACTATTCCACCATTCAATCGTGGCTGATCTATCTTTCCATCTCAACCCCATTCTCCTGCCTTCTCCCTTTAATCCCAGACACCCTTACTAAACAAGAACCTGTCAATCTCCACCTTTAAAATACTCAATGACTTGGCCAAGATGCTCCATCTACGCTGGTACCACCCGCCCACGTTTGGCCCATGTCCCTCCGAACCTATGAAGGTGTCAGGTCTTCTAAGTGTTTCTCTGGACATCCATGTGTCATGGTGGTAAAGCACAGAAATGGGCCCTTCAGCCCACCATGCCCATGCTGACCCATTTGCCCATTTAAACTGCCCTGTTTGTCTGCATTATGTCAAATAGTGTCATGGAGACATAAAGCACGGAAACAGGCCCTTTGGCCCATCTTGCCAATGCCAACTAAGATGACCCCATCTACATTGGTCCCACCTGCCCACATTTACCCCATACCGTCTAAACTTTTCCTTTCCGTGTACCTGTCCAAATGTCTTTTAAATGTTGTTATAGTACCTGCCTCAACTACCTCCTCTGGCAGCTTTCCATACACCCACCACCCTCATGTAAAAAAGTTGCCCCTAATGTTCCTATTAAATCTTTCCCCTCTCACCTTAAACCTGTGTCCTCTGGTTCTTGTTTCCCCTACCCTGGGTAAAAGACTGTGCATTTGCCCTATCTATTCCCCTCATGATTTCACACACAGAATATTGCCAAAAATAATTTTCCCACTGTTGCTTGCATGGTCCCATTGTACATTAAATAAATTGTAAGTCACCTCTGGTACAGTAAAATAATTCAACACCACCCACCTGCCTTCAGCGCTGTGTGAAGGCTCGGGCTTAACATTCTATCGGTCTTTTTCTTTTATCTGAGCAATCGTTCAAATGCTTGTGCGGAATGAGGCAATCATTTTTTTGGGAGGGAGAACACAAAAAGTATTTCAATCGAAGACCTGTCGGGGGTTGACACAAGCCCCTGGGAAAACTCTGAACACTAGACTGAGGCTGAATCTTGACTGGGAAGATGAATTAGTCTTTGTCCCCAATTATATGCACCCTTCACACAGAGTAATTACATCAAGTCACTGATTCAAAGTCACCAGACATTAGAAAGCTTCTGTGGAGACCAATCTCAAATAGTCTGTAATAGTTTTCTGTAAAACAGTCATATTGGTTGTTTAAACATTAATACAAACCTAACGAGGAGGACGAGGGAAGGAGAGTAGACGACTTGGACTTTAGTGGCAATGTTACAGGTGAGAGTATGGAAATAGTGGTCATTTTGTTTCTCTACACCAGCCTGGTCCTAGAGTGCATCTGTTGGTGCCCTTTAGCAGAAGGGCTCTTGTCGCTCAGAGCCCCCTGTTGCAAGGAGTCCCTGTGCTCCTGTCCCATTGTAAGCCCTTGTGAAAGGACAAGTGCGATAGTTTTCACCACAGAAGCTCCTCGGGGTGGGGGAAGTCAATCCATTGAAACTCTGTTGAGACAACTTCTTCTGAGCTACGTTGTGCAAGGGGTGGTTGGGGTGGGATGGGGTAGTTGGGATGTGGGTGGATGGGATGAAGGCAGTTTGGATGTGGGTGGATGGGATGGGGGTGGATGGGATGGGAGTGGAAGGGACGTGGGTGGATGGAATGGAAGTGGTAGGGATGGGGGAAGAGGGAGGGGGAGAAGTAGACAAGAGCCCTCCTTGTTTCTCTACACCAGCCTGGTCCTAGAGTGCATCTGTTGGTGCCCTTTAGCAGAAGGGCTCTTGTCGCTCAGAGCCCCCTGTTGCAAGGAGTCCCTGTGCTCCTGTCCCATTGTAAGCCCTTGTGAAAGGACAAGTGCGATAGTTTTCACCACAGAAGCTCCCCGGGGTGGGGGGAGTCAATCCATTGAAACTCTGTTGAGACAACTTCTTCTGAGCTACGTTGTGCAAGGTGTGGTTGGGATGGGATAGTTGGGATGGGGTGGTTGGGATGGGATGGTTGGGATGTGGGTGGATGGGATGAAGGCAGTTTGGATGTGGGTGGATGGGATGTGGGTGGATGGGATGGGAGTGGAAGGGACGGAAGTGGTAGGGATGGGGGAAGAGGGAGAGGGAGAAGTAGACAAGAGCCCTCCTTGGTTGAAATTGTAGCATGGACCATGTTGGAGAACCAAAGATATCTCTGTAATGCTCTCTCAGAAAGGCCTGGGACTGTAAAAAGAAAAGGGAAGTACAAGGACTGTAACCAGCATCAAGGCACGGCAATACATCATAGAGTCGTAGAGTTGAAACTGGCGCCAAATCTGGCGGCTCTGTATACTGTCTCAGTGTACTACTGCTCTACACGCACTGTATTTGAAATGCTTATCTAAGATGTATCTAAGAGCTTATGTAGAGTGATACTTGTACTAAACTGCGTACAAAAATAAATTGCACTGTACCTTGGTACATAAGTCCATAAGTTATAGGAGCAGAATTAGACCGTTCGGCCCATCGGGTCTATTCCACCATTGAATCGTGGCTGATCGATCTTTACCTCTCAACATGTGACAAGTAAAGTACCATTGAAAGAACCCTTGAGTCTTTAAACTTTAGACCTTAGAGATAGTGCGGAAACACGCCCTTCGGCCCACCAGATCCATGCCAACCAGCGGCCTATACACTTACACTATCCTACACATTCAGGACAATTTACAATTTTACCAAAGCCAATGAACCTACAAACCCACACTTCTTTGGAGTTTGGGAGGAAACTAGAGCACCCGGAGAGCACTTAAGCAGATCGCGGGGAGAACGTACAAATCCTATACAGACAGCACCCAGTCAGTATTGAAACCGGGTCTCTGACTTAGTATGTCAGCAGCTCTATCGTTGTGCTAGTGTGCCGCCCACAAACATACATGGAACAGGCTGTTCGGCCCACCTTGCCGACTAAGATGCCCCATCTACACTAGTCCAATATGCCCGCGTTTGGCCCATATCCCTCTAAACCTTTCTTGTCCATGTACTTGTCCAAATGTCTTTTAAATATTGTTATAGTACCTGCTTCGACTACCTCCTCTGGCCAATCATTCCATACACCCACCACCCTCTGTGTGCGCAATAAAAGATTAAAAGGATGAGGGAATCTCCTTGAGACCAACTAAATGTATAGAGAGGCACAGTGTCGCAGCAGGTGGAGCCGCTGCTTCACAGCGCCGGAGATCCGGGTTCGATCCTAACAACGTGCACTGAGTTTGTACCTTCTCCGTCACCACGTGGGTTTTCTCTGGCTGCTCCGGTTTCTCCCACATCCGACGTGCGGGTTTGTAGATTAATTGGCCTCAGTAACCTCTAGTGTGAGGTTGGATAACTAGTGTGAACAGGTGATCAATTGTCAGCATGGACTCGGTGGCCTGAAGAGTCTGTTTCCATGCTGTATCTCTAAATTAAACTGAACTAAACTACACTAATGAAGGGCTTAGATAAATTGGATGTGGATGATGATGTTTCCAGTAGTGGGGGAGTCTAGGAGCAGAGGGCACAGCCCCAGAATAAAAGATCAAAAGCTTTAGAATGGAGATGAGGAGGGATTTCTTTAGTTAGAGGGTGGTGAATCTGTGGAACTCATCGCCGCAGACAACGGTGGAGGCCAAGTCATCAGGTATTTTTAAAGCGGAGATTGGTAGGTTCTTCATTAGAAAGGATGTCTAATCCTTTCTAATGAAGGATTATGGGGAGAAAGGTTATGGGGAGAAGGCAGGAGAAAGGGGTTGAGAGGGAAAGACAGATCAGCCATGATCAAAAGGTGGAGCAGACTCGATTGGCCGTATGGCCTAATTCTGTTCCAATGTTTTATTGTCTTATGGTTTGTAAGGAAGCCGAGACATACGTATGTCAACTAAGAAACTCGGGTGAAATAGCAGTGGGCATCTTGACTGATGATCTGAATCAGGACATGGAGGAACTTCAGATACACACGGAACATAGAGTACAGTACAAGACGGATGTTCAAGCTGTTCCGTTGCTGCTTAGGGATGTGCAGGTCGGTTCAAGAACGTGCCGGCAAGGAACTGTTCCTGAGTAACTGTTCCCGTGGACCTGAGGGCATCGGGTTAATCTTTTTGCACTATTATTGTTTGTTTGTTTTTATGAGTATGTATGGATATGTTCTGAATGTGTGTTTATATATGTATAATAATATAATAATAATATATAATAATATTCATTTATTGTCGTTGCAACAAGTGCAACGAAATTAAAAAATAGCAATCCTGACGGTGCGTAAAAAACATATATGCAATAAATGCAAAACAAATAAATACCAATATATTAAATACAAAAGTTTTAACAGTGTGACCTATTGCAGAAAGTAGTGTTCAGTTCTCGTATGGCCCTGGGGTTAAAAACTGTTGAGTCTGTTTGTTCGGGATTTGATCGACCTGAAACGTCGACCAGAGGGCAGAAGAACAAACAGACGGTGGCCGGGGTGGGATGGGTCTTTTATTATTTTTCCTGCTCTACTGATTTCCACACACATATATAATATAAATAATATATATATATATATAAATCATACATATGAATTACGCACAATATGTATATATACACACATCCATATATATATATATGTATGTCTGAAGAAGGGTCTCGACCCGAAACCTCACCCATTCCTTCTCTCCAGAAATGCTGGCTGTCCCCCGCTGAGTTACTCCAGCATTTTGTATCTACCCTCGATTTAAACCAGCATCTGTAGTTCTTTCCTACATATATATATATATATGCACACACATAGATATATAGATGTATATACTGAACTTTTAAAAAATGTATTCCATTGTTTACATTGTACTAGTGTACTATGTTATATCTGTTGTGCTGATGCAAGGAAGAATTTCATTGTGCTGTTTGGGACCAATGACCAGACATTCTTAACTCTTGATGCTGGGAAGGATCCCAACTTTCTCCCTTTACAATGGGGCGACACAGTGGTGCAGCTGGTAGAGCTGCTGCCTCATAGTGCCAAAGACCCAGGTTCCACCCTGACCTTGGGGGGGGGGGGGGGGGGGGGGATGTGTGTGTGTGTGGAGTTTGCCTGTTCTCCATGTGACCACGTGGGTTTCCTCTGGATGCTCCAGTTTCCTCCCACATCCCGAAGATGTTTATCCCATTCTTTATCTTATCACGGAACCTGTGTAGAAGAGACCCTTCGGCCCACAATGTGTTGAACATGATGACTGGACCATCTCATATCTGCGTGTACATAATCCATTTCTCTCCATATCCATGTGCCTATCCAAAAGACTCTTAAGCATCACGATGATATCTGCCTGTACCACCACCCCAGGCAGAGCGTTCCAGACTTCCACCACCCTCTATGTAAAAAACGTGCCCCGCACATCTCCTTTAAATTTTCCCCCTCTCACCTTAAAGCTATACCCTCTAGTGCTGGATATTTCTGCCCTTGGAAAAAGGTTCTGACTGTCTACCCAATCTATACTATACTAGTTGTATGTTATCCCACTTTGCCATCCACTCTACACTAGGGGGCAATTTCCAGAGGGCCGATGAACCTACAAATCTGCACGTGTTTTGGTATGTGGGAGAAAACCAGCAGCGGGTTCCAGGTCCCCACCACCCTCTAAACTGCATGCAAGACTCCAAATGCAGCCTGACCAAAGCCCATAAAGCTGCACCATGAATCTTCTGGAGCTCGTGTAAGTTGGTGCTTGGGAAGGTTGGGTACGTACATCATTGTCCATCTCGTGGTACTTCCGCCCCTTGCTCTTGCCCAGGCATTTCGTTTTATTGCTCTCCAAGAGCTGACACCAGAAACCTTTCTTGGGGTCAAATCTGAAATCCAGAAAACAAAGTTAGTGTCAAATCTGGGTCAGAGAAAGACTTCGCTTCGGTCTGGAGAAGGGACCCGACCCAAAACGTCCCCGGTCCATTCCCTCCACAGATGCTGCCTGTTCCTCCAGCACTTTGTCTTCTATACTTGTACCTACAGTATACCAGCATGTCATATTCCACTTGGGTACCTTACAATCCACAGGTTTGAACACTGAATTCTCCAATTTTATGTCACTTCTACAAACACCCTCTTCATATCCCCCCAAGCCCCGGCCCCCTTTGCTTCCCTCCACTTCCCCCCCTCTCCCTTGAACTTTTAGACTTTAGAGATACAGCACGGAAACAGTCCCTTCGGTCCACCGAGTCTGCGTTGACCAGCGATCACACCGTACGCTAGCATTATCCTACAGTTTAGGAGCAAAAATGCTCCACACTTCTATTGGTAAAGCATATGTCAGAGGTTATGTGGAGAAGACAGGAGAATGTGGTTAGAAGAGATAGATCAGCCATGATTGAATGGTGAGGTCGAATTTGATGGGCTGATTTGCCTAATTCTACTCCTATTTCTTGTGACCTAGTTATGAGATCTAAAGCTATGACCTAACAAGAACTGAACATATTGAACTTCTAGGATAACTTCTCTACTCTTATAATTCAAGGCTTTGGCTCAAGGGAAAGCATCCCATTTACCTCCTGAACCACCTAGTCTTATCTATCTGCCGAGTTATTATTAAGGATCTGTCAACACCAAAGATTCTGTTCCTCCAAACTTCTCAACTCACTCCCATTTCATTTTGTAGCATCTTCCCAGCTTTACTGCAAACTGATCCACCACATTTATACATAACAACTGACATCATGTTTAATTGACTGAGGGAGACACAATCAACACCGTATAAAATACAGAAACAAAGACAGGAAGCATTGAGAGGCATATGGGCCAAATGCAGACATGTGGGACTAGCCTAATATGCCAACTTGGTCGGCATGGACAAGGTGAGCCGAAGAGCCTGGTTTTGTGCCTTGCAGCTCAATGATTGCTTGGGATAACATACAAGAGCGAACTCTCACTCTATCCCAGTTCATGTGACACAATGAACCAGACGCATCTGCCCACCGCCTATCCATGCCGCCCACCCACTTTCCCCTCTCGCTCCTGCAACCTCACTCCCTCCCCTCACCGTCCTTTCTCCCTTCCACACCTCTGGGATTCCAGAGAAAACATTCCATATTTAATCCAACCTCTCCTTTGTAACCAATACCCTCTCATCCAGGCATCATTCAGGTAAACCTCCTCTGCACTCTCTCCAAAGCCTCTACATCCTTCCTGTAATGGGGCGACCACAACTGCACACAATTATTTCATTTCCTGTTGGTAACAAACAGTAGCAGCCACTAATTAGTATTTTTCCACATGCAATCCCTGTTACTAAGCACCTGCCCACCAATTTCAGCTTTGTAAGTTAAAGGTTTGTGTTTAACTTTGCCTTTGCCACATGTACTGAGGTACAATGAAAAGCCTTTAATGCAGCTATCCAATTGGATAATGTTATATGTAAACACATTAAAGTCAAAGTGAAGTGCAATAGGTGGAGCAAAGGTGAAGGGGTAGATTGCAGCACTATAGAAGAGAAATTTAAACGGGTAGAGTGATTGTATGGGATGGTGTTCGATGGCAACATTCCAGATGAAGGGATGGTACGAAACAAAAAGCCACCCCAGAGAGCAGGGCTCCCAGCGAGCAACATGTTGGGAACGCTGGAGTTGGTGTACGTGACCTAGCGTCCCCATCAGCCAGGGAGTTGCTGGCAGACGAGGATAGTGGGAAACGTGTTGCTTTGTGCAGGGGGAACGACACCCGTGGCACGGAGCAGCCAGGGTGTAACTTATCCTGCACCAAAACCGCACGCAAATTCAGCCCAGCCAAGGTCCTATAGAGCTGTATCCTTCCTCACGTCCCCTTTTCCACCCTCCAACTCTGATCTACCTGCTTGTGATCCCTATCCCTCCATTTGCCTCTTAAACATAACTACCATATCTATCTCCACCAGGACCCTCTGTGTGTAAAAATAAAAGATTCTACATATCTCCTTTAAACTTTGCCCCCCCTCACTGCATGCCCCCCAGTCCACCTTGGGGTTAATGGTTCTGACTGTCTCCCCTATCTATGCCTCTCATAATATATATTTCTTCAGGTCTCCCTTCAACCTCCAGATAAAACAATCCAAGCCTGTCCAACCTCTCTCTGTAGCTAAAACCCTCTAAACCAGGCATCATTCTGGTAAAACCAAAGATAGGATACAAAATGCTGGAATAACTCACCAGGACAGGTAACATCTCTGGAGAAAAGGGATGGGCACCGTTTTGGGTCAAGACCCATCTTCAAAAAGGGTATCGACCGGAACGTCACCCATTCCTTCGCTAGAGATGCTTTCTGACCCTCTGAGTTGCTCCAGCATTTTGTATCTACCTTCGGTTTAAACCAGCATTAGCAGTTCCTTCCCATATCATTCTGACAAACCTCCGCTGCAAAGAAGCCTCATCATTCCTCTAATGGGGCGACCCAAATGTGCAATACTCAAATGTGGCCAGATCCCCCTCATACCTCCCCCTCCCCCCAAACACTGCAAATGCAGCCTAACCAACATCCGATAAGGCTGCACCCCCCCTCCATTTCTGCTCTTCCTTCATGTCTTCTCCGCTCTCCAAACCAACCAACATCCTATAATATAAGAAAATAACTGCAGATGCTGGTACAAATCGATTTATTCACAAAAAGCTGGAGTAACTCAGCAGGTCAGGCAGCATCTCGGGAGAGAAGGAATGGGTGACGTTTCGGGTCGAGACCCTTCTTCAGACCAACGTCCTATAATGTTCCATCCCGACCCGACCCTCATCCGCACCCTCTCTCTCCCCCTCACTCCCTATTTCTCCCCTCTCCACTGCCCCGCCGCCGCCGCCACGTCCCAGCCCGTAGAGTAGGCCGCGGCCACCGCGCCATCCACCCTCTCCCTCACCGCGGCCCCACTGCGCCATCGCTGCCGTCCGCGGCCCAATACGGATGGCAGCGGGTGTGGGGAAGGATGCTGGTGGCGCTGGGGTCGGCGGGCTGGCCGGGACGCGAGGCCCAGCCTCGATGGACGCGGATCCTCCGCCGCCGTCTCCTCTCACCTGCGTCTCGTCCCGCGGAGCGGCCGCAAAGAGGGAAGGCAGGGGCCCGGCGTCGCGCACAGCCTCACGGGAGGCACGGCATGACGCGACGCAACGCGCCCCTCCTCCGCAGAAACTACACATTTTTACATCGCAGCTACAACGGCGGCTTTAAAACATCTCAGCAATTGATTTTCATTTCACTGGAGTAAAAATGAAGTGAATTCAGATTTTAAATTGTTCCCCTCACGACTGCCCCGCACAAAGATGGCGACCGCAGCGGGGCAGCTCAGGATTGCGGATGGCGACCGCAGCGGGGCAGCTCAGGGCTGCGGATGGCGACCGCAGCGGGGCAGCTCAGGGCTGCGGATGGTGACTGTGGACAAAGCAGTGCCGCAGCGAAATTGCCAAAGCGAGAGTCAATTGTTCTATCCGGGTTTTCCATAGATGTTGCCTTGGCCTGACCCATTGAGTTACTCCAGCACTTTCTGTCATTTCTTTTATGATTAATTGTCCACATGTACTGACAATGCAACAATTCGTACTTGCTGCGGCTTTACAGGCCTGTAAAAACACAATAAAAAGCACACAAATATGTGTCCCTACTTGTTCTAAATTGGCGTAGAGTGATAGTCATACAACACAGAAACAGGCCCCTCTCTGAAGAAGGGTCTCGACCTGAAACGTCACCCATTCCTTCTCTCCCGAGATGCTTCCCGACCTGCTGAGTTGCTCCAGCATTTTGTGAATAAATCGATTTGTACCAGCATCTGCAGTTATTTTCTTATATAACAGGCCTTTTGGGTAATTCGTTCATGCCAACCAAAATGCCCCATCTATATTTGGCCCATATCCCTCAGCCTTTCCTATCTGTATAGGGCCCTAGTGAGACCACACCTGGAGTACTGTGTGTAGTTTTGGTCTCCAAATTTGAGGAAGGATATTCTTGCTATTGAGGGCGTGCAGCGTAGGTTTACTAGGTTAATTCCCGGAATGGCGGCATTGTCGTATGTTGAAAGACTGGAGTGGCTAGGCTTGTATACACTGGAATTTAGAAGGATGAGAGGGGATCTTATCGAAACACATAAGATTATTAACGGGTTGGACACGTTAGAGGCAGGAAACATGTTCCCAATGTTGGGGGAGTTCAGAACCAGGGGCCACAGTTTAAGAATAAGGGGTAGGCCATTTAGAACGGATATGAGGAAAAACTTTTTCAGTCAGAGAGTTGTAAATCTGTGGAATTCACTGCCTCAGAAGGCAGTGGAGGACAAGTCTCTGAATGCATTCAAGAGAGAGCTAGATAGAGCTCTTAAGGATAGCGGAGTCAGGGGGTATGGGGAGAAGGCAGGAACGGGGTACTTATTGAGAATGATCAGCCATGATCACATTGAATGGTGGTGCTGGCTCAAAGGGCTGAATGGCCTACTACTGCACCTATTGTCTATTGTATACTTGTCCAGGTATCTTTTAAATGTTATTACAGTATATAATAAAGAAATATCCAATTAACCTAAATACTAGTGCAAAATGAAAGTTCATTAGTTCGTACGTTCTGGGTGCAGAAATAGCCCATTTGTCCCATATTGTCTACTCTGCCATTCAATCATGGCTGATCTATCTTTACCTCTGAACCCCATTCTCCTGCCTTCTCCCCATAACCCTTGACACCCTTCAGCTGTTCATACTGTTGGGTTGTGAGCTACAAAAGCAGAATATATTCCTCCAGTTTGCATTTGGCCTCACGCTGGCATGGAGATAGTTTATTGTCACATTTATCGAGTGAAAAGCTATCCTGTCAGCGAAAAGACTGTACATGATTACAATCAAGCCGTCTACAGTGTAGAAATACAGGATAAAGGGAACAACGTTTTTGTTCCAGTAAAGTCCGATTAAAGATAGTTTGACAGTTTCCAATGATGTAGATGGGAGGTCAGGACCACTCTCGAGTAGATGATAGAATGGTTCAGGTGCCTGATAACAGCTGGGAAAAAACTGCCTCTGAAACTGGAGGTGTGCATTTTCACACCTGTACAACTTACCTGATGGGAGAGGTGAGAAGATACTGGGGATGAGACTGGTCTTTGATTATGCTGGTGGCCTTGCTGAGGCTGCGTGAAGTGTAGATGGAGTCCATAGAAGGGTGGTTGGTTTGCGTTAAGGCCTGGGCTATGCCCATAACTCACTGGAACGGCATCTCATATTTCGCTTGGGCAGCCTTAAACCCAGTGGTATGAATATTGATTTATCTAACTTCAAGTAACCCATGCATTCCCTCTCTCTCTCTCCCTCCCCATCCAAGTCGCATCTGGCTCTCGTTCTCACCTAACAGCTAAGAAAGGCTTGTTTCCTTTATCATCATTATTTTCTTGCATATCTTTCATTCATTTGTTCTACTGTATATCTCTCTACATCACTGTCACTATTTCTCATTTTCCTTTCCCCTAACGAGTCTGAAGGGTCTTAACCTGAAACATCACCCATTCCTTCTCACCAGAGATGCTGCCTGTCCCGCTGAGTTACTCGAACATTTTGTGTCTATCTTCAGCTTAAACCAGCACCTGCAGTTCCTTCCTACATTCACTGTATTTTCTTGCATTCTAGGATGGAGTTATTGTATTGCCAGGTGTACGTGGATACAGTGAAATATTTTGTTGCATAAGCACAATTTAAAGGTGGTGCAGCGGTAGATGCAACACCTGCATGTCCCACCTACCTGCGTTTGGCCCATGTCCCTCTAAATCCTTCCTATCCATGTACCTGTACCAAATGTCTATTAAATGGTGTTGTAGCTCAACTGCCTCCTGTGACAGCTCGTTCTATATACCTACCATCCTCTGTGTGAAAAGCTGCTCCTCGGGTTCTCATTAAATCTTTCCCCTCTCACCCTAAACCTTGGCCAAGCGAGGAGAGGGATGGTGATTTGCGGGGCGATCCGGACGGAGGCAACGGGCCTTTATGGCCAACTGCAGCGGGGAGTTTGAAAATGGCGCCAAAACCTGGCAACTCTTGCACATGGATTCAGTGGCCGGTTTCTATGCATTCAGCACTTAATCGGGAATTGATGTATCGCAATAATCTTACTGATCTGTATGCAAAAAAATAATATTTCTGTACCTTGGTAAAAGTGATAATAAAGGAACCATTGAACCCATGTCTTCTTGATTCCCCAATCCTGGGTTAAAGACTTACCCCTTCAAAATCATGCCATTATTTTTTTACTTCTTCCCAATAGAATATGCTGACCCTCAGTTAATGTCAACTCCTCCAAGTGTGAAAAACCCCCAAATTGTAGGTGCCTAGAATCAAAATTAATTTACATTTGCCAGCATTTAGTCATAAAATCATATAGAATGGAAACTGTCCCTTCTCCAACTCTTCCATGCTGACCCAGATGCCCCATCTACACGTTCCATTTACCTGCACTTGGCCCATAATCCCTCCAAACCTTTTCTATCATTTTAAATGTCTTTTAAATTCTATTATCGTACCTGCCTCAATTATTTCCTCTGGCAGCAATTTACATACATCTCCACCCTGTGTGTGGAAAAAGTTGCCCCTCTGGTTTCTATTAAAACTTTCCCCTCTCATCTTAAACCTATGTCCTCTGGTTTTTGATTTCCCTATACTGGGCATTCACCATATCTATTCCTCTCGTGATTTTGTACACCTCTATAAGATCACCCCCCATCCTCCTGCTTAACCTCTCCCTGCAGCTCAGGCCCTCGAGTCCTGGCGAGAGTCGGGATAACTAAGAAGGCAGCATAGTGGGTTCTGCCTGAGAATGAGATTTAGTGTTGGGCAGAGCAGCGTCTGCACACATCTCATGAGTTTGCTGACAAAACTGTATTGAGGGTGAGGTGTCCACTGGCCATAAGTGTCTTCCTTACCAGTTTAGAACGTGGAACAGTACAGTACAGGAGCAGGCCCTTCACCCCAATGTCTCTGCCGAACATGATGCCAAGTTCAACTAAATGCGTAGAAAGGAACTGCAGATGCTGGCATATTCCAAAGATAGACACAAAGTGCTGGAGTAATTCAGCAGGTCAGGCAGCATTTCTCGAAAAAAGGATGGGTGACGTTTTGGGTCAGGATCCTTCTTCGGACTGATGAAGTCTTCTCAGACTGACACACTTTCAGTCTGAAGAAGGGTCTTGACCCGAAACCGCACGTCCTATTTCTCCAGAGATGCTGCCTGACCCGCTGAGTTACCCCAGTACTTTGTGTCTATCCAAGTTAACCTAATCTCCTCTGCCTGATCAATATCCCTCCCTTGCCTGCTTATCCAACAGTCAATGGTTCTTTACTGTCACATGTACCGAGGTACAGTGAAATTACTATTTTGAGTACAGTTCAGTGAAGTATTACTATATATCAGCACAATCAGAGATTAAGAACAAAGTGTATAGAAATAGATCACTGAGACAATATACAAGAGTCATATGCCTATTGCTGCCTTGTAGACCCGGGTTCAATCTGACTAAGGGTGCTATCTGTACAGAGTTTGTACGTTCTCCCTGTGAACGCATGGGGTTTCTCTGGGTGTTCCGGTTTCCTCCCACATCCCAAATCCCAAAGACTTGCAGGTTTCAATTAAATCCAGTAAATTGTCCCTAATGTGTAGGATGGAACTAGTGTACGTGGTGATTGATACTCGGCATGGACTCAGTGGGCCGAAGGGCCTGTTTCTACATTGTATGTCTAAACTAAACTAAATGAACATCACTAGCTGTATACCAGGAAGTGAATATAAACTATTACATACAGTTATAGAGTCGTATAGTATGAAAACCGGCCCTTTGGCCCAACTTCCCCATGCTAACCAGGATGCCCCTTCTAGTCCCTCCTGTCTGACGTTAAAACCCAGCTCACGGAGTTATAAATCAAAGTGTGTGTGTGTAATAAAGAGACAACTCACACTCCAGTTACTCTGTTTCATTCAATGGTAAAAGTATTATCCTTATAGCTGGTGAGTAAATTATAAGGTATTTAAAATTACAGATTTAAAACACTTTGTTAATAAATTACCAATACAATGGTTTTTCCAAAAATTTGTACAGTGTAAACTTCAACTTTCATGTTATTTTCATTGCTTGTTGTTTCTTGAACGCGGATCCAGTGACAGAGAAGATGTACTTGAGGGAGATGTTGACACACACCGTCGTCCATTGCTCGGAAGGGTGTGTGGGAGGGAATATTTATCGCACAGAAGCAGCTACGAAATCCTTCGAAGAGGATCCATTCCCAGAGTTCATCCAGAGAGAAGCACCGTTAATCAGCAGCTCGTTCGAGCAGGAGGTAACGTTGGCTTTCCATGGAACCATTTTCTCTCTCCTTTACCTGCACGTCAGGTTTCTCTCGGTACCTTTGCCTGCCTGAGGGCAAAGTCTTCACTGCACACTCCTCATTCCCTTGCCACCCTAACCTACAGCAACCTCACTGAGCGAGAGAGCGTCTACTCAGCCCAAGCTGTTGTCCGTAGCCAAGACCATCACACACAATAGTGCTCCCACCACCAGACTCTTGTGGATATGATTGAGGTTCATACCATAAGTCATAGGAGCAGAATTAGGCCATTCAGCCCATCAGGTCTACTCCACCATTCAATCGTGGCTGATCTATCTTTCCATCTCAACCCCATTCTCCTGCCTTCTCCCTTTAACCTAAGACACCCTTACTAAACAAGAACCTGTCAATCTCCACCTTTAAAATACTCAATGACTTGGCCAAGATGTTCCATCTACGCTGGTACCACCCGCCCACGTTTGGCCCATGTCCCTCCGAACCTATGAAGGTGTCAGGTCTTTTAAGTGTTTCTCTGGACATCCATGTGTCATGGTGGTAAAGCACAGAAATGGGCCCTTCAGCCCACCATGCCCATGCTGACCCATTTGCCCATTTAAACTGCCCTGTTTGTCTGCATTATGTCAAATAGTGTCATGGAGACATAAAGCACAGAAACAGGCCCTTTGGCCCATCTTGCCAATGCCAACTAAGATGACCCCATCTACATTGGTCCCACCTGCCCACATTTACCCCATACCCTCTAAACTTTTCCTTTCCGTGTCCCTGTCCAAATGTCTTTTAAATGTTGTTATAGTACCTGCCTCAACTACCTCCTCTGGCAGCTCATTCCATACACCCACCACCCTCATGTAAAAAAGTTGCCCCTAATGTTCCTATTAAATCTTTCCCCTCTCACCTTAAACCTGTGTCCTCTGGTTCTTGTTTCCCCTACCCTGGGTAAAAGACTGTGCATTTGCCCTATCTATTCCCCTCATGATTTCACACACAGAATATTGCCAAAAATAATTTTCCCACTGTTGCTTGCATGGTCCCATTGTACATTAAATAAATTGTAAGTCACCTCTGGTACAGTAAAATAATTCAACACCACCCACCTGCCTTCAGCGCTGTGTGAAGGCTCGGGCTTAACATTCTATCGGTCTTTTTCTTTTATCTGAGCAATCGTTCAAATGCTTGTGCGGAATGAGGCAATCATTTTTTTGGGAGGGAGAACACAAAAAGTATTTCAATCGAAGACCTGTCGGGGGTTGACACAAGCCCCTGGGAAAACTCTGAACACTAGACTGAGGCTGAATCTTGACTGGGAAGATGAATTAGTCTTTGTCCCCAATTATATGCACCCTTCACACAGAGTAATTACATCAAGTCACTGATTCAAAGTCACCAGACATTAGAAAGCTTCTGTGGAGACCAATCTCAAATAGTCTGTAATAGTTTTCTGTAAAACAGTCATATTGGTTGTTTAAACATTAATACAAACCTAACGAGGAGGACGAGGGAAGGAGAGTAGACGACTTGGACTTTAGTGGCAATGTTACAGGTGAGAGTAGGGAAATAGTGGTCATTTTGTTTCTCTACACCAGCCTGGTCCTAGAGTGCATCTGTTGGTGCCCTTTAGCAGAAGGGCTCTTGTCGCTCAGAGCCCCCTGTTGCAAGGAGTCCCTGTGCTCCTGTCCCATTGTAAGCCCTTGTGAAAGGACAAGTGCGATAGTTTTCACCACAGAAGCTCCTCGGGGTGGGGGGAGTCAATCCATTGAAACTCTGTTGAGACAACTTCTTCTGAGCTACGTTGTGCAAGGGGTGGTTGGGGAGGGATGGGGTAGTTGGGATGGGGTGGTTGGGGTGGGATGGAATAGTTGGGATGG
This sequence comes from Rhinoraja longicauda, assembly GCF_053455715.1. Classification (NCBI taxonomy): domain Eukaryota; kingdom Metazoa; phylum Chordata; class Chondrichthyes; order Rajiformes; family Arhynchobatidae; genus Rhinoraja; species Rhinoraja longicauda. The sequence continues at coordinate 32,518,273 of NC_135966.1, forward strand.
GGTGGTTGGGATGGGATGGGATGGTTGGGATGAGGTGGTTGGGATGGGGTGGTTGGGATGTGGGTGGATGGGATGAAGGCAGTTTGGATGTAGGTGGATGGGATGGGGGTGGATGGGATGTGGGTGGATGGGATGGGAGTGGAAGGGACGTGGGTGGATGGGTTGGAAGTGGTAGGGATGGGGGAAGAGGGAGGGGGAGAAGTAGACAAGAGCCCTCCTTGGTTGAAATTGTAGCATGGACCATGTTGGAGAACCAAAGATATCTCCTCACGTTGAACTCTTGCGATCTCCAAAGTCAGAGACTGAGCTGTCCCTTAAGAGGAGACCATAACGGAACAATTGTCGTGTATCTCAGCAGCTCAGGAGTGGATAAGGATGAGATTCATCAATGTCTTGAGGAACCAAAATCTGGACTTCACTCCTGAGGGAGCACGAGATAGAAATGTTTGATGATCTTCACGAGAACCCAGAGTGCTAAAATGGTGGCACCAGGATCTCCAGGGTCAGAATCCCACCCGCCATGTTTCTGTAGAAGTCTCTGGAGGCTCAGGTAGACATGTGGGGACCTGGCCCTTGGAAGATGAAGACGGATGGAGTGGGATCACAGCTCGATGTCCTCGAGGCAGAGTTAGAAGCACCGTGTCGGCTCTCGTAACTACCTGTTGTTTTGGAGTTCTTCCCTCAACCACGTTGGGAGAGTCTGGCCCAGTTTGTACAGGAGCTTAGACAGTTCAATGTTGGCGTCTCTGTAATGCTCTCTCAGAAGGGCCTGGGACTGTAAAAAGAAAAGGGAAGGACAAGGACTGTAACCAGCATCAAGGCACGGCAATACATCATAGAGTCGTAGAGTTGAAACTGGCGCCAAATCTGGCGGCTCTGTATACTGTCTCAGTGTACTACTGCTCTACACGTACTGTATTTGAAATGCTTATCTAAGATGTATCTAAGAGCTTATGTAGAGTGATACTTGTACTAAACTGCATACAAAAATAAATTGCACTGTACCTCGGTACATAAGTCCATAAGTTATAGGAGCAGAATTAGACCGTTCGGCCCATCGGGTCTATTCCACCATTGAATCGTGGCTGATCGATCTTTACCTCTCAACATGTGACAAGTAAAGTACCATTGAAAGAACCCTTGAGTCTTTAAACTTTAGACCTTAGAGATACAGTGCGGAAACACGCCCTTCGGCCCACCAGGTCCATGCCAACCAGTGGCCTATACACTTACACTATCCTACACATTCAGGACAATTTACAATTTTACCAAAGCAAATGAACCTACAAACCCACACTTCTTTGGAGTGTGGGAGGAAACTAGAGCACCCGGAGAGCACTTAAGCAGGTCGCGGGGAGAACGTACAAATCCTATACAGACAGCACCCATAGTCAGTATTGAAACCGGGTCTCTGGCTCAGTATGTCAGCAGCTCTATCGTTGCGTTAGTGTGCCGCCCACAAACATACATGGAACAGGCTGTTCAGCCCAGCTTGCCGACTAAGATGCCCCATCTACACTAGTCCAATATGCCCGCGTTTGGCCCATATCCCTCTAAACCTTTCTTGTCCATGTACCTGTCCAAATGTCTTTTAAATATTGTTATAGTACCTGCTTCGACTACCTCCTCTGGCCAATCATTCCATACACCCACCACCCTCTGTGTGCGCAATAAAAGATTAAAAGAAGGATGAGAGGGAATCTCCTTGAGACCAACTAAATGTATAGAGAGGCACAGTGTCGCAGCAGGTGGAGCCGCTGCTTCACAGCGCCGGAGATCCGGGTTCGATCCTAACAACGTGCACTGAGTTTGTACCTTCTCCCTGTCACCACGTGGGTTTTCTCTGGCTGCTCCGGTTTCTCCCACATCCCAAAGACGTGCGGGTTTGTAGATTAATTGGCCTCAGTAACCTCTAGTGTGAGGTTGGATAACTAGTGTGAACAGGTGATCAATTGTCAGCATGGACTCGGTGGCCTGAAGATTCTGTTTCCATGCTGTATCTCTAAATTAAACTGAACTAAACTACACTAATGAAGGGCTTAGATAAATTGGATGTGGATGATGATGTTTCCAGTAGTGGGAGAGTCTAGGAGCAGAGGGCACAGCCCCAGAATAAAAGATCAAAAGCTTTAGAATGGAGATGAGGAGGGATTTCTTTAGTTAGAGGGTGGTGAATCTGTGGAACTCATCGCCGCAGACAACGGTGGAGGCCAAGTCATCAGGTATTTTTAAAGCGGAGATTGGTAGGTTCTTCATTAGAAAGGATGTCTAATCCTTTCTAATGAAGGATTATGGGGAGAAAGGTTATGGGGAGAAGGCAGGAGAAAGGGGTTGAGAGGGAAAGACAGATTAGCCATGATCAAAAGGTGGAGCAGACTCGATTGGCCGAATGGCCTAATTCTGTTCCAATGTTTTATTGTCTTATGGTTTGTAAGGAAGCCGAGACATACATATGTCAACTAAGAAACTCGGGTGAAATAGCAGTGGGCATCTTGATTGATAATCCGAATCAGGACATGGAGGAACTTCAGATACACACGGAACATAGAGTACAGTACAAGACGGATGTTCAAGCTGTTCCGTTGCTGCTTAGGGATGTGCAGGTCGGTTCAAGAACGTGCCAGCAAGGAACTGTTCCAGAGTAACTGTTCCCGTGGACCTGAGGGCATCGGGTTAGTCTTTTTGCACTATTATTGTTTGTTTGTTTGTTTTTATGAGTATGTATGGATATGTTCTGAATGTGTGTTCATATATGTATTTCCACACACACATATAATATAAATAATATATATAAATTATACATATGAATTACACACACACACACACATATATATATATATATATATATATACACACATATATATACACACACACACACACACACACACACATCCATATATATATATGTCTGAAGAATGGTCTCGACCCGAAACATCACCCATTCCTTCTCTCCAGAAATGCTGCCTGTCCCCTGCTGAGTTACTCCAGCATTTTGTATCTACCCTTGATTTAAAACAGCATCTGTAGTTCTTTCCTACACACATATATATATTTATATGCACACACATAGATATATAGATGTATATACTGAACTTTAAAAAAATTCTATTGTTTACAATGTACTAGTGTACTATGTTATATCTGTTGTGCTGATGCAAGTAAGAATTTCATTGTTCAGTTTGGGACCATCTCATATCTGCGTGTACATAATCCATTTCTCTCCATATCCATGTGCCTATCCAAAAGACTCTTAAGCATCACGATGATATCTGCCTGTACCACCACCCCAGGCAGAGCGTTCCAGACTCCCACCACCCTCTATGTAAAAAACGTGCCCCGCACATCTCCTTTAAATTTTCCCCCTCTCACCTTAAAGCTATATCCTCTAGTGCTGGATATTTCCGCCCTTGGAAAAAGGTTCTGACTGTCTACCCAATCTATACTGTACTAGTTGTATGTTATCCCACTTTGCCATCCACTCTACACTAGGGGGCAATTTCCAGAGGGCCGATGAACCTAGAAATCTGCACGTGTTTTGGGATGAGGGAGAAAACCAGCAGCGGGTTCCAGGTCCCCACCACCCTCTAAACTGCATGCAAGACTCCAAATGCAGCCTGACCAAAGCCCATAAAGCTGCACCATGAATCTTCTGGAGCTCGTGTAAGTTGGTGCTTGGGAAGGTTGGGTACGTACATCATTGTCCATCTCGGGGTACTTCCGCCCCTTGCTCTTGCCCAGGCACTTCGTTTTATTGCTCTCCAAGAGCTGACACCAGAAACCTTTCTTGGGGTCAAATCTGAAATCCAGAAAACAAAGTTAGTGTCAACTCTGGGTCAGAGAAAGACTTCGCTTCGGTCTGGAGAAGGGACCCGACCCAAAACGTCCCCGGTCCATTCCCTCCACAGATGCTGCCTGTTCCTCCAGCACTTTGTCTTCTATACTTGTACCTACAGTATACCAGCATCTCATATTCCGCTTGGGTACCTTACAATCCACAGCTTTGAATACTGAATTCTCCAATTTTATGTCACTTCTACAAACACCCTCTTCATCTCCCCCCCAAGCCCCGGCCCCCTTTGCTTCCCTCCACTTCCCCCCCTCTCCCTTGAACCTTTAGATTTTAGAGATACAGCATGGAAACAGTCCCTTCGGTCCACCGAGTCTGCGTTGACCAGCGATCACACCGTACGCTAGCATTATCCTACAGTTTAGGAACAATTAATCATTTTTACCAAAGCCAATGAACCTACAACCCTGTACGACTTTGGAGTGGGGAATGTACAAACTCCATACAGACTGCACCAGTAGTCAGGATCAAGTCCAGGCCTCTGACGCTGAGGCAGCCACTCTATCGCTGTGCTACTGTGCCGTTCTACTAATCTTTGACCCGCACCCCCCACCGGGCCTTACACCGGTTTCTCCCCTGCCCCTCCCTCTTCCCCTCGACCTACATTCCATCCTACAGCTACGCAATTCTCAACATTTCAGTCTTCTAGCTTCACAATTCGCAACTCTTTGTCCTTTAGGGCTCACATCTATCTTTTCATCCTTGGCCTTTGTCCAACAATCTGCCTATCTAAAACCTCCTACACCTCTGTCCATCTATTACCAGGCATGGTTTGTCCTGCCCCCTCCTCTCTTCCAGCTCTCTTTTCTGTCGCACACCTCCCAGCAATCAGTCTGAAGCAGGGACCCGACACAAAATGTCACCTATCCATGTTCTCCAGAGATGCTGCCTGACCTGCTGAGTAACTCCAGCACTTTGTGTCTTTCTGTGTAAATCAGCATCCGTAGTTCCTTGTTTCTACATCAAAAACAGCCTTTGTAAGACATATGACCAAAATATATTTGACCCAAAACACCCTTTGGGTCAGTACCATGTTACTCATGAGCAAAACACAAAGTGCTGGAGGAACTCAGCGGGTCAGGCAGCATCTGTGGAGGGAAATGGACAGGTGATGTTTCTAGTTGAGACCCTTCTTCAGACGGATTCCCTCCACAGATGCTGCCTGACCGGTTGATTTCCTCGTGTACTTTATGTTTTGTTCATAAATAACATGGTACTGGCCCGAAAAGTGCAGTCAGAAAAAAGGTCCTGACCGGAAACGTCACCCATCGTTTTTCTCCAGAGATGCTGCCTGAGCCGCTGAGCTACGCCTGCAGTTCTTTGTTTCTACCAAAGGGGGCAGTGTTGGACACCCACAGAATCACTGAATGCAGGGACAACTTTATTAGTTTGCTTCAGAAAGAAATATACAAATTGCTTCAGATTCAAGGTGTTCTGCTGCCGAGGTAGAATTTGGCATGCGCAGGTTGGTTCAAGAACATGATGGCAAGTAGTTCCTCTGGACAAAGCCAGCTAAAGGGCGGCACAGTGGCGCAGCGGTAGGATTGCTGCCTCACAGTGCCAGCGACCCGGGTTCGTTCCTGACTACGGGTGTTGTCTGTACGGAGTTTGTACGTTTTCCCCGTGACCAGGTGGGTTTCCTCCCACACTCCAAAGACGTACAGGTATGTAACTTAATTGGCTTCAGTAAAATTGTAATTGTAAAATAGTAGGATAGTGCTAGTTACGGGGCGATCGCTGGTTAGTGCCGACTCGGTGGGCCGAAGGGCCTGTCTCCATTAATCTCCAAAGACACAAAATACTGGAGTAACTCAGCGGGTCAGGCAGCATCTCTGGAGAACATGAATAAGGGATGTTTTCGGGTCGGGACCCCTCTTTGAAATAAACGCTGTCCCTCCCAATGCAAACAAAGTATTTCAGAGTTTACTTACACCAAAAACCTGTGGTAATTAACGATATTCTGGAGCCCCAGAAATTTCTGCACCTTTACCATTGTTGTTGCTGGTTCCGTCCGGAGGAGTTGCCCGTCAAGAACGAGGATCTGCAGAGAAAAAGGAAAGATACAGGAGACTGTTCATGGTCATAAGTTGTAGGAGCAGATTTAGGCCGTTCGGCCCATCACCGCGACACTGTGCTGTTGTAATAATGTATTATTTCACTTCCTACTAGCTCTACACACCGGGGTTAAGACCATAACTTCTGTGCTGTATAAGACCATTAAACATAGGTGCAGAATTAGGCCATTCGGCCCATCAAGTCTACTCCACCATTCCACCAATCATGGCTGATCTATCTTTCCGTCTCAACCCCATTCTCCTCGTAACCTCTGACACCCTTACTAATCAAGAATTGTCAATTCCCACCTTAAAAATATCCATTAACTTGGACTCCAGTGCCATCTGTGGCAATGAATTCCACAGATTCACCACCCTGGAGCAGTGATTGGGCAACTCCAGGGCTGAGGCAACGCATCAAACAAACAGGCGGCAACAGAAAATGGAAGAGTCAGCAGCACAGGAACAGGCCCTTCAGCCCATAATATCTGCACCAAACATGATGCCAAGTAAAACGAACTTCCTGGATGTTTAGACATACAGTACGGAAACAGGACCTTTGGCCCACCGAGTCCGCGCCGACCAATGATCTCCCCATACACTAGCACCATGCTACACACTAGGGACAACTTACAATTTTACTGGTCAATTAACCTACAAACCTGTGCATTTTTGGGATGTGGGAGGAAACCGGAGCAACCGGAGGAAACCTCGCGGTCACAGCGAGAACGTACAACCTCCGTATAGAAAACACCTGTGCCGCTCTTTTGTACATTAAACAGTATCTGCAGTTCCTTGCTTCTACAGAAAAGAGTTGATGTTGGCATCAAGTTGGGCACACTGTGCCGCCCACATTAAACGATTGAACCATTGGACCCCCTTTGCCAAACTCCCTGGATGCCATGTGCCTGGGGTTTGTGGAGCAGCCCATGGTGCGTTGGAGGTTTGGACTTGCCTGGTTGGTGTGGTAGTAGTTCAGCCAGCGTTGGATGTGCGTTGCGTACCAGCCTGGAGTCAGGCAGCGGTTCTGGAGAGCTCTCAGCCTTGGAGCGGTGTTGCGTCCAGCAGTGATCACCTCGTGGAAACTGTACCTCAGGGCCACCGGGTCATCGTGGGCTCGTTGGTGCTGAGGGAGAGGCGGAGAGTGGCGTGGAGTCACACAGCAAGGAAACAGGCCATTCACCCCAACTCATCCTTACCAACCTAGTCCTATTTGTTGGCGACTGCATCGATGCTACCTCCTGCACCCATGCAGTACTCACTGACTTCATTAACTTTGCTACTAATTTCCATCCTGCACTCAGATTCTCCGACATCTCCCTACCTTTTCTTGATCTCACCATCTCCATCACAGGAGACAGACTATCAACTGACATCCACTATAAACCCACTGACTCCCATAGCTATCTTGACCATACAAATGGCCAAATGGCGGCGCTGTGCAGCAGCTGTGGCTCACCTGCAGTCCGTTTGTCTTTTGTGTTTTTTTGATTGTTTTTTGTCTTAATTGTAGTGTTTAGATGCGATGTAGTGTTTTTTGTGGTTGTGTACTATGTGTGGGGGGGGGGGGGAGGGGGGGGGAATTGTAAAATTGTCTCTTCCGAATGGAGACGCCACCTTTTTTTCTGTGATGGATGTTTCTTTTTTTTGTTTTGTGTTGGTTTGTGATGTGTATGTTATTGCTTATTTTTATTGCTCTTATTGTTGGACTGTGGGTAACAGAATTTCGTCCAGAAGACTTGTCTTTTGGATGACAATAAAGGCTATTCAGATTCAGATTCTGATTCTGATTCTGACATCTTCCCACCCCGATTCCTGTAAAGTCTCTATCCCCCACTCCCAATTCCTCCGTCTACACCGCATCTGCGCCCAAGATGAGGTGTTCCATACCAGGAGATGTCCTCATTCTTTAGGGAACGGGGTTCCCTTCTTCCATCATAGATTAGGCCCTCACTAAGGTGTCCTCTATATGCCACAGCTCCGCACTTGCTCCCCCTCCCCCCCAGTCATAACAAGGACAGAGTCCCCCCCGTCCTCACCTTCCACCCATCAGCCGTCGCTTACAGCACAAAATCCTCCGACATTTTTGCCACCTCCAACGGGATCCCACTACTGGCCACATCTTCCCATCACCACCCCTTTCCGCTTTCCGCAGAGACCGTTCCCTCCGCAACTCCTTGGTCAACTCGTCCCTTCTCACCCAAACCACCCCCTCCCCAGGTACTTTCCCCTGCAACCGCAGGAGATGCAACACCTGTCCCTATACCTCCCCCCTCGACTCCATCAAAGGACCCCGACCTCATCTACTGTATCCGCTGTTCCAGGTGTGGACTCCTGTACATCGGCGAGACCTCTCGCAGACTCAGCACTCGTTTCATTGAACACCTCCGCTCAGTCTGCCTAAACCTATCTGATCTCCCGGTTGCTAAACACTTTAATTCCCCCTCCCATTCCCATACTGACCTTTCTGTCCTGGACTGCCTCCATTGTCAGAGTGAGGCCCAGCGCAAATTGGAGGAACAGCTCCTCATATTTCGCTTGGGCAGCTTACACCCCAGCGGTATGAACATTGACTTCTCTAACCCTTGCTTCCCCTCTCTCTCCAACCCTCCCTCTTCCCAGTTCTCCGACCATTTTATCTCTGTTTGCTTTGTTGTTTCCTTCTCCCAGCAAACAATGATCTCCACCGGGTGGCGCCACCAGCACAGGCTGCCTCGCCAACTGTCTGTCTGTCCCTTCTACTGTTTTTTAACATTTTAAGTATGTGTTAAAGTATGTTTTAGTGTTTCTTGGTTTGTTTTATGTGGGGGATGGGAGGGGGAATTGGGGGAAACTTTTTTTCAATCTCTTACCTCGACGGGGATATGATTTTTGCTCCGTATCGTATCTCCGTCCCCACTGCGGCCTAACATCGTGGAGTGGTGCAGCCTTTCCTGGAGACTGGCCTGGCGCTTCAACCTGCGGGCGCTGCGCGGACTACAACATCGGGAGCTGCGATCCTTTGCTGAGGATCGTCTGTGACGAGCTCTAACCGCGGGGCCTGCGGACTTTAACACCGTGAAGCCTGCGGTCTCTGGTAAGAAGAGACGGACGCGGGGGCTCCAATGCCGCGGAGTGTGTTTTCAATCCGTCCCGATGCCGGAGTTTCCATCATCCCGACGCGAGGGCCTCGGACATCGGACCGTCAGCAGCGGCGACTGTGGATGGTTCAACAGCCCCAACCGCAGGTGATCAAAGAGGAAGGTGATTGAACTTTACCTTCCATCACAGTGTGGAATGTGGATTCCGCTGTGATAGTTGTTTATGTTAAATTTTATTTTATGTGGCTGTGTCTTGTTGCTTTTTACTTAGTATGGCTGTATGGTAACTCAAATTTCACTGTACCTTAATTGGCACATGTGACAATAAATTGAATCTTGAATGACCTATTCTACATTTTCCTTGATCTCTATTCCCTTTGTTCTCTTTTCACACTCCACTTCCTTATCTTTGTGTCTCCCTCTCCGCTGATATCAGTCTGAAGAAGGGTCTCGACCCGAAACGTTACCCATTCCTTCTCTCCAGAGATGCTGCCTGTCCGGCTGAGTTACTCCAGCATTTTATGCCTATCTTCAGTTTAAACCAGCAGCTTCAGCACCTTTCCACACATCCACCATTTGTTGGTGTTTAACCCACCTACCTCTATACCTTACCGATCCATGCACCTGTTTAAATGTCTTTTAAATGCTACCGTACCTGCCTCAACTATCTCTTCTAGCAGCTTGTTCCATACACCCACCACCCTCTATGAAAAAGTTGCCCCACAGGTTCCTGTTAAATCTTTCCCCTCTCACCTTAAACCCATGTCCTCAGGTTCTTAATTCCCCTGCCCTGGGTAAAAAACTGAGTGAAAAGGTTGCTCCTCAGGTTTTGATTATAGAGTCAAAGCGTTCCACAGCACGGAAACATGCCCTTCAGCCCAACTCATCCATGCCGACTAAGTTGCTCAATACCAATACCAATATTCATACTGATACCGATACCAGCACCAAATACCTATAAAGAAACTGATACCAATACCAATGCTGATACCAATACCAATGCTGATACCAATACCGGTTCTGATACCATGACCAACACCACTACCAATTATCGATACCCATACTGATACTGATACCAGTACTGATACTGTTATCAATGATCAATACCAATATTAATACCAATACTGATACCATTACTAATTATCGACACCAATATTAAAACCAATACCAATATTTATACTATTACAATTATCAATACCAGTACCGATATCAATACTGATACAGCCCACAGATAGTAATACCGATAACAATACAGATACTAATACAGATAGTAATACCGATACTGATAGACACATATAGCAATACTGATACCAATACTGTTACCCTTCTGAAGAAGGGTCTCGACCCGAAACGTCACCCATTCCCTCTCTCCTAGATGCTGCCTGACCTGCTGAGTTACTCCAGCATTTTCTGATACCTTCGAATACTGATTCCAATACTGATACCAATACCAACACCAATACTGATATCAATACTGATACCAATACCAAGATCAAGATCGGTACAGACAGAGATACCAATACCGATACAAATACCAATACCGATGCCAATACCAAGACAGATACCAACACTGATGGCAGTCGAGGGCAGACGTACCTGGTACCAGGAGTAGGCACGGTCGGCGGGGCTGATCAGGATGCTGATGATTTTAGCTCGGGGCAACAGGGCTGCTGCCCGCTTCGGCGCCACGTCAGAGTCAAAGTAGTTTGCGCTCTTCTCAAAGAAATAGTCCGAGGTGGTGTTGGAGGGAATCGGAAAGTAGTCCATGTACCTGTAACGAAGAGAGAGGTGAGGACCCGTTACTCTGGGAGAGTGACCTGGAGTTTACAGTGGCCTGGAGTAGGTTAATTGGCTTCATTAAAAGATTGTAAATTGTCCCTAGTGTGTAGGATAGTGCGAGTGTACGGGGTGGTCAGTGGACTCAGCGGGCTGAAAGGCCTGTTTCCACGCTATGTCTCTAAAGTCTAAAACTATTCTCTAAACAATCCAATCCCATCCCTCACCCTCTCCCCACCACGCTGCCAATTCTACCCTAACAGATATTTATCCTACTACCTGCACAACCACGTGCCTATCTAAAAGTCTCTTAAAGCACTACAATCATATTAAAAGACATTTGGACAGGAACATGGATAGGAAAGGTTTAGAGGGGTATGGGCCAAACACAGGCAGCTAAGACTAGTGTGGATAAGGGATCTTGGTCACAGGGGCTGCTTCCATGCTGTATGATTCTATGAATCTATATGCACCACCCCTGGCAGCAAGATCCAGGCCCCTACCACCCACTGCATGAAAAAACTTGCCCCGCACATCTCCTTTAAACTTTGCCCCACTAACCTTAAAGCTGTGCCCTCTAGTCTTTGCCATCTCAACCCTGGGGAAAGGGTTCTGACTGTCTTCCTATCTATGCCTCTCATTATTTTATAAACTTCTATCAGCTCTCCCCTCAGCCTCTGGCGTTCCAGAGAAAACAATCCAAGACTGTCCAACCTCTCACTAGCTCATACCCTCGAAACCAGGCATCATTCTGGTAAACCTCCTATGTTCCCCTGTCAAAGCCCCCACATCCTTTCTGTAATGGGGTGACCAGAACTGCACTCAATGTTCCAAATGTGGCCTGACCAAAGTCCTACAAAGCTGCATCATGACTTCCTGACTCTTATACTCAATGCCTCAACCCCTTGAAGGCAAGCATACCGCATGCCTCCTTTACCATTCTATCTACTTGTGTTGCCACTTTCAGGGAGCTATGGACTTGGATCGCAAGACAAACCTGTACATCAACGCTGTTAAGAGTTTTGCCATTAATTGTAGATTTTCCCCTTACATTCGATCTCCCAAGGCAGACTCAAGTACAATATGTAGAGCAAAGAGCCAAGACCCGGGCTTGATCTCGACTACGGGTGCTGCCTGTACGGAGTTTGTACGTTCTCTCCGTGACCACGTGGGTTTTCTTCGAGATCTTCGGTTTCCTCACACACTCCAAAGATGTGCAGGTATGTAGGTTAATTGGCTTGGTATAAAAGTAAAATTGTCCCTTGTGTGTGCAGGATAGTGTTAATGTGCGGGGATCCCTGGTCGGTGCAGACTCGATGGGCTGAAGGGCCTGTTTCCGCACTGTATCTCTAAACTAAACTAAAACTAAACTAAAACAAAGGGGAAGATACAGAGTGCAGAATATAGTTCTCAGCATTGCAGCGCATCAGGTGCAGAGACAAAGTCCAATGTCCACATTTGGGTAGAGGTGAATCAGAGTACCCTAGCTCATGGGAGGACTGTTCAGAAGCCTGATAACAGAGGGAAAGAAGCTGTTCCTGAGTCTGGTGGTGCTCGCTTTCAAGCTTCTGTACTTTCTGCCGGACGGGAGTGGGGAGAAGGAATGACCGGGGTGGTTCAAGTCCTTGATTATTCTGAAGATAGACACAAAGATGCTGGAGTAACCCAGCAGGCCACTGGAGATAATGGATAGGTGACATTTCACATTGGGACCCTTCTTCAGTCTGAAGAAATGTCCCGACCCGAAACATCACCTATCCCTGTTCTCCAGAAATGCTGCCTGACCTGCTGAGTTACTCCAGCATTTTGTGTCTATCTTTGGTATAAACCAGCAGTTCACTTTTATTATACCTTTGATGATGTTGGCTGCTTTCCCGGGGCAGGGTGAAGGGTAGATGGGGTCGATGGTGGGCAGTCTGGTATGAGTGGTGGGCTGGGCACAGTGTGGCGGCACAGTGTATGGGAGAGGCGTGTGGAATATTTACCCGAGGTGCTCCCTTACCAGTCAATACCCTTGTGGTAGTTCGGCCCATTGAAAAACTGCAGCTCTTCAAAGGTGTCAGCGTTTGGACCATTACTGGTGATGTCCGGGTGCATCGTGAGGAAAAGATAGAGTGCCGTGGTACCTGTACGGAAGGGAACACGGTTACAGCCATGTTTAGGTTTAGGTTTATTGTTGTCACGTGTGTCACAGTACAGGGAGAGCTTGGTTTTGCATGCTATCCGAAAGATCAGATATACCATACAAAGATACAATCAAGTCAAACGCAAGTATAATATGTGTGGCAAAGAGGTGTTTGAGTTCACTTTATTGTCGCATGTACCAAGGTACAGTGAGAAACTTTGTTTTGTCTGCTATCCAAACAGCACAGATAATATTATACATACATACAATCATGTCAAACTCAAGTACAATAGGTAGAGCAAAGGGGAAGATATGGAGAGCAGAATATAGTTCTCAGCATTGTTGCTCACCAACTACAGAGACAAAGTCCAATGTCTGCAATGGGGTAGATAGAGGTGTTCGACACGGTGGTGCAGCGGTAGAGTTGCTGGCTTACAGCGCCAGAGACCCAGGTTCAATCCTGACTAAGGGGGCTGTCTGTAGCGGTTTGTACCTTCTCCCCGGGAACTGCATGTGTTTTCTCCAGGATCTCCGGATTCCCCCCACACTCCAAAGACATACAGGCTTGTAGGCTAATTGGCTTGGTATAATTGTAAATTGCCCCTGGTGTGTGTAGGATAGTGCTCGTGTACGGGGATCACTGGTCGGCGTGGACCTGGTGGGCCAGAGGGCCTGTTTCTGCACAGTATCTCTAAACTAAACTAAACTAAGGTGAATTGTACAGTATCCTAACTTGTGGAAGGACCGTTCAGAAGCCTTTCAGATTCTGGTGGTGCACGCTTTCAAGCTTCTGTATCTTCTGCTGGACCGGGAGCGGGACAAGCCGGAATGACCGGGGTGAGACAAGTCTTTGATGGTGTTGGCTGCTTTTCTGAAGCAGTGTGGTGTAGATAAAATCAATGGTGGGGAGATATACAAGTTCTTGATTAGAACGGGTGTCAAGGGTAATGGGAAGAAGGCATGAAAATGGGAATAGGTGGCAGAGATCAGCCATGATTGAATGGCGGAGTAGACTCGATGGACCGAATGGCCTAATGCTACTCCTATAACCTGTGAACTTGTGGACTTGTGAGTCTGTCTGGTGGACTGGGCTACATCTACAACTTCTCGCGATCTTGGGCATAGCTGTTCTCAAACCAAGTCGTGATGCAACCAGACAGTATGCTTTCTACAGTGTATTTGTAGATGTTTGTAACAGTGCTGTACTGTTTGATGTTCTGTGTTCTATGTCATTCACTTCTCGATTGAAGTGAGACCATAAGACCATAAGACATAGGAGCAGAATTAAGCCATTCAGCCTGCACTCGCTAGCGTTTAGAAGGATGAGGGGGGACCTCATTGAAACTTACCGAATAGTGAAAGGCCTGGATAGAGTGAATGTGGAGAGGATGTTTCCACCAGTGGGGGAATCTGGGACCAGAGGGCACAGCCTCAGAATTAAAAGGGCGTACCTTTAGAAAGGAGATGAGGAGGAATTTCTTTAGCCAGAGGGTGATGAATCTGTGGAATTCATTGACACAGACGGCTGTGGAGGCCAATTCATTTGGGTATTTTTAAGGTGGAGGTTGACAGATTCTTGATTAGTAAGGGTGTCAGGGGTTAGAGGGAGAATGGGGTTGAGAGGGAAAGATAGTTCAGCCATGATTGAATGGCGGAGTAGACTCGATAGGCCGAATGGCCTAATTTCTGCTCCTATGGCTTATGAACTTAGGAACACCCAGGTAGTTGGAGAAGTCAGTGGTGTGGTTTTCCATGTATTTGTTCTGGAATTCAATCCACAGCTGGGAAAGGGAGGAGCACTTCTCTGCAGAATGCTGAAGAGCAGTTTGACATTTGTTAAACGTCCACCGTGCCAGGAGGGGGAATCCAGATGCTTGCGGCTGTCTCGAAGGCCTGATCCTGCATGGCTGAACTCACTCAGTCATAGCAGCTGTGTGGAGTGTGTGTCAACGGAATTACATAGAGCACAGCATATAGAACAGTGCAGTGCACACACGAGCAACTGCAGACTCTGATATAGAACATAGAACACGACAGCACAGGAAACAGACCCTTTGGCCCACAATGTCCATGCCCAACATGATGCCAACATCAGCTCTTATCTGTAGAAACAAGGAACACCAGATGCTGGTTAACACACAAAAGGGTGGCATGGCAGTGCAGCAGAAGAGTTGCTGCCTCACAGCGCCAGACCCGGGTTCCATCCTGACTATGGGTGCTCCCTGTGTGCGTGGAGTTTGTACGTTCTGCCTGTGACCACGTGGGTTTTCTCCTGGTGCTCCGGTTTCCTCCCACACGTACAGGTTTGGGGGAGGTATACAGACGGGATCAGCTCCGACGTGGAGACCATGGGGGAGCTCCGACGTGGAGACCACAGGGGGGAGCTTCGACGTGGAGACCATGGGGGAGCTACGATGTGGAGACCACAGGGGGGAGCTCCGATGTGGAGACCATGGGGGAGCTCCGATGTGGAGACCACAGGGGGGAGCTTTGACGTGGAGACCATGGGGGAGCTCCGATGTGGAGACCATGAGGGAGCTCCGACGTGGAGACCACAGGGGGGAGCTCCGAGGTGGAGACAACGTGGGCGTCAGTGGTCTGAAAGAATTGCTTACCTAAGTGTGAGTTTTTGTAAATCACCCATTACGTAAGTCGGGGAGTGCCTGTATATTAAAAAAGAGAGAAGATTTATACTTGATCAGTCTCAGGCTGTGGATGTACACTTACCTGACTTTTGAGGGCCAATAATTAGAAGCTTTGGCAGTCTGTCACATGTTTTTTCTTTGGACCAGATATCTTTGTGTCTTTTATCTTCACATGGGTCCTGCAAGATTAGACACAAGAGGCATGTGTAGGGAGGCACAGTGGTGCAGCAGGTAGGGCTGCTGCCTCACAGCAGCAGATAGGGATTTATTTTAAAACTAATAAAAGTTATGGCAACTTGTCCCAAATGCTCTCTCACTGACCCTTCAGTTACTTGCCCACCCTTCTTTCCAAATGGGAGGTCAAACATTGTCCTCTCTTGTGGAGCCATCTACACACTAGTCTAGTTTATTTTAGAAACAAAGTGCTGGAGTAACTCAGCGGGTCAGGCAGCATCTCTGGAGAAAGGAAATGGGTGATGTTTCGAGTCGAAACCCTTCTTTAGTTTAGTTTAGTTTAGTTTAGAGATACAGCGTGGAAACAGACCTTTCAGCCCACCAAGTCCATGCCAACCAGCGATCGATCGCCTTACACTAGCACTATCCTACACACAAAGAACAATTTAAAATCATTACCAAAACCAATTAACTTACAAACCTGTACGTCTTTGGAGCATGAGAGGAAACCGGAACACCCAGAGAAAACCCAGGCATTCCCGGGGAGGGCATGCAAACTCTGTACTGTACAGACAGCCCCCATAGTTAGGATCGAACCTATGTCTCTGGGGCAGTGAGGCAGCAGTTCTACCCGCTGCACCACCATTAAGAAAATAAGCCTTAAGTAAGACCACTTGAGAAAATGTTCCTGGACACAATTAGAAAATCCTGCCCCATCTAACATGGCTGCCCCGGCACTGTGGCACTTCCAGGACGACACAGAGGCAGCCTGCTGGTGCTGTCTGTATGGAGCTTGCACGTTCTCCCTGTGACAGCGTGGGTTTCCACTGGGTTCTCCAGTTTCCTCTCACACTCCAAACACATGCTGGTGTGGAGGTTAATTGGCTTCTGTAAATTGTCAGAAACACAGACTGGGTGGGTCGAAGAACCTGTTTCCGCGCTGTCTCTCTAAAATCAAAAGGATGTTTACGGGAATGATCCCGGGGATGATCAGGTTGACGTATGGTGAGCGTAAATGTATGAGTGTTTGATGGTGCTGGGCCTGTACTCGCCGAAGTTTAAAGAGAATCTAATGTAATGCAAAACGTCCAGGCCGCTCCACCAGGCAGAGGTCCACTGGCCGGTTTCAGTGCCACGAGCTCTCACCTGCCAGAAAGGGTCCTTCTCCTCGGGGAAGAGCTGGAAGTATCGCTGAGCCAACTGCACAGGAGGCAGGGTCTGTAGCTTCAGGTTGGTCCAGCACTGCACGAAGCTGATCAGATTCTTGAAGGTGTACAGTCCCAGCCGGTCGTTGCCATAGTTGGACAGGTGTGTCATGAAGATGCTGATCTAGGAGAGAGGTGGACAGCAAGGATCAGGGCTGCACTCATGCACAACTAGGATGGCAAGGACCAGAGCTGCACTCAGGCACAACTATCTACCAACTACCTTGCAGACTCTCGGACCGTGTTTAATCGGACTTTACTAGACCTTGTAATAGTTTAGTTTAGTTTTACTTTAGCGATACGGTGTGGAAACAGGCCCCACTGATTCCACATTGAACAACGATCACTAGCACTATCCCACACACGAGGGACAATTTACAATTTCTCCGAAAGCCAATTAACCTACAAACCTGCACATCTTCCGGAGAAAACCCTTGCGGTTATAGGGAGAATGTACAAACTCTGCACAGACAGCAACCATAGTCAGGATCGAGCTCGGGTCTTTGGCCCGATGAGGCAGGATCTCTATCGCTGCACCACCGTGCCACTCTAGCATTCAACATTATTCCCTTTATCCTGTACCTGGACACTGTGGACAGCTTGATTGTAATCATGTATAATCTTCCCATTGACTGGTTACCACACAACTAAAAGTCCCTCAGTACACATGATAGTAAACTAAACTGAACTAAACTAAAGTAAATAACAGCATCAGTGATGTACACCTACCACACATCACCCTGCCTGAGGTCATGTGTTGCCAGCCAGGATTTGTCCTGGACTTTTCTCGCCTCCAGCTCAAGGATAGTGCTAGTGATAGGTGTTTCCTCGCTGTATCTCTAAAGTCTAAAGTCCACTCCTATCAAAGCCAGAGATAGACACAAAGTATTGGAGTAGTTCAGCGGGTCAGGCAGCATCTCTGGAGAACATGGATAGGTGACGGTTCAGGCCGGGCCCGTGCCAAAGGGCCATCTGCACGAGGCAGCGGCTTTAAACCTCCCCTCCCCAGGAGCGGTAATTGCTTTCCTCTCTCTGCGTCTCTTCCATCTGTGGCAGGGTTTTGCCATGACGCATCCTGGCTGGTTTTCCATCTGTGGCAGGGAGAAGGTGTGAACTACTGCCTGCCAAAGTATTGCCGTTAAATCGTGAAAATAAACATCCCAATCTGCTGCTGGGGCAAACTGCGATGGCAACTATTGGAGTCTTCAGTACTCAGTAACTCTCTCCTGTTGCTAAGCTCCCATTCCACACGTCTATTTTCTATCTATTTAGTAGATAATTTTAACTTCTGTAATCTTGACTGATTTAAAGATTCAGCATGGAAACAGGCCCAGGTCGACATCGACCAACAATCATGAAGTCCCGAACTGAGGCATCTCCTTTTCCTCCAGAGATGCTGCCTAACCTGCTGAGTAGCATTTTTGTCTCTTTGGTATAAACCAGCATCTGCAGTTTCTTTCTAAACATGCGTTTTCGTTAGTTTTAGTTTAGAGATACAGGTCCTTCCGCCCACCATGTCCACACTAGCTACCCACCACCTGTTCACATTAATCCCACTTTCTCATCCACTCCCTACGCACCAGGGGCAAAATTTGACAGAGGCCAATAAACGTACAAACCCGCACGTCTTTGGGAAACGAAGGAAACCAAGGCGGTCACAGGGAGAACGTGCAAACTCCACAAGGCAAGTACTCACGGGATTGAGGAGGACGGTGAGGAATAGCTCTCCGCCGTTGATGATCTTGTCCAGCTCCTTTGGTCCCCCGGGGTACTCGTTGTAGAATATGGTGTGTGTGAAAAGACCGCAAGTTTGACGAGGCAGAACCTAGGCACAGAAGGAACAGAGACTGAGAATGACAAAGAGTCATAGAGTCACGCAGCACAAAAACACGCCCTTCAGTCCAACGTGTCCACGCTGATCAAAATGCCCCATCTACACTAGTCGCACCTGCCTGAGTTTGGTCCATATCCCTCTAAACCTTTCCTATGGCGTAGTGGTACGGCTGTTACCTCACAGCGCCAGAGTCCTGGGTTCGATCCTGACCATGTCTGTATCCCCCGTGGGTTTCCTCTGGGTGAGTTTGAGTTTATTTTATTGTCCTGCATACCGAGGTATACTGAAACGCTTGTGTTATATACCATCCAGTTAGCGGAAAGACAATACATGATTACAATCGAGCCATTCACAGTGCGCAAATACAGGATAAAATGGAATGCCGCGAATAATGTTTAGTGCAAGATAAAGCCAGTAAGGTTCGATCTAAGATAGTCTGAGGGTCCCCAATCAGGTAGATAGTACTTCTGAATCTGAATCTGAATGACTTTTATTGTCATTCAAATGAATTGAACGAAAATCATTTGCCACGCAGCCACCACAGTACAGAGTAAAAGACACAAGACACACAATTTTAACACAAACATCCATCACAGTGACTCCTCCAGACACCCCTTCACTGTGATGGAAGGCAAAAAAAATTCTTCTCTCTTCCCCCATGCTTGTCCCACGGACAGATAGTTCGACTTCTGCCGAGGCGACCGAGGCTCCCGACTCGCGCAGCCCCCGCAAGGAGATGGAAGGTCCCGCGGCCGAGCCGCGCAGGGCACTGGAAGGTCCCGCGGCGATGGAAGGCCCCGCGGCGGAGCCGCGCCTCGAGGAAGAGATTTAAAAAAAAGAAAGGTTCCCCCCACCACCCCCCCCCCCCCACCCCCCCCCCCCACCACTCCCCACATATAATATATACACAGCTAAAAATAGACTACTACACACATCTAACACTAACACATAGACACAAAAAGAAAAAAGACAAACAGACAGCCGGCGAGCCGCAGCCGCATGGCGGTGCAGCCATCTTGGAATTTGTTCTCTTCTCTTCAGGACTGTCCTCTAGTTGTTGGTAGGATGGTTTCCTCCCATGTTCCAAAGACATACAGGTTTGTAGGCTAATTGTTTTCTGTAAATTGCCTCCAGATTGTAGTATAAATCTAGCGTAGGGGTGATTGTTGGTCAGCCACGGGGGTGGTTCCTTGCTGCATCTCTAAACTAAACTAAACTATCCATGTATCTGTCCAAATGTCTTTTAAATGTTGTTATAGCATCTGCCTCAATTACCTCCTCTGGCAGCTCGTTCCATATACTCACCGCCCTCTGAGGGAAAACATTGCCCCTCAGGCTCCTATTAAATCTTTCCCCTCTCATCTTAAACCCAAGTCCTCTGGTTCTTGATTCCCATCCCTGGGCAAGAATATATAGGCGTCGACCGGATCTATTCCTCTCATGATTTTTATTACATCTTTGATTATGTTGGCTGCTTTCCCAAGTGTAGATGGAGTTGATGGTGGGGAGTCTGATCTGTGTGATGGACTGGGCTACATCTACAACTCCCTGCAATTTCTTGCGCTCTTGGGCAGAGCTGTTCCCAAATCAAGGTGTAATGCAGCTTGACAGTGCATTTGGAGCGCTACCTGCCGAGGTCGCACGGGCAGCAAAGGTTGGCAGTAAGCTGCAATGTCATACTGTGAGGATTACCGCAGGACATTGCACCCCAAACATCACAGCCTCAGGGGATTGTTAATCCCTTCAGCGAGAGTATAAATAAAAGTAAATGTTCAGAGCTGACTCTGACCCAGTGGAACGGCACAGGTAAAGATGGTGAGGTTGGGGTGTGCTGCGAATCTCAGGACCGGCACATGTATTTTGTATTGTAGACAAAATGGTGCCGATCACATATCATATTCAGCAGGGAAACAGGCCCTTCCGCCCATTGAGTCCACGCCGACCAGCGATCACCCGTTCACACTAGTTCTCTGTTATCCCACTTTCTCATTCACTCCCTACACACCGGGGACAATTTACAGAAGCCAATTAACCGACAACCCACACGTCTTTGGCACGTGGGATGAAACTGGAGCACCTGGAGGAAAGCCACGCGGTCAAAGGGAGAACGTACAAACTACACGCAGACAGCACCCGAGGTCTGGATCGAACCCGGGTCCCTGGTCTGCTGCTGCACAACTGTGCCACCCTAATCAATTATTTTCTATCAATAAACCCTTCTTTTCTATCGAACAGAGAACAGTACAGCAGAGGAACAAGCCCTTCTGCCCACAATGAACACGCCAAACATGATGCCCAAGTTAAGCAAATCTTCTCTGCCTGCACATGATCTATATCCCTCCATTCCCTGCTTAACCCTGTGCCGATCTAACAGCCTATTAAAGACCACTATCGTTTCTGCCTCCACCATCACCCCTGGCAGTGTGTTCCAGACCCCCCCCCCACTGTGTAAGAAATCTGCTCCTCAGACATCTCCTTTAAACTTTGCCCCTCGCTCCTTAAAGCAATGGCCTCTAGCCTTTGACATTTACACCCTGGGGAACAAAGGTTCAACTGTCTTCCCTATCTAAGCCTCTCATAATTTTATATGGTTCTATCAGGTCTCCCCTCAGCCTCTTCCCTTCCCCTCCAGAGAAAATATCCCAGTTTATCCAACAGTTTCCCTCTAATCTAGGCAGCATCCAGGTGAACGTGCACTGCCCCCTTTCCAAGCCTCCACACCCTTCCTGCAATGGAGCGACCAGAAATGCACGCAATACTCCAAATACGGCCTACCCAAAAGCTTATAAAGCCGCATTATGACTTCAGGATTCTTACACTCAAAGCCCCGACCACTGAAGGCAGTTCAATTGCCAAGTGTTCACCAACTCTCTTAACCTATTTGCAGAATCCAAAGATAGACACAAAATGTTGGAATAATGCAGCATCTTTGGAGAACAGATGAAGGGTCCAAACCCGAAACGTTACCTATTTCTTTTCTCCAGAGATGTTGCCTGGCCAGCAGAGTTACTCCAGCATTTTGTGTCTGTCTTCTGCAGAACCCACAGAATCTTTATTGCAACATGCACGCCTGCCTGATGGTCCCTGCCTGATGGTCCCTGCCTGATGATCGCCTCACCCGCATGATCTCACTACTTGGGCCCAGTTGAGTTTCGAAGTTCTGATGTGTCAAAGCCCATTTGGCAAGCACGGGATGACGCTGAGCAGATGGGTCAAAGCCCACCTCCCTTAATCCTCCTGCTTTGAGGGATCCCACCCCCAGCAGTGTTTAGCTTCCTTGGCAAAGTTCCCACGGTCAGGATTTATGTCAAAGTGACACATCACGCTCCCTTAACACTCCCTCTCACCCAAACTGATAACTAGAGGGAATCAAAATCTTCATTAATAGGTATCCCAACTAGCTGCAGTTTCGTTTAGTTTATTGTCATGTGTACCGAGGCTATTTGTTGCGTGCTATCCAGTCAGCTGAAAGACTATGTGTGATTACAATCAGGCTGTCCACAGATACAGGATAAAGGGGATAACGTTTAGTGCTCCTATTTCTGCTCCTATGACTTGTGAACTTAAAGAAATATCCCAATCCGAAACAACACTGGTCCATTCCCTCCACAGATGCTGCCTGACCCACAGAGTTCCTCCAGGTTTATCAGGACATAAGTCATAGGAGTCAAGTCCCTGTTTCTACTTGTGGTGTATTGCAAAATAATCCCAACTTCTCCTCCTTGCTATAAGTTTAGTTTAATTTTAGTTTAGTTTAGAGATATGACATGGAAACAGGTCCTTCGGCCCACTGAGTCCACGCCGGTACTGTTCACCCGTTCACACTTGTTCTATGTTATCCCACTTTCCCATCCACCATCGTACACACCAGGTGCAATTTACAGAGGGCCAATTAACGTACAAACCCTCGCGTCTTTGGGATATGGGAGGAAACCGAAGCACCTGGAGATAACCCACGTGGTCACAGGCAGAACGTGCAACTACACACACACACACACACACACACACACACACACACACACACACACACACACACACACACACACACACACACACACACACACACACACACACACACACACACACACACACACACACACACACAGAACCCGAGGTCAGGATAGAACCCGGGTCTCCGACGCTGTGAGGCAGCAACTTCTCCAAAGCAGCTTTAAACATAGATGGAGTCAATGGTGGGTGTCTAGTCTGAAATCATTGCCCGTAGTACAATTTTTATTAATGGCCGTCTAGTATTTGTAATTCAACTTCAAGCTAAATAAAAAGTTGGCACAGTGGAGCAGCAGTAGAGTTGCTGTCTCACAGTGCCAGAGACCTGGGTTGGATCCTGACTGCGGGTGCTGTCTGTAGGGTGTTTGTACATCACCCTGTGACCTCGTGGTCCGGTTTCCTCCCATACTCCACAAAGATATTACACGTTTGTAGGTTACTTGACTTTGGTAAAAATTGTAAATTGTCCCTGGTGTGCAGGATAGTGCTAGTGGTGATTGCTGGTTGGTGCAGATCTGGTGGGCCGAAGGGCCTGTTTCCACGCTGCATCTCTAAATTCTAAAGCTCTACGGTTGTGTTACTGTGCCCGCCCAATGTTCCCAGTGTGGGCAAATCCTGCCCGTCCCTGTACCGAGCGCTGACACCTCTGCTGTCACGGAGGGTCGGGCGGCACGCGGTTGGGTGGGTCTGAGCCTGACCTACCATGATGTCGTTGTGCTTGAAGCCCCGTCGGAAGCGTGCCGGCTTCAGGTGCGGGTATTCCTCAGTGCTTGTCACCTTCATGGCCCAGACCAGCTTCCAGGCTTCATACAGCTGCATGTGTACAGGGTAGACTCCGGAATGGTGGGGAGCCACTGCGTAGCCCATGTCCGTGGGGATTCCATGCTCCTGCAGAAGACAAAGAGCGAGCCCGCCATTTTAGTTTAGCTTAGAGACAAAGCACGGAAACCGGTCAATCACAACCCCCGCTAACACTAACACTATCCTACACACACTGAGAATAATTTACAATTATAACAAGCCAATTAGCCCAAAAACCTCTATGTCTTTGGAGTGTGGGAGGAAACTGGAGCACCCGGAGAAAACCCACGCAGGTCACGGGGAGAATGTACAAACTCCGTACAGGCAGCACCCGTAGTCAGGATGAAACCCATGTCTCTGGCACAGTAAGGCAGCAACTCTACCTCTGCGCCACCATGCTCCCATTTGTAATCTTAGTTTAGTTTGATAGGTTCATAAGTTACAGGAGCAGAATTAGGCCATTTGGCCCATTAAGTCTACTCCGCCATTCAATCATGGCTGATCTATCTTTTCCTCTCAACTCCATTCTCCTGCCTTCTCCCTATAACGTTTGACGCGTGTACTAAGCAAGAACCCATCAATCTCTGCTTTAAAAATACCCAATGAACCGGCCTCCACAGGCATCTGTGGCGTTAAGTCTTTTATACACAAGGTAGTGGGTGCCTGGGAGATACGATAATGGTGTTTTAAGAGGCTTTTAGACATGCACGGATCAGCAGTGAATGGAGGGAGGGCTGTGCAGGCAGAGGAGATTAGTTTAATTAAGGCTTTATGTATAGCAAACTGTGGGCCGAAGGGCATGTTCCTCTGCTGTACCTTTCTGCGTTCTATGTATGTGCAGGCATAGGAGATTAACTTGACATCATGATCAGCACAGAATTGTGGGCAGAATGGCCTGTTCCTCTGCTGTACTGTTTGATGTTCTATGATCTATGTATGTGCAGGCAGAAGAGATGAACTTGGTATCATGTTCGGCAAATACATTGTGGGCCAAAGGGCCTAGTCCTATGCTGAAGAATGGTCTCGACCCAAAATGGTGCCTATCCATAGTATAAGAAAATAACTGCAGATGCTGGTACAAATCGATTTATTCACAAAATGCTGGAGTAACTCAGCAGGTCAGGCAGCATCTCGGGAGAGAAGGAATGGGTGACGTTTCGGGTCGAGACCCTTCTTCAGACTGTAGAGTCTCTCCCGAGATGCTGCCTGACCTGCTGACTTACTCCAGCATTTTGTGAATAAATGGTGCCTATCCATGTCCTCCAAAGATGGTGCCTCACCCTTTAGACTTTACTTTAGAGATACAGCGTGGAACAGACCCTTCACCCCACTGAGTCTGCAGCGACCATCGATCACCCTGTATACTGGCACCAACCTGCACACTAGGAACAATCTGAAATTTACAGAAGCCAATTAACCTACAAACCTGTACATCTTTGGAGAGTGGGAGGAAACGGGAGCACTCGGAGAAAACCCACGCGGTCACAGGGATAACGTACAAACTCCGTACAGACAGCACCCGAGGACAGGATCGAACCTGGGTCTCTAGTGCTGTAAGGTGGCAGCTCTACCGCTGCGCCACCATGCTGCTGAGCTACTCCAGCACTCTGTGTCCTGTGCTGTACTGTTCTATGTTCTGCCCTAACCAAGAGGTAAGGTCTCTCCCTAAAACATGTATGTAGTCACACAGTAGTTTACAAATCCTTCGCCAGAGTGCAACGTGGCTGTTGCAACAATGGGCTCTTTCAGAGGATGGTTCACAATGACAACCACAGTTACCCGACACCACACTCTCCCCATCTCAGCATCACTGCTTCAGAAAGAAGCTCCTCAGAGTTCAGGGAAAACAGTCTGTGACGGGAACAAGGGACGAGCCAGGCCAGAGCCCAGAGGACATGAGTGAATACTCGAGGGGATTCTGCGTCTATTATCAGGCTTTCTGCTTCATTCAAGCAGCAAGGGCAACGACGAACACTTGAGATCAGTGCAGGGAATAACAGCCAGACTGCTGCTATTAGATGCGATTGTGCAGGCCCGCCACAGATTTCCCGGCCTCCTTGATTCCAGAGCCTTGCCGTATTATCCGTTTGGCCGGATTAACAGAGGTCACGATCTTGAGGTGCCGAGCTACCGCCCCGCAAAGTCAGCCGTGTAGGTCAGCTACCGGGATGGATCTGCCGGCTCCGGCTGGGCCGGAGTTCCAGAGCCCCGGCTGTGGACGTCCTGATGAGGGTGAGGTCGGTCACTTCACCCAAACAATGGGAATAACGTTTAGTGCAAGATAGAGTCGAGTAAAGTCTGAATAAAGATAGTCCGAGGGTCTCCAATGAGTAGATGGAGGTCAGGACCGCTCTCTAGTTAGGACGGTGATAGGACAGCTCGGTTGCTTGATAACAGCTGGGAAGAAACTGTCCCCGAATCCGGAGGTATGTAGATACTCAGGTATGTAGATACTCCAGCACTTTGTGTTTTCTTTGGTAAACTAGCATCTGCACTTCCTGGTGTCTCCCTTCCCCGGCTTCAAATTTCGCACCTCTTTTCTCCTTATCTCACCATCTCACACCTTTTATCCTGTCCAACCATCTGGCCTTGTCCAACCATCTGCCTATCATACCATTCTCCCCTGTATCCACCTATCACCTGTAGAAACAAGGAACTTCAGATGCTGGTTAACAAAAACAAAATGCACCAAGTGCTGGAGTAACTCAGCCGGTCAGGCAGCGTCTGTGGAGAACGCGGAGAGGTGATTTCAAACCTCGGTGCCTCTAGCCTGATGGGACAGGGGAGAAGAGCAAAATGTACAGAGTAGTGAAAGGATTGGATGGAGTGGATTTGGAGAGGATGTTTCCACTAGTGGGAGAGACTAGGACTAGAGGTCATAGCCTCAGAATTAAAGGATGTTCTTTTAGGAAGGAGATGAGGAGGAATTTCTTAGGTTAGAGAGGGAGGTGAATCTGTGGAATTCTTTGCCACAGAAGGCTGTGGAGGCAAAGTCAATGGAAATATTTAAGGCAGAGATAGATAGATTCTTGATGAGTATGGGTGTGAGAGGTTATATGGAGAAGGCAGGAGAATGGGGTTCGGAGGGAGAGATAGATCAGCCATGATTGAATGGCGGAGTAGACTTGATGGGTCTAACGGTCTAATTTTACTCCTATCACTTATGATCTTATGATCCCATGAAGAGAAAGTCAACAGGGTGAGGCTGGTCCTTGATTATGATGGTGGCCTTGCCATTTGTACTCACCACTGCAAACTGCTTGTTGAGGAGCATTTGCTCGACGAGGACTGACTGGTTGTGGAAGAGGTGAGGTTGCATGTGGCTCCACATGTGGGGGAACCACCAAAACTCCTTCACGTTGGACAGGAGCAGATTGTCCCCTTTGTCCTCCTCATCAGTTCCTGGAGAACAGAAGGGCAACTTACCATTAGCAACATTCCTAGATGTACACTGTTCAATGCTCAACACCATTTAAATGCATTTAATTCAGACAGGCACATGCACAGGGACGGTTTAGAGGGATATGGCCCAAATGCAGGCAGGTGGGAGTATTGCAGATGGGGGATCTTGGTCGGCATGGATGGGCTGGGCCAAAGGGCCTGTTTCCATGCTGTATGACTCTATGCTCTATGACACAGGGAACTGCAGGGTTCTGGTTTACAAACGAAGATACAAAGTGCTGGAGTATCTCAGCGGGTCAGGCAGAATCTCCGGAGAATAGGGATAGGTGATGTTTTGGGTCATGACTCTTCTTCAGACTGATGGTGGTGGGGGGGAGACAACTGGAAGAGAGGAGGGAAAGAACAAAGCCTGGCAAGTGATAGGCGGGAAAAAAAAGTCTGAAGAACAGTCACAACCCAAAATGTCACCGATCCTTGTTCTCCACAGTTGCTGCCTGACTTGCTGAGTTACTCCAGCACTTTATGCCTTTTGTTTTTCTATCCAGCATCTACAGTTCCTCCTTTCTACAACCTCATCTCCAAGTTTGCAGATGACACAAAGCTGGCAGTGTGAGCTGCAATGAGGATGCTATGAGGCTGCAGGGTGACTTGGATAGGTTGGGTGAGTGGGCAGATGCATGGCAGATGATGTGGATAAATGTGAGGTTATCCACTTTGGTGGCAAGAACAGGAAGGCAGATTATTATTTGAATTGTGTCACATTAGGAAAATGGGAGGTGCAATGAGACCTGAATGTGCTTGTACATCAGTCACTGAAAGTAAGCATGCAGGTACAGCTGGCAGTGAAAAAAGCTAATGGCATGTTGGCCTTCATTGCGAGAGGATTTGAGTTTAGGAGCAAGGAGGTCCTACTGCAGTTGTACAGAGCCTTGGTGAGACTGCAATTTTGGTCTCCTAATTTGAGGAAGGACATTATTGCTATTGAGGGAGTGCAACGTAGGTTCATCAGGTTAATTCCCGGGATGGCGGGACTGACATATGATGAAAGAATGGGTCGACTGGGCTTGTATTCACTGGAATTTAGTAGGATGAGAGGGGATCCGGCTAGATGCAGGAAAAATGTTCCCGATGTTGGGGTAGTCCAGACCCAGGGGTCACAGTTTAAGAATAAGGTGTAAGCCATTTAGGACTGAGATGAGGAAAAGATTTTTCACCCAGAGAGTTGTGAATCTGTGGAATTCTCTGCCACAGAAGGCAGTGGAAGCCAATACACTGGATGTTTTCAAGAGAGAGTTAGATTTAGCACTTAAGGCTAATGAAATCAAGGGACATGGGTGAAAAACCAGGAACGTGGTACTGATTTTAGGTGATCAGCCATGATCATATTGAATGGTGGTGCTGGCTCGAAGGGCCGAATGGCCTACTCCTGCACCTATGTTTCTATGTAAGCAATCGGTCAATACAGGTGAGAGGAGTTTGATAGGCAGATGGTTGGACAAAGGCCAGAGATAAAATGTGAGATGATGAGATAAGGAAAGCAGCAGCATGAAATGTGAAGCCAAAGGAACCGCAGGTCAGGCAGCATCACTGGAGAACATGGATAGGTGACGCTTTGGGTAGGGACCCGTCTTCAGACTGATAGCGGTCGGAGTGGAGAAAGCTGGAAGAGAGGAGGGGCTAGAGAACATAGATGTAGAGCGGGAAACTTCGCCTATCCAGGTCCTCCGTGAACCGCAACACTGGAAAAGTGCGGAAATGCACGGGATGCCGAAGTTGTAAGTAACGTCTTAAAAACCTTCAGTATGAACACAAAATGGAAAAACTACAAGAGCAACCTTTTCACACTGGATGGTGGGTGTATGGAACAAGCTGCCAGAGGAGGTAGTTGAGGCAAGTACTACAACAACATTTAAAAGCTATTTAGACAGGTACACGGATAGGAAAGGTTTAGAGGGATAGTGCAAAGTGTTGGAGTAACTCAGCGGTCAGGCAGCATCTCTGGAAAAAAAGATGGGTGACGTCCCGGGTCAGGACCCTTCTTCAGACTGAGAGTAGGGGGGGTGAGGGGAGGTGAAAAGCTGGAGGCGAGAAAAGACCAGGACAAATCAAAGCCGGCCACCAATTATCTCAAGCAGGGTGGTGCCCTGGTAGGGAAGTGTGATCTCAAGAGGGATACAATGTGGAGAACGGTGGAACTGGTTAAATGACTAGGGTGGAGAAAGAGGGCAAGGGGGGGGAGGGTGGTGTTGGGGGTGGTAAGGGAGGGGAGTGAAGGTAGAAGTCACTTAAAATTAGAGAATTCAACGTAGAGGGAAATGGGCCAAACACGGACAGGTGGGACTAGTGTGGATGGGGCATCTTGGTCAGCAGGGACAAAGTGGGCCAAAGGGCCTGTTTCCGTGCCTGATGACTCTATGACACGAGAGCTAGACAGTGAGAGGCAGTCACGGGATGTATAAGCCGCAGCAACTAGCGGAGCTTGAGAGCAAAACCCACCGGTGTAGTAGAATTTTCCAGAGAATCCCAGGTTGAAAGTGAAGTGGGGAACATGAACCCGGAACTGATTCTGGGCTTCGAGCAACGCCTGTAAAGAATGCAGTTAATAAGAGTCATTAACTCACATTAAATTCATGTTCATACATTATAGCATCAGAATTATCTGTTGGTCATTCAGCCCATGAAGTCGACTTCGCCATTCACTCACGGCTGATCTATCTTTCCCTCTCAACACCATTCTCCTGCCTTCTCCTCATAACCCCTGACACCCTTAGTAATCAAGACCCTGTCAATCTCCATCTTAAAAATACCCAATGACTTGGCCTCCACAGCCGGCTGTGGCAATGAATTCCACAGATTTACCACCCACTGACTAAAGAAATCCCCTCTGACTAAAGAATCTCCTTTCTGAAGGTAAGTTATTGTATTCTGAGGCTGTGCCCTCTGGTCCTAGACTCTCCCCCTGGTGGAATAAGAGTAATATCAATGGGTAAACATCGAAAAAGGTTGTGACGCTATACTCATCATCCACTTAATTACCCCACAATGAAAGCAGCTCCCTTCTCAGAACACAACTGCAGACTAGGTAGG
The DNA here is from genome assembly GCF_053455715.1 of Rhinoraja longicauda. Lineage (NCBI taxonomy): Eukaryota > Metazoa > Chordata > Chondrichthyes > Rajiformes > Arhynchobatidae > Rhinoraja > Rhinoraja longicauda. The sequence continues at coordinate 32,548,311 of NC_135966.1, forward strand.
TACATGGAAAGGGAGGGTTTAGAGGGATATGGGCCAAATGCGGGCAGGTGGGACTGGTGAAGGTGGGGCATCCTGGTCAGCATCGGAAGGTTGGGCTGAAGGGCCTGTTTCCGTGCTGTCTGACTCTAGGTCTGTAAAGGCTGACACAAGTGTAGACCTCTCAAAATTCCCCTAAAGGCGGCACAGTAGCACAGCGCGAAGAGCCCCAGGGACCCGGGTTCGATCCAGGTGCTGCCTGTCTGTGCGGAGTTTGTACGATCTCCCTGTGACCCCGTGGGTTTCCTCCGGGTGGTCCGGTTTCCTCCCACATTCCAAAAACATGCGGAGTTGTAGGTTAATTGGCCCTCTGTAAATTGCCCCTTGTGTTTAGGGAGTGGATGGGAAAGTAAGACAACATAGAACTTGTGTGAACGGGTGATCGATGGTCAGTATGGACGCGGTGAGCTGAAGGGCTGTATCCGTGCTGTATCTTCCAATCTATCAAGTCATGATCAGATCACTGGAGATGTTTTAAACCAGAGGAAGACAGATTCACCACAATCCCACCACCAGTCACACCTTCCCATCCCACACCTTTCCTCCTTCCGCAGAGACCGCTCCCTCCACAACTGCTCGGTTCACTCATCCCTTCCAACCTACTCCACCCTCATCTCATCTACTTTCCCCCTGTAACCACAGGAGATGAAATACCTGTCCTAACACCTCCTCCCTCCCCTCCGTCCAGGGACCACCGCAGTCCTTCCAGGTGAGGCAGTGGTCCACGTGCACCTCCTCCAGCCTCATCTACAGCGCCTGGTGTTCCCCATGTGGCCTCCTCTATATCGGCGAGACCACGGATAGACTCGGCTCCCGTTTCACCAAGCACGTGCTCAATCTGCAAAGGCCTGCTGGATCTCCCGGTGGCACCATTTTAACTCCCCTTCCCATTCCCACACTGACCTTTCTGTCACTCTGGCACTCTTCCATTGCCAGAGTGAGGCCACACGTTGGGTAGCTTACAACCCAGTGGGATGAACATAGTATTGTCCTATTTTTGGTAACTAACCAACAATACCCTACACCCTTTTTCCTCCTTTCTTCCCTGTGCCCCCCTGGATGCACACACAATTCTCCCTCCCCCCTCTCCCCCCCCCCCCCCCTTCCACCTATATTCCTCCCTCTGGCTTAACATTTCACTCATCGATCCTTCTCTCGGTGTCTCGGACCTTTTGCCCTTTCATCTCTGGCCTTTGTCAAACTGTCCATAAGCCAAAACCATCCCTCACCTGTATCAACCTATCACTTGCCAGAGTTCATCTCGCCACCACCTCTCTTGCAGCTTTCCCCCTTTCTCTTCTGTCAGAGACAAAGAGCTGGAGTAACTCAGCAGGTCAGGATCAGGAAGCATCTCTGGAGGACGTGGATAGGCGGCATTTTGGGTCGGGACCATTCATCAGACTGGGTCACAAGATGCAGAGCAGTGAACCTAATCTAAAGATTGGGTCCCGACCCCGAAACGTCACCTATCAATGTTCACCAGAGATGCTGCCTGACCCGCTGAGTTTATTCGGCCACTTTTTGTCTTTTTTGTTGTAAACCAGAATCTGGAATTTGTTGTGTGTATTTTTCTACATTGTATGTCCTCATTCTCACTCACACACTCATTCACAATCACTCACTCTCACTCCCACACTCCCTCTCTTGCTGTCTCCCTCTCACACAACAACTCACACACTCATTTTCACACACTCACTATCACATACTCATTCGCACTCACACTCGCACACACACTCGCACACACACTCTCACACACACTCTCACACACACTCGCACACACACTCTCACACACTCTCACACACACTCTCACACTCACTCGCACACACTCTCACACACACTCTCACACACTCTCTCACACACACTCGCACACTCTCACACTCACTCTCTCACACACTCACTATCACACACTCCCTCACACACACTCGCACACACTTTCACACACTCTCATACACTCTCAGTCACTCGCACACTCACTCTCACACACACTCTCACACACACTCTCACATACACTCACACATACTCTCTCACACACTCTCACACACTCTCACACACACCCTCAGTTATTTACATATTCTCACTCTCACACACATATTCTCTCACTCTCACACTCTCACTTACACACTCTCACTAACACACTCTCACTCATGCTCTCTCACTCACGAACTCTCACTCACGCACTCTCACTCACACTCACTCTCGCAATCTCACGCACTTACACAAACACAGATACATTCACCCTCACACACACATACACACTCCGTCTCTCTCTGCCTCCATCTTTCCACCCACATTCCAGCAGCTCGCACGTCCTGTACTGGGACGTGAGCTATGACCACATGTGATTGCAAGCCTCTGGCAGATTCCAGCACGGAAAACCAGCTGGCAACAAGCCTCCAACCAAACCAAAGGCTGTTTCCTGAAGACTGAATGCCTGGGCATAGGGGCTAACATTCAGGGTTCAAACTGGGATCAACCCTCACCTGAATATTTCTCAGCGTATGGCTGAACTGATATTTCATGCCATCAAGCATTTTAAAATTTGTTTCTTTCAGAAAATACATAAAGACTCATTTAGCTTCACGCTGCTTCGGGAAAGCAGCCGACATAATCAAAGACTTGTCCCTGTCCCACCCCTGGTCATCCTTTCTTCTCCCCTCTCCCGTTCGGTAGAAGGTACAGAAGCTTGCAAGTGCGTACCACCAGACTCATAAACAGCTTATTCCCCTCGATTATCAGGCTTCTGAATGGTCCTCCCATGAGCTGGGGTGCTGTCCGATTCACCTCCACCCATTGTGTATGAATTTGTTTTGTTGAAAACAGAGGAACCTGGGGTGACCTGTTCATTCACTCCTCAAACCGACAAGACTCAAGGAACTGCAGGTGCTGGAATTTTCTTGGGACACAAAGTGATGGAGTAACTCAGCAGGTCAAGCAACATCTCTGGAGGACATAGATGGGTGATGTTTTGGGTTAGGACCCTTCCTTAGACTGTATCCAGTGCTCTACATCTTCAGATCCAGGCTAAGGGAGGACCTCATTGAAACTTACTGAATAGTGAAAGGCCTGGATAGAGTGGATGTGGAGAGGATATTGTGGGAGTCTAGGACCAGAGGGCACAGCCTCAGAATAAAAGGCTGTTAGGAAAATAAGGAGGAATTTCTTTAGTCAAATGGTGGTGAATCTGTGGAATTCATTGCCACAGACGGTTGTGGTGGCCGTCAATGGATATTTTTAAGGCGGAGATTGACCGATTCTTGATTAGGGATTAGTCATGATTGAATGCTGGAGTAGACTTGATGGGCCGATTGGCTTAATTCTGCTCCTACAACGTATGAATTTATGAAGGGTCCCAAAACGTCACCCATCCATTCCCTCCAGAAATGCCATCTGACCTGCTGAGTTACTCCAGCACTTTGTGTCCTTTCTTCAGAGATGTGTCTGACCTGCTGTTACTCTGGTAAAGCCAATGCTCACCTTCACGTCCTCCGCCTTCATCCTGGTGCCTTCCTTCCCGACGAAGATGTCATCGATGTCCACCAGAAGGTACCTGTCCAAGGACAGGGACAATCGCTTGCCCGTCAGGAAGGAGACGGCGTCGACGAAGACGAGCTTGTGGAGCCAGAAGTTCATGTTGTTTCCGAAGAGGACTCGCTGGATGCCGTCGTGGAGACCCAAGTCCTGGACCGCCGTGGTATGGAGGGCAGCATCCACCTCCATGTGAGGGATCTTCTCTGCCGACTTGGTCTTGGCCAGCAAGACCGGCTCGTAGGTCGAATGGTTGGACTGGAAGACCGTCCAGTCATCACCTGGGAGGAAGCCCTTCTCCATCTCCTTGGCTTTGGTGATGTAGAGCAGTGGAGACCTTGGGTTGATGCTACAGTCCTTGAGGCCAAGGTTGGAGTGGAGATAGAGCGGGAAACCCTTGAGCTGGGCACTCAGCAAACTATTCTCGTTGGCCTTGAAGAAGCCAATGATGCCAACGCTGTACTCAATGCAATACTTGTCCAATAGTTCCCTGTTCCAAGCATCTAAATTCACGTACTTTAATATATTTTCATACACAATAAGGATGAAGCGACCCCTGTCCCCATCTGTCAAGGTGGGCATGTCCCCCTTCCCAGGGGCAATCTCAGTGTGGTACTTAAAGCGGCTGGACTCCAGAATGGCCACGATTTCCTGGCCCAGTTGAGTGTACATGCTCTCCACAAAGACCAGCACCACGGGGTCTGTGCGGGGGGAGTCTGCACGCTTGGAGGCTTTGGTGGGCAGCAGCCTGGAAGGGGTGACCCTGGAATTGTCACAGTCCGAGACCAGGAGATCGCTGGAGGGCTCCGTCTCCTGCTTGGTTCCCACGTACAGGAAGTAGCCCGAGATAAACACCGTGGCCATACAGAAGGCAAAGAGAAGCAGGAGAACTCCTTGCAGAGTGAGCTGTCGAAAGACCCGGTGGAAACGGCTCAACAAATTCATGCTTTACCCACGCACGCAACGGAACGCAACGCCCTTCCCTTGGATTTCAGCCCGACAGCTTCTCTTCCGAAGGAAATGGCGATCTCCCCTCTTGACCTTGCTTGGGATTCATGTCACCATCGCAAACCATCGGTGGCCGTAAAAACCGGGAGCGCACAGGCGATCAGACGTCCCTGGATCTGCGACGCCTTGGCGACTGGTTCTCATGCCCGTCCGTGAGGTGGTCCATGGGTGGCCGCGCGTGGGCGAGCGTGGGTGAGCGTGGGTGAGGTGCCGTCCCGACCATCAACCAGAACGATCACCACTCGGACAACCCCAGAGCATCCTGCAATGAGCAGAGACAACAATCAGTGGGTGATCCAGCAATGCACTTCACTTTGTCACAGCACCGCAGGGCACTGCAGCGGGCAATTAATTCAACCACTACATGAAACTATTTAACTCATTGAATGGGTCGAGCAAAACATTAATTTTAGCTGTTATCAGGCAATTGAACTGGCCTATCACCAACTAGAGAGCAGGCCTGGCCTCCCACCTTCCTCATTGGAGACCCTCAGACTATCTTTAATTGGACTTTACTGGACTTTACCTTACACTAAACGTTATTCCCTTGTTTACCTAGATTTTCAGAAGGCCTTTGATAAGTTGCTGCATGTGTGGCTGCTAAAGAAGATGAGAGCCCATGGTATTAGAGGGAAGATAGATGGCAGCATGGATAGCAGGTTGGCTAGGTGGCAGAGGGCAAAGAGTGGCAACAAAGGGGGCTTTTTCTGGTTGGCTGCTATCTGTTTTGCAGAGGTCAGTGCTCGGGCCGGTACTCTTCACTTTGAATACCAATGATTTGGATGAGGGGATTGAAGGCTTTGGGGCCCAGTTTGCAGATGATACGAAAATAGGTGGAGGGGCAAGTAGTTAAGAGGAAACAGGGACTCTGCAGAAGGACTTGGACAGGTTGGGGGAGTGGGCAAAGAAGTGGCAGATGGAATACAGCATTTACAAAGTGTGGAGTCATGCACATTGGTAATAGGAATAAAGGGATAGTCTAATTTCTAAATGGGTAGAGGATCTAGAAATCGGAGATGCAAAGGGATTTGGGAATATGATGCAAAGGGATTTTCAAAAGGTTAATTTGCAAGTCAAGTCGGTAGTAAGGAAGGCAAATGCAATGTTAATATTTATTTCGAGAGGACTGGAATATAAAAACAGGAATGTAATGGTGACGCTTTATCAGGCATTGGTCAGACCGCATTTGGAGTATTGGTAACAGTTTTGGGCCCTGTATCTGAGGAGAGATATGCTGGCTTTGGAGAGGTTCCAAGGGAGTTTTACGAGAATGATCCCAGGAATCATTGGTTTAATGTATGATGAGCGTTTGACGACACTGGGCCTGTACTCGCTGAGGGTTTAGAAGGATGAGGGGGGGACCTCATTGAAACTTACCGAATAGTGAAAGGCCTGGATAGAGTGGATGTGGAGAGGATGTTTCCACTAGTGGGAGAGTCTAGGACCAGAGGGGATAGCCTCAGAATAAAATATTTTGGGGTGTCAGGGGATATGGGGAGAAGGCAGGAGAATGGGGTTGAGAGGGAAAGATAGATAAGCCATGATTGAATGGCGGAGCACACTTGATAGGTGAATGGCCTAATTCTGCTCCTCTAGCTGATGAACATAGTTTAATCTGATCTGCTTTGATAACATGCAAAACAAAGGTTTTCACTGTACCTCGACAGTGATAAACCTACAGTAAACCTAAACTGCAGATATTGGAATCTAGAGCAAAAGACACAAAGTGCTGGTGCAACTCAGCGGGTTAGGCAGCATCTCTGGAGAACATGGATGGGTGATGTTTCGGGTCAGGACCCTTCTTCAGACTCACCATGTACACAAGTCTGAAGAAGGGTCCCGACCCAAAACATCACTTATCCATGCTCTCCAGAGATGCTGAAACATAGAAACAAAGAACAGCAGGTGCTTGTTTATACCAAAGATAGACACAACGTGCTGGAGTAACTCAGTGAGTCAGGCAGCATCTCTGGAGAAAAAGGATGGTTGATATTTTGGGTCCGGACCCTTCTTCAAACAGGTCCCGATCCGAAAAGTCACCCATCCATTTTCTCCAGAGAAGCTGTCTGACCCGCTGAGTTACTCCAGCACTTTGTGTTTATCTCCAGAGATGCTGCCTGACCTGCTGCGTACTCCAGCACCTTGTGTCTTTTGCAAAAGAATACATTTGTGACCTTACTCTAAATATATTTTGTTCTTCCATGCTTAGAGTGAAAGTAAAATTAAAATGCAATATACAAAACCCTCCAGAATGCTAATTAATCCATTATCATAAATCATGAATTCATGATTTATTCTGCAATTAAAATTTGGCTTAAAGCTTCCAGCGTTTTCATACATCATTAGTTTTGCTGAGGTATATCTGTGGTTATAGGTAATTGGCATGATTTAATACTTTGCAAAAGAGTTAAAAATTCTTATTATGCTTGACAATGCAGCTGTGGGCATCACCAGGTACGTTGGAATGCTCTAAGGGTTGGGTGGGAGCCCATCGAAGGCTCAGCGGATCACAGTACTAGGAGGGAGCTGCTGGAGACATCGGACGCGAGGAGCAAGGAGAAGTAGGAGGGTGAGCCGGGGTAATGCCTCCAGCACCTTCAAGGTCGGCTGCAGGAGGCGCCACCGAGACACAAAGATGGCCGGGCATTGGTTCACAGGCCAAGCCGGTCGAAGATGACACAGGGAGGGCCTGGGGCCTACCTGGATCAGGAGCTGCTCCAGTGGACCAGTGCAGTGACAATCTTGCTACACATCAGGCACAATCACACTAATATAAGAGTGTAAGACAGCAGACCACACTGTGGCCGCACACGTCACCACATTTTAGACCCCATTTTGCACCATTAAGTCCGAAATTTAAGAAAAAAAGTTAAGAGTCTTAACTTGGCCATAAATGTCTGTTAAATGGTGCCAACAGATTAAGGTGAACCATAAAAGAAGATAGAGTAGAAAATGTTTGCGGGCTGAGAAAAGGAGCAATTCTTCAGGTAATGGGCAGGACTGTTTCTGTTTACACACAGAGGGTGGTGGGTGCCTGGAACGCGATGCAAGGAGTGGTGATGGAGGCAGATGGGATAGTAACGTTTAAGAGGCTTTTAGATGGGCACGTGGGTATGGAGAGATATGGATCCCGTGCAGGCAGAGGAGAGTAGTTTAATTTAGCATCAGGTTAAGCACAGATATTAAGGGCCAAAGAGCCTGTTCACGTTCTGTACTGTTCTATTCAACGCACCAATGAACTGAAGAACAGCTTCTGTAAATGTATGAGCGTACAATTCCTGGAATCTTTTCCCACAGCGTTTTGATTCCAGTACTGTACATTGGAATAACAATTGGAAGCAACTCCAATTTATCTTACAAAATGTCACAGGGAGAGAGTCAACAGTCCAGTCTGTTCCCTTCAAAAGGACACAAAGTGCTGGAGTAACTCAACGGGCCAGGCAGCATCTTTGGAGAACATGGATAGGTGACGATAGAGGGGAGAAGAAAGCTAGAAGAGCGGAGAGGCAGGACAATGTGTGGCAGATGATAGGTGCACCCAGGCGAGGAGGGGCTTTGATAGCCAGATGGTTGGAACAAAAACCGGAGATAAAAGTAGATAAAAGTGCCCCACCAACTGTGCTGTTTGTGTTTACTGTTTTTTTCCTTTTTTTAAATTAGTGTCATATTTTTGGTGACTGTGCATTTTATGGTTGTACAAAAGAATTCCACTGTGCTGTGCATACGTGACAATGAAGAACCAATGAACCATCCCTTCAACATAACATCGCCATCAGAGAGAACCGGAAAGCATCCATTCAAGGGTATAAATGTTCCAAGGGTGCGCTGGTTCGATTATTTATTTGCCAGGAGATGGAGACAACATTGATGAGAACTTTATCAGCTAGCACAGACCCAGCCTTTAATTTGTTCTACTGTGTAAATGCTCCCAAGAAAATAAAAGCTCGAGCCAGCTCATCAACGTTGCATGACTCATCAGAATTTTATTCCCGCATTTCAATGACTTTATCTTGGATTGCGAAATTAATTTACCGCCAACCCGATTAGGTCAACGTTCAACCAAACCCTCAGGACAATAAAGAGAGAGGCCAAGACACGATGAACTGCAGATGTGAACAAGCTTTGTCAGCTGCTGGTGCGGCCACATTTGGAGTCCTGTGAGCAGTTGTGGGCCCCATATCTCAGGAAGGATGTGCTGGGATTGGGGAGGTTTACGAGAATGATCCCGGTGATGATTGGAGTTAGCATATGATCAGCGTTTGATGACTCTGGGCCTGTGTAGGCTTGAGTTTAGAAGAGGATCTCTGGTTGCCTCCCACATCCCAAAGGTGTGTTGGTGCAACTGTGCAGGGAGTGGAAGTGAAAGTGGGATAACCTAGAACTAGTGTAAACGGCTGATAGATGGTCGGTGTGGACTCAGTGGGCCAAATAGTTCTGTTTCAATGTAATTTACAGAGAGCCAATTAACCTACAAACCTACATGTCTCTGGGATGTTAGAGGAAACCGGAGCACCTGGAGGAAACCCACGTGGTCACAGCGAGAACACACAAACTCCACCCAAGGTCAGGATTGAACCTGGGTCTCTGGTGCCACGAGGAAGCGGCTCTCCCCACTGCGCACTGTGCTGTCTTAACAATATCCTACCAGTTCTAAACACTAGAGTTAAGACCATGTTACAGTGCTGTATAGACCATAACATAGGAGCAGAATAAGGCCATTTTAGCCCATTGTTTACTCCGCCATTCAATCATGGCTGATCTATTTTTCCCTCTCACTCCCATTCTCCTGCCTTCTCTCCGTAACCTTTGACACCCTTACTAATCAAGAACTTATCAATCTTTGTTTTAAAAATACCCAATGACTTTGCCTCCACCGCTGTCTGTGGCAATGCATTCCACACATTAACTACCCTTTGGCTAAAGAAATTCCTCTTCATCTCCATTTTAAAGGTACTGTCTGCATGGAGTTTGTACCTTCTCCCTGTGACTGTGTGGGTTTTCTCCGGGTACTCCAGTTTCCTCCCACACTCCAAAGGCATATAGGTTTATAAGTTAATTAGCTTTGGTAAGAATTGTTAATTTTAGAGATAGTGCTAGTATACTGAGTGATCACTGGTCAACATCAATGTGGACTTGGTGGACCGAAGGGTCTGTTTCCACGCAGTGTCTCTAAACTAAACTATATGTCCACTCTATCAAGGCCTTTCATTATCTGGAAGGTTTAAACTATAACCTACTAGATAATGAAAGGGTTAAGACTATAAAACCTGCCGTCAATGTTGCACAGTTCCATAACATTTGGCGTTCCCTGCTAAATGTGCGAGAATTGCATAAAGGAATGAATTAGCCTGAAAGGGAACTGGAGAGGAAATGATGCTTTGAACAAGAATGCAGAGAAACCCCCTGTGCTCATCTACATATCCAACATTAAACATTCCCACTGCTTGGATAAACCGTGGGGAATTCTCAAAGCCAACTAGTAACCCTTGCATCCCCTCTCTCTCTCTCTCTGTCCCGCATCCACCCCTAGTCGTCCTACTATTTTCACCGTCGTCCTGTTGAATTTCACTGTCTGTATAACGCTATCATCTTCCCCACAGCCAACAATGGACCATTGTGGGCTCCTTTCCTTGATCATATTGCTTTTTGCATATCTTTCATCCATTTGTCCTATGTACCATCTATATCTCTTGTTTCCCTTTCCCCTGACTCTCAGTCTGAAGAAGGGTCTTGACCTGAAACGTTACCTATTCCTTTTCTCTCGCGATGCTGCCTTACCCGCTGAGTTCCTCCAGCTTTTTTTAGTGTTTATACCAGCAACTGCAGTTCCTTCCTACACTCCCTCCACACTTACCATTCAGTAAACACTGACTTGGAACTTATCTACCTCTGAACAGCAAATGTCAACCATGCAATCTCTAATGTCACCACAGCGATTACATTACCCAGCATCGTAAAGGTTAAAGGTAACAGAGGAAACAAATAACAGATGTAATGAGATGTGGAGTTAACCTTTCTTATAGAGTCATAGAGTCTTGTTTCCTTTGTTTCAACATTCCTTCTTCTCCCCATTCCTGTCCGGAAGAAGATACAGAAGCTTGAAAGTGCGCACGACCAGACTCAGGAACAGCTTCTTCCCCTCTGTCATTGGGTTTCTGAACGGTCCTTCCATAGGCTAGGGTAGTGTCCGATTCACCTCTACCCCTTTGCGGACATTGGACTTTGTCTCTGGAACTGATGCACTACAATACCGAGAACTATATTCTGCACTCTGTATATTCCCCTTTGCTCTACCTATTGTCATAAGCATAGAAAGAGATCCTTCAGCCCAACTACACTACTACTCCTTCTACACCAGTCCCACTTGCCTACATTTGGCCCAAATCCCTCAAAATGTTTCCTATCCATGTACCTGTCCAAGTGTCTTTTAAATTGCACTTTAGCCCTGCCTCAACAACCTCCTTTGGTCGCTCGTTTCATATACCCACCCACCCTCTGTGTGAAAAAGTTGTCCCTCAAGTTCCTATTAAATCTTTCCCCTCTCACCTTAAACGTAAATCCTCTGATGCACACCTCCAGATTCAGGGACAGTTCCTTCGCAGCTGTTATAAGGCAACTGAACCATCCTATCACCAAGTAGAGATCGGTCCTGACCTACCAACTACCTCATTGAAGACCTTTGAAGTATCTTTACTGGACTTTATGTTGCACACAAAACGTTATACCCTTTATACACTATGGATGTTATGTTACACACTATGGATGTTACATTATACACTAAAGATGTTACATTATACACTATGGATGTTATATTATACACTATGGATGTTATGTTATACACTATGGATGTTACGTTATACACTATGGATGTTACTTTATACACTATGGATGGCTTGATTGTAATCATGTATAGTATTTTCGTTGACTGGGTAGCATACGACAAAAAAGCTTTTCACTGTGCCTCGGTACACGTGACAATAATAAACTAAATTAAACCGGAGAAACAATGATAGACGCAAAATGCTGGAGTAACTCAGCGGACCAGGCAGCATCTCTGGAGAGAAGGAATGGGTAACATTTCGGGTCAATACACTTCTTCAGAAACAAAGGACTGCATAGAAACAAAGTGCTGGAATAACTCAGTGGCTCAGACAGCATCTCTGGAAAAAAAGGATGAGTGATGTTTTGTCCCGATCCGAAATGTCACGATCCTTTTGCTCCGGAGATGCAGTCTGACCCGCTGAGTTACTGCAGCACTTTGGTCTTTCTTTGGTATACACTAAACTGCAGCTCAGTATATGTAACAATAATAAATCTAAACTTTCAGCTGAAAGGTAGTTTAGAGTCCCAGTTAAAAGCAACCCACAGCTGGCTCCATAATAGTGGTGCAGGGGCAGGGTAGAGTTGCTGCCTCACAGCGCCAGAGCCCCGAGTTCAAACACCTGACCACGGGTGCTGTCTGTACAGAGTTTGTACGTTCTCCCGGTGACACGTGGGTTTTCTCCGGGTGTTCTGGTTTACTCGCACACTACAAAGATGTGTAGGTTTGTAGGTTAATTGGCTTTGGTAAAACTGTAAATTGTCACAAGTGTGTATGATAGTACTAGTGTACAGGGTGACAGATGGTTGGTGCAGACTCGGTGGGCTGAAGGGCTTGTTTCTGTGCTCTAAACCAAACTAAACTAAACTGAAACAAACGAAACTAAACGAAACTAAACAAAATCAAACTAAACTACACTAAACCAAACCAAACCAATCCAAACTAAATTAATCTAAAGTAAACAGGAGGCAAACATGAGGGGGAGAGGGTGGTGAAGGGCGAGAAGGGGGAGGAGGAGGAAAAGTATGGCGAAGGGGAAGGGGAGGGGTGGGGAAGTGGGATGGGGCGAGAGGATGGGGATGGGGAAGGGGAAAGGGTAGGAGGGTGAGGAAAGGGAGGGGGAGAAGGGGGGGAGGTGGGGGAGGGGTAGTGGGGAAGTGGAAGGTTAGAGGTTGGGGAAGGGGAGAGGATGGGGAAGGTGAAAGAGTGGGAAATGGGCTGGGGAGAAGGTGGGAAAGGGAGAGGGTGGGGATGGGGAGAGGGTGGGGATGGGGAGAGGGTGGGGATGGGGAGAGGGTGGGGATGGGGAGAAGGTGGGAAAAGGAGAGGGTGGGGATGGGGAGAGGGTGGGAAAGGGAGAGAGTGAGGGTGGGGGATGAGGCAGGCGGAAAGGATGAACATTCAATAGCTTGGCGTCTCTCCCCCCTCCCCTCCCCACATTGAATCAGCTAACACAGGGAACCCACCCTCTGACCATAACCTGCCCCAGAAACTCCAGGGCTGAAACACGTATCTTGGCTCTGGCTGAAACATTAGTCTCAGATTGCAAGCACATAAATATTTGACGGACATGCACACACTGGGGAGCAGAATGCTGGCAATTTTACATTTCAAAAGACCCCCTGCTTTTTAATTCACTGGCAGTCAAGGGTACTGGAGGCACACGACAGATAGCACTAGTAAAATACGGCAGGAATTGTCAAGAGATGATCTAACATTGTAGAGGATGTGTGGCACTGCACAGAGAAAGGCCCACTGCAGGGGGGGGGGGGGGAGAGAGGGAGAGAGGGAGGGAGGGAGGGAGAGAGAGAGAGAGAGAGAGAGAGAGGGAGAGAGAGAGGGAGAGAGAGAGAGGGAGAGAGAGAGGGGGAGAGAGAGAGGGAGAGAGAGAGGGAGAGAGAGAGAGGGAAAGAGAGAGAAAGAGAGAGAGAGAAAGAGAGAGAGAGAGAGAAATATCACCCTCAAAGCTAAAGTCATTAGGCAGAGAGCATTTCAGTGGAATGAATGAGCTCGACATGCTTGGACCCATGGAGAATACCATGCAAATTCCACACTTCCTTCGAGACAGGATATTTCCTACCTTCAAGGTGTTAGAGAGATCCTCAGCCTAAGTTGCATGTGGCTACACTCAATCTTTGAGCTTAACGTTGTACGTCCCAGAATAGAATAGAGAGGCTTTCACCTTACAGCTGGCTCCTCGGAATGCTTTGTGCACTTTTAAAGAACTGTTCTATTGTTGTGAAGCGGGGGATTGCAGTAAGATGCTGCAAACACTGCATGCTGTGTTCAGCCACGGATCAACAACACTCACAACCTCTCAACTTCTGCTAAAGCACTTTTTAAAAAAAACCCTTAACCAACTGGCTTGTCCATTAAGCATTCAAAACTGGCCCCAGGGTCCTATTTAAAAAAAAAAAAACAGATTGCAACGTACCATTTGCAGTCAAAACGTAGAAACAAGGATGAGGGAGGGACCTCATTGAAACTTACTGAATAGTGAAAGGTCTGGAGAGAGTGGATGTGGAAAAGACGTTTCCACTAGTGGGAGAGTCTAGGACCAGAGGGCACAGCCTCAGAATAAAAGGACGTACCTTTAGAAAGGAGATGAGGAGGAATTTCTTAGGTCAGAGGGTGATGAATCTGTGGAATTCATTGTGGTGGAGGCCAAGTCATTGGGTATTTTTAAGGCAGAGATTGACAGATTCTTGATTCGTACAGGTGTCAGGGGTTATGGGGAGAGAAAAAGACAAATCGCCCATGATTGAAAGGCAGAGTAGACTTGATGGGTCAAACAGCCTAATTCTGCTCCTAGAACTTATGAACTTATGAAGGAACAGCGTGTGCTGGTTAATACACAAAAAGACACAAAGTGCTGGAGTAACTCAGCGGGTTAGGCAGCACATAGATCGGTGACGTTCCGGGTCGGTCCTCAGACTACATTTAGGTGTGTGTAGAATTAGGTGTGTGTGACTGCATGGGTTTCCTCTGGGTGCTCCAGTTTCTCCCAACATTCAAAAAGATGTAGGGGTTTCGAGGTTAATTGGCCCTCTGGAAATTACCCCTGGAGTGCAGAGAGTGGTTGAGAAAGTGGGATAACAGAACAAGTGTGAACGGGTGATCAATGGTGGGCGTGGACTCAGTGGGCCGAAGGGCCTGTTTCCATTTTTAATCACCAGAAAAATTACACAACAAAAGAAAAATAGCAAGGGGAGGGGTGAGGGAACCCTTCTTCAGACCCGTCGCCTATCTATGTCCTCCAGAGATGCTGCCTGACCCACTGAAATACTTTGGCACTTTGTCCTTTTGCTCCAGTCTCCAGCATCTGCTTCTCTTGTGCCTCATCAGAAATCCATTTCTTTACACTCGCGACCCTTAGATTTGGCTGCTACATTGTCATCCTGGATGCCTCTGATCTCCAGCCCACGCCCAAACGTGGACCAGAAGAGATTTATAAGATTGCTGGAGATACAAGGAACTGCAGATGCTGGTTTACCAAAAAAAGACACAAAGTGTTGAAGTAACTCAGCAGGTGTGGCAGCATTTCTGGAGAAGGTGGATAGGTGTCGTTTTGGGTCGGGACTCTTCTTCAGACTTATGGTGGGGATGGGGGAGGGGAGAAAGCTGGAAGAGAGGAGGGGCAGGACAAAGCATGGCAGGTTATATATAGGTGGATACAGGAGAGGGAACATTTAAAAATGCCCCCCTACCTCTCTTCCAATTTCTTTCCCTTCGCCACCCCACCTCCTCCCCCCCACAATCAGAGTGAAGAAGGGTCTCCACCTGAAACATCACCTATCCATAGTCTCCTACCTCCTCTGGCAGCCCATTCCATACACCAAATAAGTTGCTGCTCAGATTCCTATTGAATCTTTGCTCCCTCACCTTAAACTATTACTATGAAACTGGATTTTTATTTTTTTAATTCCACATTTATTTAACTTTAAATTCCTCAGCTGCCATGGTAGCATTCAAACACCTGGGCTGGTCAATGATCCAGGATATTGGTTGCTAGTTCAGTAATTTAATCACAACACGAGCACTAATTCATCACAGCGCTGAAATTGAGCCGTTTAATGTTTCTTCTCTGAGTGACTCAGTCCGTGAATGGATTCATGCATCATTCGTACATTCCATTGTAATTCAGCCTGTCATGACTGCAAGGGATTGCAGAGAGTTGTGGATGTAGCCCTGTCACAGAGTCACGCAGCGCGGAAACAGGCCACCCTGACCAACATCACCCATCTACACTGGTTCCACTTGCCTGCGTATGGCCCATATCCCTATAAACATTTCCTATCATATACCTGGCCAATCCAACTTTGTGAATATTCCTTGTATTAACAGCTACTGCAAATGGAGAAAAAAAAGACAATGGGGCGGGGGGACAACTCAGCGGGTCAGGCAACATCTCTGGTGAACATGGATAGGTGATGTTTACCTGTTATACCTCAACTGCCTCCTCTGGCAGCTTGTTCCATATACCCACAACCCTCTGTGTGAAAATCTTGCACCTCAGGTTCGTATTAGATGTTTCCCACTCACCTTGAACCTATGTCCTTTGGTTCTTGATTCCCCTACTCTAGGTAAAAGACTCTTTGCGTCCTATTCCTATCAATCTAGTCTACCACACAGACCAGACTCCCCACCATCGACATTGTGGGCCGAAGGGCCTCCCCACCATCGACTCCATCTACACTTCACGCTGCCTCGGAAAAGCAGCCAATATAGTCAAAACTTATAAACAGTGCAGTGCAGACAAGAGGAACTACAAATGCTGGAAACACTCTAGCATAAAACTGTACAGCATGGCAAACAGGCCCTTCGGCCCACAATGTCTGTACCAAACATGATGCTAACATCAACTCTTGTCTGTAGTAATGGGGAACTGCAGGTGCTGGTTAATACACAAAAGGACACAAAGTGCTGGAGTACCTCAGCGGGTCAGGCAGTATCTCTGGAGAATATGGATAGGTGATGTTTCGGGTCGAAAGAAGGCTGGGAGAGAGGAGTGGAAGTACAAATCGTGACAGGCAATAGGCGGACGCAGGTGAGGGGGGATTTCTGACAGGCAGATGGTTGGAACAAAGACCAGAGATTAAAGGAGGATTGAGGAGTTGCGAATAGTGAAGCCAGGAGAAGGGCTGCACAGTAGTGTAGTGGTAGAGCCACTGCCTTATAGTGCCAGACACCCGAGTTCGATCCTGACTACACATGCTGTCTGTACTGAGTTTGCATGCTCTCCCTGTGACCTCGTGGGTTTTCTCCGGGTGCTCCAGTTACCTCCCACACTGGAAAGAAGTGAAGATTTGTCGGTTAATTGGCATCGGTAAAATTGCAAATTGTCCCTAGTGTGTAGGATAGTGCCCGTGTGGTCGGCACGGACTTTGTGAAGAATTGAGGACATTTATAATTTTACAGGCAGCATATTAGTGTAAGCTGTTTAACGTGATGGAATCATTTTCCAATCATCTGGGAAGGCAGCGTAGTAGGATGTTTGCTTTATTGATTGTAGGTTTACAAGAACGGAAAATTATAAGTGCTTGCTCTACTATCACCATTCTTCTTTGCCTGCTTTTTAGTTTAGAGATACAGGCTTTTCGGCCCACCAGGTCCGTGCCGACTAGCGATCACCCCGAGGGTGGTCACGCCAAATACTGGAGAACATAACTTTAAGGTGGGAGGGCCAAAGTTTAAAGGAGATGTGCAGAGCAGGTTTTTTACACAGAGAGTGGCCGGTACCTGGAATGCACTGCACCACAGGGGGTAGTGGTGGAGGCAGATATGATAGTGGCGTTTAAGAGACATTTGGACAGGCACGTGGATATACAAGGAGTGGAGGATATGGATCATGTGCAGGCAGATAAGAGGGTCTTTGCATCATCTTTGACATAAATATTGTTGGCTGAAGGAAGGGCCTCTTCCTGTGCTTTACTGTTCTATGTTCTACGAACTAAAGAAGTTTGAGAAGATATTTTATGGTAGTGCACAAGTTGATGTTGATAAACTGGCCCCATTTTTGGATGGTTTGAAGATTAGGGGGAACAGATTTGAAATTTTAGGCGCAAAATGCAAGGGAGATGTGTGAGCTTGTATTCACTGGAGTTTAGAAGGATGAGAGGGGATCTTATAGAAACATATAAAATTGTAAAAGGACTGGACAATCTAGATGCAGGAAAAATGTTCCCAATGTTGGGCGAGTCCAGAACCAGGGGCCACAGTCTTAGAATAAAGGGGAGGCCATTTAAAACTGAGGTGAGAAGAAACTTTTTCACCCAGAGTTGTGAATTTGTGGAATTCTCTGCCACAGAGGGCAGTGGAAGCCAAATCACTGGGTGGATTTAAGAGAGAGTTAGATAGAGCTCTAGGGGCTAGTGGAATCAAGGAATATGGGGAGAAGGCAGGCACGGGTTATTGATTGGGGACAATCAGCCATGATCACAATGAATGGCGGTGCTGGCTCGAAGGGCCGAATGGCCTCCTCCTGCACCTATTTTCTATGTTCTATGAAAACCTTGTCATCCAGAGTATTATGATCTTATGGAATTCTCTGATTAAGAGTGGGTGGCACGGGCTAGTAGAGCCACTGCCTCACAGTGCCAGGGACCCGGGTTCAATCCTGACCTTGGGTGCTGTCTGTGTGTGTGGAGTTTGTACGTTCTCCCTGTGGGTTTTCTCTGGGAGCTCCGGTTTCCTGCCACACTCCAAAGACGTGCAGGTTTGTAGATTCAAAAAGCTGGAGTAATTCAGTGGATCAGACAGCATCTCTGGAAAAAGGAATAAGTGATGTTTCAGGTCAAGACCCTTCTTTGAAAAAGGGCCTCGACCCAAAACGTCACCTATTCCTTTTCTCCAGAGATTCTTTCTGACCCGCTGAGTTACTCCAGCTTTTTGTGTTTATCTTTGGTTTAAACCAACATCTGCAGTTCCATCGTACTGCAGTTCCTTCTTGGTTTGTAGATTAATTGGCTTTGTTAAAATAGTAAATTGGCTCTAGTGTGTAGACAGTGTTATGTACATGGTGATCACTGGTCGGCGCGGGCTCGGTGGGCCGAAGGGCCTGTTTCCACGCTGTATCTCTAAAGTCTAAAAGACCTACTCTGGATGTATCATATCATATCATATCATATCATATCATATCATATATATACAGCCGGAAACAGGCCTTTCGGCCCTCCAAGTCCGTGCCGCCCAGTGATCCCCGTACATTAACACTATCCTACACCCACTAGGGACAATTTTTACATTTACCCAGCCAATTAACCTACATACCTGTACGTCTTTGGAGTGTGGGAGGAAACCGAAGATCTCGGAGAAAACCCACGCAGGTCACGGGGAGAACGTACAAACTCCTTACAGTACAGCACCCGTAGTCAGGATCGAACCTGAGTATGTCCAGATATTTGTCAGCGTGGGACAAAATTTTCCCTTCTGCATTTCTTGGCTTATTCCTTTTGTCTCTTGGAGGTCATGGAAATGCAACAGCACACCGTGAAGAGGGATGGAGTTCTGAACTGAATAGCATATTGTGATCTCACTTCAATCTTTCACGTGCACGATTCCATCAGTCAGCACAGCAGCATACAGATGCATTAGAATTTGCAGCAAATAAATTTGTTTCACTGTGATAAACCTAGCAATATTGATTTCAATGATAAAACTCCACTCTGCTTAAACATAATGATTAATTAGGTTTCAGATTAATGGCGCTGCGGTCTAGATATACTGATGCACGCTGGATAGCAAGGAACTGTCTCTGATCAGTGGTAGAGAATCGCACGATACAACAAGGGCAATCTTCTGCTGTGACCTATATCCTGTAGGTACCCTCACAAAGCCACTGGTATTATGGAAAGTCAGGTATCCTTTTAATAGGATAAGCTCTATTGAAATAGGCAGCTCTTTATGTTTGGGTTTAAGTTTATTATTATCACGTGTACTGATTTACAGTGGAAAGCTTTGTTTTGCATGCTATCCAATCAGATCAGATAATACTTTACATAAATATAATCAAGTACAATAGGTAGAGCAAAGGGGAAGATACAGAGTGCAGAATATAGTTATCAGCATTGTAGCCAGGATTGCCAACTGTCCCGTATTAGCCGGGACATCCCGTATATTTGGGCTAAATTGATTTGTCCCGTACGGGATTGCCCTTGTCCCTTAGTAGGGTTGCCAACTTCCTCACTGCCAAATAAGGGACAAAGGGTGACATCACCGCGCCGTGCCCCACGTGACCTCACCCAGCCGGCGGCCAAGTGCTCCCGCTTACCAATGGCGGCCGCCCGGGCCGGAAGGCGGGTTGCTGCGCAACTTCTGTTAGGTGGCACCCGAGCCTCAGGGCCAGGACTGTCCGGAGCTAAAATGTCGGAAACCTAAAGTGTCGGGACCTAAACTGTCGGGACCTACAGTGTTGGGGCCTACAGCGTCCGGGCCTACAGTGCCCCCCGGGCCCAATACAGTATTAGGTCCGGGGGGCGCTGTAAGCCCAGACGCTGTAAGCCTCGACACTCTCGGTTTCCGACATATTAGTCTAGGCCCTGAGGCTCGGGCACCGCCTAACGGAGGTTAGGCAGCAACCCGCCTCCCGGCCCAGGCGGCCGCCAATGGTGGAGCGGGAGCACGTGGATGCTGGCTGGATGAGGTCACGAGGGGCGGTGACGTCACCTTGTCCCATATTTGGAAGTGAGGAAGTTGGTAACCTAATTGTAGTGTACCAGTTCCAGAGACAAAGACCAATGTCCGCAATGGGGTTAGGTGAATCGGCCAGTTCCCCAGGCAACTGAACCAATCTATCAATAACTAGGCAGCAGTCCAGAACTGCTATCTACCTCATTGGAGTATCTTTGATCGGACTTTACTAGCTTTATCTTGCACTAAACATTATTCACGTTATTCCCTTTATCATGTATCAGTACAATGTGGATGGCTCGTCTGGTTAGTACACAACAAAAGCTTTTCACTGTACCTCGGTACACTTGAGAATAAACTAAACAAAACTAAAACTCAGCAAATGGAAGGGCCGTTCAGAAGCCTGATAACAGAGAGCAGGAAGCTATTCCCGAGTCTGGTGGTGCGCACTTTCACGCTCTGTACCTTCTACCGTATGGGAGCGGGGAGAAGGAATGACCGGGATGGGACAGGGACATGACGTTGGCTGCTTTCCCAAGGCAACGTGATGTGCAGATGGAGTCATTGGTGGGGAGTCTGGTCTGTGTGATGGACTGGGCCACATCCAAAACTTTCTGCTATTTCGTACGGGTTTGGGCAGAGCTGTTGCCAAACTAAGCTGTGATGCAACCCGATAACAACCCGAAAGACAAACTATCAACTGACCATCTCACCATCACCATCACAGGAGACAAACTATCAACTGACATCTATTATAAACCCACTGACTCCCACAGCTATCTAGATTACACTTCTTACCCCCCCCCCCCACTTCCTGTAAAGACTATCCCCTAATCCAACATTTTAGCCACCTCCAACGGGAACCCACTACTAGCCACATCTTCCCATCTCCACCCCTTTCCGCAGAGACCGTTCCCTCCTCAACTCCCTGATCCACTCGTCCTTTCCCACCCAAACCACCCCCTCCCCAGGTATTTTCCCCTGCAACCGCAAGGAGATGCAACACCTGTCCCTTTACCTCCCCCCTCAACTCCGTCCAAGGACCCCGACAGTCCGTTCAGGTGAGGCAGCGGTTCACGCACCTCCTCCAACCTCATCTACTGTATCCGCTGTTCCAGGTGTCAACCTCTCCACATCGGCGAGACCAAGCGCAGGCTCGGCCAAATTGCTGAACACCTCAGTCCGCCTAAACCCACCAGATCTCTCCCGGTTGCCCAACACTTTAACTTCCCCTCCCATTCCCACACTGACCTTTCTGTCCTGGGCCTCCTCCATCGTCAGAGTGAGGTCCAGGGTAAATTGGAGGAACAGCACCTCATATTTTGCTTTGGCCAGCTTACACCCCAGTGGTCTGAACATTGACTTCTCTAATTTCAAGTAGCCCTTGCATACCCTCTCTCTCCATCCCCTCCCCTTCCCAGTTCTCCAACCAGTTTACTGTCTCTGACTACATTTTATCTGTTTGCTTTGTCGCTACCTTCTCCCAATTAACAATCTATTCTACATTTTCCTTGTTCTCTATTCTCTTTGTCCTGTTTTCACACTTTACACTTCCTTATCTATGTACCGCCCACTCCACTGACATCAGTCTGAAGAAGGGTCCCGACCCGAAACATCACTTATTCCTTCTCCCCAGAGATGTTGCCTGTCCCGCTGAGTTACTCCAGCATTTTGTGTCTGCCTTCGATGCAACCTGACAGCACGCTTTCCCTGTCAATATATTTATCTTACTCAATTAATGGGGGGAGTCAAATTTGCTCACATTTAAAGAGCAGCTTTTACAATTTCAGGTAATCAATCTTTACCAGGCTGATCAATATTACAGGTACTAGTTAATCTGTACATCTAGCAACCTCATGGAGCAGATTATCACGCGATTGCTGCACCAGCGTACAATTATTTTTCTCAGAACATTCTAGATTTATTCAGGCGATTCTGAAGAACAGTTTGCCTCGTTGGGTTTTTTTAATTCATTAATTTTGTGTCATTCTTGCTTGTCACCATGGAGACAGCCAGTGGCGTATAACGCAATCGCATTAAACTCCAGAGGTCAGGTAAAGCACAACATAGTAAAGAATTTTCACGCTTGCACTCAACACCATTAGCAGTCTGCGTAGACTCGCCGACTGTTTTGCCGAACACTTGCGCCAAGCAAGGCCTGCTGGATTTCCCGGTTGCCAAACATTTTAACATCCCTTCCCATTCCCACACTGAATGTTGAATTCTCCATATTATTGGCTCGTATCCCTCTATACCCTTCCTATCAGCGTACCTGTCCAAATGTCTTTTAAATGTTGTTTAATTTACAGATTTAATTGAGAGATACAGCATGGAAACAGGCCGTTCAGCCCATTGAGGCCACGCCAACCATTGAGCACCCGTTCAAACTAGTTCCATGTTATCCCACTTGCTCATCCACTCCCTACACATTAAGGGGAATTTGCACAGGGCCAATTACAAACCCGCACGTCTTTTGGAATGTGGGAAGAAACCAGAGCACCCGGAGGAAGCCCACATGGTCACAGGGAGAATGTGTAAATTCTGTACAGACAGCACAGGAGGTCAGGATCGAACTCGGGTCTCTGGCGTGTGAAGCAGCAACTCTACCGCTGCGCCACTGTGCCATCCCATTGTGGGCCGAAGGGCCTGTTCTTGTGCTGTACTGTTCTATGTTCTATGTAAATCTATAAACCTATACGTTCTGTCCTCCAGAATGTCTGCCAGCATTAGTGTAGTGTCAGCAATTCCAGTGTGTACTGACTAGGTTTCTGCATGATTCAAGACAGCTACTTCATCAAGTTCTATGAGAACAGAGTAAAATGAATTAGAAGAATATAATAGTGACACAGTGGCTCTGCTGGTAGAGCCACTGCCTCACAGCGCCAGACCCGGGTTTGATCCTGACTACGGGTGCTGTCTGCATGTGTTAGGGTTGCCAACTGTCCCGTATTAGTCGAGACATCCCGTATTTTGGGCTAAATTAGTTCGTCCCGTACGGGACCGCCCTTGTCCGATATTAGGCCCGGGGGGTGCTGTAGGCCCGGACACTGTAGGCCTGGACACCGTAGGCCCGGACACTGTAGGCCCGGACACTGTAGGCTAACGGAGTGTGTTCGGGGAGCGGGGCCGAGTGTGTTCGCCTAACGGAGGTTGCGTAGCAACCCGCCTCCCGGCCCGGGCGGCTGCCACTGGTGGAGCGAGAGCACGTGGCCGCTGGCTGGGTGACGTCACGTGGGGCGCGGGGCGGTGACGTCACCGTGTCCCTTATTTGGGAGTGAGATGGTTGGCAACCCAAGCATATGTGGAGTTTGCACGTTCTCCCTGAGACTGCAAGGGTTTCCCCCAGGTGCTCCGGTTTCCTCCCACATTCTAAAGACATGTCCATGTGGGCTTAGTAGGTTAATAGGCCCTCTGCAAATTGTCCCCTAGTGTGGTGGGATTGGGAGAGAAAATGGTATAATGTAGAACTAGTGTCAGTGTGGACTTGGTGGGCCAAATGGTTCCGTCTCACTGCAATTTACTGAGGGCCAATTCACCTACAAACCTGCATGTCTTTGGGATGTGGGAGGAAACTGGAGCACCTGTACTGCATTGCTAAAGAATCTTTTCCCAGCTGGTAAATAGTGTGGCTTCAGCAACTCCAGTGTGTACTGACTAGGTTTCAGCATGCTTTAAGACAGCTGCTTAATCAAGTTCTTTCAGAACCAAGAAAAAATAATTAGAAAGAGGAAAACAGGGAATGGGGAGGCAGGAGTTTGTGGTGAGTGCTGATGGCAAACCGATAGAGTGAAGCTCCCATCATTTATACGCTTCAACTGAACTCAATGATCAGAGCTCAATACGAGTGTCCTTCACAAAATATATGCTTAGTTTGTGCTTCATCTCTCCAGTAGAACCGTGCTTACTAAAAGACGATGACCGAGATGAAAAGTACACTCATATATAATTAATCAGGCACTATCATCTGTCGCTGTGCACCCAACTGAACTTCTACAGTTGTACGGTCGAAGGCATATTGACCGGCTGCATCACGGCCTGGTTCAGCAACTCAAACGCCCAGGAGAGATCACAGAGTGGTGGACACTGTCTGGTCCATCACGGGTACTGACCTCCCCACCATCAAAGGGATCTACAGGAGTCGCTGCCTGGAAAAGACAGCCAGCATCATCAGAGGCCCACACCATCCTGGCCACACACTCATTTCACTCCTGCCATCAGGAAGAAGGTACAAGAGTCCAGATTCAAGAACAGCTTCTTTTCAACAACCATCAGGATCTTGAATACTACCCAACATTATCTAAACCACAACACTGCCTGGGTTGCATTAGAGACTTCTGAATTTGCTTTGGCTTTTGCACCATTTGGGTTTTTTTATTTACTAATCGTTTGTTTGTTTATTATATTTTCCATTGAGTGTTGTGTTTAAAAACCTGCTGTGCTGCTGCTTCAAGTAAGAATTTCATTGTAGACACAAAGAACTGCAGATGCTGATTAATACACAAAAGTACACACAGTGATGGAGTATCTCAACGGGTCAGGCAGCATCTCCGGAGGATACGGATAGGGGACGTTTTGGGTCGGGACCCTTCTTCAGACTTTGAAGGGTCAGACTGGAACGTGCAAGAATTTCATTGTTCTGCTTTGGCACATATGACAAAAAAAAAACTCTTGCCTCTCTTGACTTCAAAAACGAAGAACCAGAGGATATAGGTTTAAGTTGAGCGGGGGGGGGGGGGGAGCATTTTATAGGAACCTGAGGGGCAACCTTTTCACACAGAGGGTGTTGGGTGTATGGAACGAGCTGCCAGAAGAGGTAGTTGAGGCAGGTATTAACACAATATTTAAAAGGCAAGTGGTCAAGTGCATGGATAGGAGAGGAAAGCGACGCAGTCCAGACCATCGCACAAACTAACCTTCCTTCCATTGACTACACCTACACCACACTGCCTCGCAAAGGCCACCAGTATAACCAAGGACCAGTCTCACCCTGGTCACTCCTCCTTCTCCCCGCTCCCTTCAGGCAAGAGGTACAGAAGTGTGAAAACGCACACCTCCAGATTCAAGAAGAGTTTTTCCCAGCTGTTATCAGGAAACTGAACCATCCTTTCACCAACTAGAGAGTGGTCCTGACCTCCCATCTACCTAATTGGACACGCTCATACTATCTTTAATCAGACTTTACTGGACTTTATCTTGCACTAAACGCTATTCCCATTATCATGTATCTGTACACTGTGGATGGCTCGATTGGAATCATGTATAGTCTTTCTGCCGACCAGCTAGCTCGCAACAAAAGCTTTTCATTGTACTTCGATCACTGCAGGCAGGTGGGACTAATGTAGATGGGCACCTTGGTCGTCGTGGGTGATTTGGGCCCAAGGACCTGCTTCCATGCTGTATGATTCCATGACTTGACTATTATGGTCTGGTTTACCTAGTATTACTGATTATGTATTGTATTATTCATTGTACATTTATTTGTGTGCTGTTGTGTTAATGTGTCTGTAAAGCTGCAGCAAGCAAGAATTCCATTGAAAGTAGCTGCAAAATGCTGGAGTAACTCAGCGGGACAGGCAGCATCTCTGGAGAGAAGGAATGGGAAACGTCACCCATTCCCTCTCTCCAGAGATGCTGCCTGTCCCGCCGAGTTACTCCAGCATTCTGCGTCTACCTTTGATTTAAACCAACATCTGCAGTTCTTTCCTACAATAGAATTCCATTGATGTCCCTCGTACAAATGACAAGTAAACTCTCTCGACGCTTACAAAATCATTTGTATGATCGAGTTGCTGTGAGCTCGGAACATTTATATAAACCACAATTATCATTCAGATCTCATTACATTTTTTGCTTAAATGACATTGTAAGATTGTACAGCTCTTGAGATCTGGGTCACAACTCTCCCATAGACCATTGTGAAAACTAGTCATTTTTTAGACTGCCACTTGTCTTTTTGTTCTTCGAGAACTGAGCAGGTTTGACATTTTAAAGGTGTTTCATAAAAGTGTGATTAGTTTAAACAGGAATCAGAGTCATCATTCATTTGAGAATGCCGAGAATACATCGTTTACATGGAACATAGAACGGTACAGCACAGGGACAGGCCAATCGGCCCACAATGTGGAACATAGAACAGTACAGCACAGGGACAGGCCAATCGGCCCACAATGTGGAACATAGAACTGTACAGCACAGGGACAGGCCAATCGGCCCACAATGTGGAACATAGAACTGTACAGCACAGGGACAGGCCAATCGGCCCACAATGTGGAACATAGAACTGTACAGCACAGGGACAGGCCAATCGGCCCACAATGTGGAACATAGAACAGTACAGCACAGGGACAGGCCAATCGGCCCACATTGTGGAACATAGAACAGTACAGCACAGGGACAGGCCAATCGGCCCACAATGTCCGTGCTGAACACGACGCCAAGTTAAACTAATCTCCTCTGCCTGCACGTGATCCATATCCCTCCATTCCCTGCATATCCATGTGCCTATCTAAAAGAAGATAGACACCACATGCTGGAGAACTCAGCGAGTCAGACAGCATCTCTGGAGATGACGTTTCGGGTCGAGACCTTCAAGGCCTCTTATATGCCACTATTGCATCTGCCTCCACCACCACGCCTGGCAGTGTGACCCAGAGAGAAATTTAAAAAGGTCCTCGAAGGCAACCTTTTCACTCAGAGGATAATCCGTATCTGGAATGATCTGCCAGGGGGAGCTACAGAAGCAGATACAATTAAAACATTTAAAAGACATTTGGACAGATACATGAATAAGAAGAGGTGGCACAGTGTCGCAGCAGTATAGCTGCTGCCTCACAGTGCGAGAGACTCGGGTTCGATCCTGACTACGGGAGCTGTCTGTGTGTGTGTGGGGTTTGTACGTTCTCCCTGTGACCATGTGGGTTTTCTCCGGGGTGCTCTGATTTCCTCCCACAGATCAAAGAAATGCAGGTTTGTACTTGGCTTCTATAAATTATCCCTACTATATAGGATAGAACTAGTGTACAGGCGATTGCAGGTCGGCACGGACTCGGTGGGCCATTGGGTCTGTTTTCGCATTGTATCTCTAAAAATAAAAATAAAACTAAAGTTTAGTAGGATTTGGACCAAATACTGGCAAATAGGACTAGCCAAGTATGCCAACTTGGTCCACATGGATAATTAATTGAATAGTTTAGTTTAAAGAAACAGGTCCTTCAGCCCACAGAGTCTGCACCGACTAACAATCACCTCCTACACTGGCACTATCCTCTACACACTAGGGGCAATTTACAATTTTACTGAAGCTAATTAATTGCAGACCTGTACATCTTTGGAGTGTGGTGGGAAACCGGAGCACCCGGAGAAAACCCACATGGTCACAGGGAAGACGCACTCCGTAAAGACAGCACCCGTCGTCAGGATTGAAACCCAGGTCTCTGGCGCTGTGAGGCAGCAGTTCTACCGCTGCGCCACCGTGCCACCCACACTTCTCCTTCTTATGAGACCCAAGGATGCACTTGAACAACCTGCTTGTAAATTCCAACCCACCACAGCTAAACCGCCGCCTGAGAACGGAAACAAATTACAAGAGAGATTTAGAAAATGAGAATATTATTGATATTCTGATATGATACGATATTCATAGCATGTTACACCCACCTCCACAGTGGATGAAGCAGGAAAGATTTAAAAAATAGCTGTGAGCATTTCAATAAACCATCATACATCCATTATTTATAATTAAAGGGGTTTCATTGCATGCTTGACTGATTACATACAATAGGAACACACCCTGCTGTTGCAATCTCCCGCCCACTCCTCTAATTTATGTGGTGTGGGAACAGATGTATCAGTGTAAACCAGCATCTGCAGTTCCTTCCTATACATTTTGTCTGTGCCCACTGCGAAATCTCCTCAAGGTTTGCCTACTTTGAAGAAATTCTCCTCTCTCTGACGAGAGTTCTGCATGACTGTCTCTCACTGCACCCCGTCTGTGGTTCCTCCTGCTCGC
The DNA here is from genome assembly GCF_053455715.1 of Rhinoraja longicauda. NCBI lineage: Eukaryota > Metazoa > Chordata > Chondrichthyes > Rajiformes > Arhynchobatidae > Rhinoraja > Rhinoraja longicauda. The sequence continues at coordinate 32,576,336 of NC_135966.1, forward strand.
CAGCTATTCGGCCACGTTCTAACCCAGACTCACTGTTTGTATCACTCATTATCACCTTCCCCACAGCCAACAATGGACCATTGTGGGTTCCACCTTTCCTTGATCATCGTTGCTTTTTGCATATGTTTCATTCATTTGTTCTATGTATCTTCTACATCTCTTGTTTCCCTCTCCCCTGACTTTGTCTGAAGAAGGGTCTCAACCCGAAACATCACCTATTTCTTTTCCCCAGAGATGCTGCTTGACCTGCTGAGTTATTCCAGCTGTTTGTGTCAGTCTCCCAACAACCTGTCAATTGATCTAGAATAGGTCTGAGAATGTTTGCTGGCAGCATTTTGTTTCAAAACCCAAACTGAATAACCAAAAGGTTCCATTGACTCCATCTACACTTCACGCTGTCTCGGCAACGAAACCAGAATAATCAAACACCAGTCTCACCCCGACCACTCCTTCTACACTCCCAAGAGGTACAGTATGAAAACGCACACCTCCAGATTCAGGGACAGTTTCTTCCCAGCTGCTATCAGGCAACAGAACCATCCTACCAACAACTAGAGAGCGATCCTGAGCTACCAACTACCTCATTGGAGAGCTTTGAACTATCTTTGATCGGACTATACTGGACTTTATCTTGCACTAAACGTTATTCCCTTTATTCCCTTGATCATGTATCTGTACATTGCGGATGGCTCGATTGTAATCATGCATGGTCTTTCCGCTGACTGGATAGCAATCAACAAGAGCTTCTCACTGTACTCTGGTACATGTAGCAATAACAAATAGAATAGATAAGGGAGAGCCAGTGGATGTGATGTACCTGGAAAATTAGAGCACGTGGTATTGGGGGTAGGGTATTGACATGGATAGAGCTGGTTGGCAGACAGGAAGCAAAGAGTAGGAATTAACGGGTCCGTTTCAGAATTAATTAACGGGTCCGTTTGAGGCAGTGACTAGTGGAGTGCCACAAGGCTGAGTGCTGGGACCCCAGCTATTTACAAATATATTAACGACTTAGATGAAGGAATTAAATGTAACATCAGCAAGTTTGCGGATGACACAAAGCTGGGTGGCAGTGTGAGATGCAAGGAGGATGCTATGAGGATGCAGGGTGACTTGGATAGGTTGGGTGAGTGGGCAGGTGCATGGCAGATGCAGTATAATGTGGAGAAATGTGAGATTATCCACTTTGGTGGCAAGAACAAAAAGGTAGATTCTTATCTGAATGGTGTCAGATTAGGAAAAGGGGAAGTGCATCGAGACCTGGGTGTGCTTGTACATCAGTCACTGAAAGTAAGTATGCAGGTGCAGCAGGCAGTGAAGAAAGCTAATGGCATGTTGGCCTTCATTGTGAGAGGATTTGAGTTTAGGAGCAAGGAGGTCCTACTGCAGTTGTGCAGAGACCACACCTGAAGTATTGAGTGCAGTTTTGGTCTCCTAATTTGAGGTAGGACATTCTTGCTGTGGAGGGAGTGCAGTGTAGGTTCACCAGGTTGATTCCCGGGATGGTGGGACTGACATATGATGAAAGAATGTATCGACTAGGCTTATATTCACTGGAATTTAGAAGGATAAGAGGGGGTTCTTATAGAACCATATAAAATTCCTAAGGGATTGAACAGGCTAGCTGCAGGAAAAATGTTCCCAATGTTGGGGGAGTCCAGAACCAGGGGTCACTGTTTAAGAATAAGGTGTAGGCCATTTAGGGCTGAGATGAGAAAACACTTTTTCACCCAGTGAGTTGTGAATCTGTGGAATTCTCTGCCACAGAAGTTTTCAAGAGAGAGTTAGATATAGCTCTTAGGGCTAACGGAATCAAGGGGATATGGGGAGAATGCATGAACGGGGTACTGATTTTGGATGATCAGCCATGATCATATTGAATGGTGGTGCTGACTCGAAGCCGACTCCTGCACCTATTTTCTATGTTTCTAATCTAAACTAACTAAGTAACTAACTAAGCATATCTTGAATCAATTTGAAGAAGTGCACTTTGCTGTGCTGTAGTTTAGATTTAGAGTTTAGATATATAGCATGGAAACAGGCCGTTCCAAGTCCACACTGACCATTGATCACCTGTTCACACTAATTCTATGTTATCCCATTTTCTCATCCACTCCCTACACACTAAAATATATAGAGGGCTGATTAACCCACAATCCCGCACATCTTTGGCATGTGGGAGGATATACCTACAATGCTCTGTGTGAAAAAGTTACCTATTAAATCCTATTAAATCTATTAAATCTTTCCCCTCTCACAAAGCTATGTCCTCTGGTTCCTGATTTCCCTACTCTGGGCAAAAGACTCTGTGCACTCAGCTTATCTACTCCCCCCATGATTTTATACATCTCCATAACATCGCCCCTCAGCCTACTGCACTCCAAGGAATAAAGTCCCAGCCTGCCCAACCTCTCCCCATTGCTCATGCCCTCGAGTCCTGGCAACATACTCGTGACCCTCTGAGTTACTCCGACACTGTTTTAAACTAAACTCCTCTCCCTGCACGTGATCCATGTCCATCCATTCCCTGCATATCCACGTGCCTATCCAAAAACACATAGTTGGCTGAAGAAAGGTCTTGACCCGAAATGTCACCCATTCCTTCGATCCAGAGATGCTGCCTGTCCTGCAGAGTTATTCCTGCATTTGGAGCCTATCTCAAAGCCACTTAAATGCCACTATCGTATCTGCCTCCACTACCATTCCTGGCAGCACGTTCCAGGCCCCCAACACCCACATGTTTATAAAACATGCCCCACACATCTTTAAACTTTGCCCCTTTCACCTTGAAGCGAAGCCTCTAGTCTTTGATATTTCCACAATGGGGAAAAGGTGTGACTGTCTACCATTTCTATGCCTTTCATAATTTTACGTACTTCTATCAGGCCACCCCTTAAGGAGGTGATTAGAGGGTAGGAGCTACAAGGCTCTTGATCGATTGACCAGGTGGGCTGAGAAACAGTTGATGGAATTTAATACAGAGAAATGTGAGGTGTTGCGTTTTGGAAAGACTAACATGAGCATGATCTACACAGTGAATGGTAGGACTCTGGGGAATGCTGTAAAGCAAAGGGATCATAGGAGTGTAGGTACATAGTTCCTTGAAGGTGGCGTCACAGGTAGATAGGGTGGTCAAAAATGCGTTTACACATTGGCCTTCATCAGTCAGAGTACTGAGTATAGAAGTTGGGAGATCATGTTGCAGTTACATCAGACATTGTTGTCATCCACAGTGACCCTCGGTTTTGGGAATGGAGCCAAGATCCATGATTAGTAAGTTTGTATTTCTCAGGCAAGACACAAACAGACCGGAAAGGTGGGCCAGGAAAGATCCAGTCAAGATACAGGGGAAAATATGCAGACATGTTATCTCAGAAAGGCCAGTGCATGTCTGAGCAATACTATGAGAAGTAAGGTGTCAAGAAAAATTATTAAAAATGTGTTCAGTCAGGGTATTGAGTATAGAAGTTGGAAGGATATGTTTCAGTTATATAAGATGTTGGTGAAGCCGCATTTAGAGTATCGTGTTCAGTTCTGCGCATCAAGTTACAGTAAAGATGTTGTCAAGTTTGAAAGGGTACAAAGAAGATTTACGAGGATATTGCCAAGACTCGAGGGTCTGAGCTATAGGGAGAGGTTGAGCAGGCTGGGACTATTCCTTGGAGCGCAGGAGGATAATGGGTGATCTTATTGAGTTGTATAAAATCATGAGAGGAATAGATCGGGCAGATGCAGAGTCTCTTGCCCAGAGTTGGAGAATCAAGAACCAGAGGACTTAGGTTAAAGGTGAAGGGGAAAGATATAATAGGAATTTGAGGGGTAGGTTTTTCATACAAAAGGTGGTGGGTGTATGGAACGAGCTGCCAGAGGAGGTGGCTGAGGCAAGGACTATTGCAACGTTAATGAAACAATTAGACAGGTACATAGATAAGACAGGTTTGGAAGGATATGGGGCAAACGCAGGCAGGTGGGACTACTCTAGATGGGTCATGTTGGTTGGTGTGGGCAAGTTGGGCCGAAGGGCCTGTTTTCACGCTATATAACACTATGGCTCTGTAAAAGAAATTTGGACAGGTACATGGATATGAAAGGTTTTGAAGGGTATGGGCCAAACGCAGGGACGTGAGATTAGTATAGATGGGGCATCTTGGTCGGCATGGACGAGTCGGGCCGAAGGGCCTGTTTCCACACTGTATGACTCTGTGACTCTACTTCCCAGTTGCTAGGGAGTGATGTGGAACAAACACTACATCAATATAGAACAAGTAGGGACATGCACACAGAATCTCTAAACAGGGATTGCAATTTTACACATCTGTCCGGCATTAGGGAAAAGACAATTGTCTCCAAAAAATTAGTTTTATTGTCAGCATTTTAAAAACCTAATCTACCGCTGATACTTTGCACAAGAGCGCAATTTTAACAAGCAATCGAGAAAACATAAAATAAACAATCTTCAGACATAAAATGCACAGAAATAATGCGAAATGCTAATTAATAAGTAATTGTACTTAGTTTTATGTTTTGCTTTTCCTGATGGAACAACAGTGAATGAAGACCTGATTAGCTGTAACAGCGGGAGATTAGTAATCCTCTTCTGAAAATGACCATGTAGTGCACAAAGCAAACATGAATGCAAAAATCTAATTTTACAGTAAATGCTCTGTCACTATCTACTAAACTAAGATTACCACAGGGATATTGCATACTGATTTTCCATATTTGCCTCTGGGACCGATGCACCACAATTCTGAGAACTACATTCTGCACTCTGTCTCTGCTCCTCTGCTCTACATATCGTAAGCTTGGGTACTGTACGATTCATCTCTACCCTACTGTGGACATACAGGTTAAGGTTTATTATTGTCACGTGTACTGAAGTACAGTGAAAAGCTCTGTTTTGCATGCTATCCAAACAAATCAGATAACACTATACATCAATACAATATCTGTATATTTCCTCCGGGTTTCCTCCCACATCCCACAAGACGTGCGGGTTTGTAGCTTAATTGGCCTTCTGTAAATTGCCACTTGTGTTGGGAGGGAGAGGATGAGAAAGTGGTATAATATAATATAGAACTACGGTGAACTGGTGATCGATGGTCGGTGTGGCCTCGGTGGACCGTAGGGCCTGATTCCGTGCTGTAGCTTTCAATTAATCATCTCAATCGTCAGAGAAATAATGAGGGGAGGGGTGAGGGAAGGTAGTTGCGGCTGGACAGCTACAGGAATGAGCATGATTAGGTCACACAGATGATGAATTTAGTGGAGGAGAACGAAACATCTGTTTCGGAAAAGCCAGCCAAAACATTGACTGGAAAATAACAGGTAGTTAATTTAGATAAAAAATATCTCGGCAAGGACCCTCTCTGAGGAACTGTGGTTGAATCGTTGTGCAGAAACAAGACTAAAAGTCAATTTTCACTCACAGCTCACTGCATCGAGCTGAACAATGAGCGATTTTAATCAGTCATGCAGCGTACATCAATACCTATCGGTTTCTCAAGCAGCAGACAATGTCTAAGGTTGCAGAGGTCTCCAAAGGAGATCAGAGCATGGAGATTTTCAGAGTACAATCACTGCACGGCACAGTAGCGCAGTGGTAGAGTTGCTGCCCTACAGCGCCAGAGACTCGGTTTCCCTCATGACCTCAGGGTGTGTGTGTGTGTGTGCTTGTGGAGTTTGCATGTTCTTCCTGTGACAGCGTGGGCTTTCTCCGGTGCTCCGGTTTCCTCCCACATCTCAAAGAAGTGTGAGTTTTTAAGTTAATTGACTTGTAAATTGGCCTTCAGGTGTAGGATAGAACTGGTGTCAGGCTGATCGCTGGTCGGCATGGATTCAGTGGGACGGAGGGCCGGTTTTGACAGCGGGCTGAAGGGCCTCTATCTCTAAATTAATGGACACTACACGAAACAGCCCCTGTCAGATTGTCCAAAGCACAGCAATCTCTATCACGCTGCTCGGTGGCACTTTCACCTGCCACACTGTCGTGATCTCAAGGGAGAACCACGAAAGCGCACTAATGCCTTTATTTCCTCAGGAGACTGAGGAAATTCGGCATGTCTCCAATAATTCTTACGAACTTGTGTAGATGCACCTAAGAAAGCGCACTGTCGGGTTGCATCACAGCTTGGTTTGGGGACAGCTCTGCTCGAGACTGTAAGAACTTACAGAGGGTTGTGGAGGTAGTCCAGTCCATTACACAGACCAAACTCCCCATCATCGACTCCATCCACACTTCATGCTGCCTCGCAAAAGCTGCCAACATAATTAACGGCATCCCGTTCCTTCTTCTCCCCACTCCTGTCCGGCAGAAGGTACAGAAGCCTGAAAGTGCGCACCACCTGACATATGGGACAGTTTCTTCCCCTCTGTAATCTTGCTCCTGAACGGTCCTTCCATAAGCTAGAGAAACTAGGGTACTGTCCAATTCACCTCTACCTCTTTGCGGACATTGGACTTTGTCTCTGAAACTGATGCGCCACAATGCTAAGAACTATATTCTGCACTCTGTGTCTTCCCCTTTGCTCTACCTATTGTAGTTGAATTTGACTTGATTGTATTTATGTATAGTATTACCTGAATTTAATTGGACAGCATGCAAAACAAAGCTTTTCAATGTACCCACAGTACACAAAGGTCGATGTGGGCTCGGTGGGTCGAAGGAACTGTTTCCAGGCTAAAAATACAAAGTGCTGCAGGAAATCAAGAGATCAGGCAACATCTGTGGAGGGAAAAGACAGGCAATGTCAGACTCGAAACGTTGCCTGCCCATTTCATCCACAGATGGTGCCTGACTCCCTGAGTTCCTCCAGGACTTTGTGCTTTAAATAAAAGTGTGGTACAGTGGTGCAGCGGTTGAGTTGCTGTCTTGCAGCACCAGAGACTCGGGCTCGATCCTGACTATGGCTACTGTCTGTACAGAGTTTGTACATTCTCTCTGTAACCACCTGGGTTTTCTCCGGGTGCTCCAATTTCTTCCCACACTACAAAGACGTACAGGTTTGTTGGTTAATTGGCTTTGGTAAAATTGTAAATTGTATCTAGTGTGTTGGATTGTGCTCGTGTACGGGGTGATCACGGGTCTGCGTGGATTTGATGGGCCGAAGGACCTGTTTCCACGCTATGCACGGTAGCGCAGCGGTAGAGTTGCTGCTTTACAGCGAATGCAGCGCCGGAGACTCAGGTTCGATCCTGACTATGGGTGCTGCACTGTAAGGAGTTTGTACGTTCTCCCCGTGACCTGCGTGGGTTTTCTCCGAGATCTTCGGTTTCCTCCCACACTCCAAAGACGTACAGGTATGTAGGTTAATTGGCTGGGTAAATGTAATAATAAAAAAAATTGTCCCTAGTGGGTGTAGGATAGTGTTAATGTACGGGGATCGCTTGGCGGCACGGACTTGGAGGGCCGAAAAGGCCTGTTTCCGGCTGTATATATATGATGATGATGATATGATATCTCTAAAGTCTAAAATCTAAAGAGAATAAGACTTGTAAATGATTGTTTAGGTCGTGAATTTTAAATGTCATACTTATTATAGAAAATACAAGCTGAGTTTATTGAATTACTGTAAGAAACTGTTCTGAATTCCAGATTAAACAACAGACTTCACCCGACTGGAAACAGCTGGGGAGGAGAGAGGGGAGAGGAATATTTATTTTAATCTCCATTGACTGTTGTTATTCATACTGTAATTTTTCACGGCAATTGGAAGGCATGAACAGGACACTGAAAGACTTTGGTTGTTATTCCTGTTCTCTATCCACAGTTGCTTATTCATTCTGTAATCAGTAAGACACATGATCAAACTGAACTCATCAGATCTAAGCATAGAACACCCCCCCCCCCCCCCCATCTTTCTCCTGCATTAACTCTCTCCCCCCCCCCACCCTTTCTTTCCCCATCCAGGAGCCAAGGCTGTCCTTGCACCTATCCCTGCCCTCCACTCCTCCTCCACCTACATTCCTAACAATTGGCACCTCATCAATCCTCTCGCTACACAATTGGCAAGACTCTAATCCTTTTGCCTCACACCTTCTGTTTGTTCATCTGTGGCCTTTGTCCAACCATCTGCCGATCAAACTCCCCTCATCTGTGTTCACCTATGACCCTGTCTCGCTTTGTCCTGCCCCTTCACTCGTGCAGTTTTTTTTCCCCCCACACCCTTGCAATCAGTCCAAAGCAGGGTCTCAACCTGATATGTCACCTACCCATGTTCTCCAGAGACGCTCTGAGTTACTCCAGCATTTTGTGTCCGGCTGTGTTTACAGGCTTGTTATGCTGCTGCAAGTAAGAATTTCATTGTTCCATGTTTGGTGCCTATGACTACTAATTACAGGATGAAAAAGGGCCTCGAGACGAAATGCCACCAATCCATACTCTCCAGAAATGGTGCCTAACCCGCTGAGTTACTCCAGCACCTGGTGCCCCATTTTGGCAAACCAGCATCAGCAGTTCCTTGTATCTCCAAACACGCTTGACTCTTGAGATGAAGTACCCATTCTCAGCCTTGAATCCTTGAAGCATCTACAGCCTGGCTCAGAGGCAATTGCCCATAAATGCACATTGTTTTCAAGCAAGAAACTAATTAGTCCTGCTTTAATCTTTGAGACCAGATTCAAAAGTTTTATAAACCATCCAATGATTGCATTTGTCCCGGCCTCAATTAAAAGCTTGTGCCAATATCTGAATTAAAATTAGCAATGTATCTTGTCGTCTCCAGAGAGCCCTGGAGCTCTGTCAGATGAGGACAGCCAGCACATCATAAAGTAAATGCATTGACCTAATTAAGTACGCCAAGCGACAGACCTGATCTCTCATTGTCATTATCACACAAGTGCGAATTGCTATGCTTCGCAAACATAATAGCAGCGGCAAAAAAATGTTCAAAGTCAGATTTGGATATTCAATTCAGCAAAAACATCTTCCACTACACAGAACAAGCAAGAGAGTCAGGAAGCGTGTTTTATTGTTCATAAGCTCATAAATTCATAAATCAGAGGAGCGGAATTAGGCCATTCGGCCCATTGAGTCTATTCCGCCATTGGATCATGGCTGATCTATCTTTTCCTCTCAACCCCATTCTCCTGCCTTCTCCCTATAACCTTTGACACCCTTACTAATCAAGAATAGTTCATCTCTGTCTTAAAAACACCCAATGACTTGGCCTCCACCATCGTCTGCGGCAATGAACTCCACAGATTCACCATCCTCTGGCTGAAGAAATTTCTGCTCATCTTTCTAAAGGTGCATCTCTTTATTCTCAGGCTGTGCCCATTGGTCCGGGGCTCTCCTATTACTGGAAACATCCTCTCCACAATCTTCCCAGACCCTGCACTATTTGGTAAGTTTCAAAGTGGTCCCCCTCATCCTTCTGAACTCCAAACTTATGGTCTTATATCCTGATAAGTAAGAATGCATACAACAGATATGTAAACATTGTACTCTCTATACACCATAATATGTACGCACACACACACACACACACACACACACACACACACACACACACACACACACACACACACACACACACACACACACACACACACACATATACCTGTATATATAAGCAAACAAACAATAATAATGCAAAGCCAAAAACAATGCCCCCGTCTATGTAGTTCAGAGCTTATTTGGAGGTTCTGGTGTTTAATAGCCTGATGGTTGTAGGGCAGAAGCTGCTCCTGAAACAGGACATTTTACAGGCTCCTTTAACTTCTTCCCAATGTTTGAGATATTTGAGAGGAGAAAGATGGACATGTGTGAAAACAAAAGGGCATTTGTTTAGTTTAGAAATACAGCACGGAAACAGGCCCTTTAGTGCACTGAGTCCACACCGACTGTCAACCACCCGTTCATACTAGTTCTATAGTATCTCATCCACTCCCTACACATTAGGGGGCAATATACAGAGGGCCAATTAACATACAAACACACATGAAAGTGTGCAGGAGAGCAGGGATAATCACTGCCTTGTGGACCATGAGCTTTGTGTGTGTTTAAAATAAGCATCTACTTGACCACATTGAGGTACATAAAAGAAATGCCAGCAGAGAACCGAGGAAGAGGCCATTGGGGCCATCCACACGTGCTATCTACACTAGTCAGGGCCTGCTTCCATGCTGTATGACTCTATAACTCCATGATCTAATGCACTCCAATGCTCAGAATTATATTCTCCACTCTGTGTCCTCCCCTTTGCTCTACCTATTGCACTTAAGTTTGCACTGATTGTATCTACATATGTATGGTATGTCTGATCATGAGGGGATGGCGGCGCGCACGGACGCAGCGGCTCACAGCTCTCCCTTTCGGTGCGTTTTATGTGTGTTATCTGTGTTATGTCTGTTAGTCAATTTTAGTCATGCAAACCAGGCAAATCAGGCAAATCCTACCTACAACCGAAAGGATCTTCTGATCATAGGATTCCAGTGCAATCGGGACCTTGTGCGCGAATTTCCACACCCGCGAAATATACCGGAAGAGATAGCCAGGACACCGGGCGCTCCGTGGATAGTTGTCGGCGCGAACAGGCGTCGCAGGCGGAGGAGAAACAGGAAGCAAAAGCGAGGATGCCGGTCCGGTATACTTGCCAAGCTAAGGAGACAGCCACACAAACCACCGCTACCCAGCATGTTTCTCACCAACGCCAGATCCATCATCAACAAAATGGACGAACTAAAACTACAGATATCAGCAAACAAACTCGTGGAGGACTGTTGCATTCTCTTTGTAACAGAGACATGGCTTCATCCACTTATCCCAGACGGAGCCATTGAGCTAGCCGGGCGTACAGCGTTTCGTTGGGACAGAAACATCGACTCCGGTAAGAGCAAGGGGGGGTGGTTATGCATTTACGTGCACAACAACTGGTGCACTAACATCCAAATCATAGATAGCCATTGTTCTCCTGATCTGGAGTCCCTAACAGTTAAATGCAGGCCTTTTTACCTTCCTCGCGAATTTACAGGGGTTATAGTAACAGCAGTCTACATCCCACCGAATGCTAACGCTAGCACAGCTTTAGGCTACCTGCTCGGTGCAATAAACTCACAACAGAGCACATATCCAGAAGCAGCCCACATCATAGCCGGGGACTTTAACCATGTAGACCTAAAGTCAGTTCTCCCGAAACTTGAACAACACATAAGATGTGCTACCAGGGGGAAAAACACACTAGACAAGGTTTATTCAAATATCAAGAAGGGTTTCAGGTCAGCACCACTACCACACCTGGGGCAGTCAGATCACCTGTCCATATTCCTAACTCCAACATACACCCCACTCAGGAGGAAAGCTCCAGTCACCATAAAGACTGTTAAGACATGGCCTGAAGGAGCTTCCTCGCAGCTGCAGGATTGCTTCGAAAGGACCAACTAGGATATTTTTGAGGATCAGGACTTGGAGGAGTACACATCAACTGTACTTTGCTACATCCAAAACTGTGTTGACAATGTCACCGTCGACAAACGCATCCGGTTGTATCCCAATCAGAAACCCTGGATGACAAAGGATGTCAGGTCTCTCCTCAAGGACCGTAACACCGCCTTCAGGTCTAGTGATAGAGCTCTATACAGTGCTGCTAGAACCAACCTGAAGAGAGGCATCAAGGATGCCAAAGCGTCCTACAAGAGGAAGATTGAGGACCACTTTACCAACAATGACCCACGGCGGGTATGGCAAGGCATCCAGCACATCACCAACTACAAGACCAGCAACCGCACGACTGCCGACGGCGACGCCTCGCTGGCAGAGGAACTTAACTGTTTCTTTGCTCGTTTCGAGGTGAAAGCTACAGTGGCAGACATAACACCCTCTCCAGCACCTGACAGCAACACCTTCACTGTGCAGGAGTATGATGTTAAGCGCGTGCTCAGAGCAGTGAATCCCAGGAAAGCTGCAGGCCCCGATGGTGTGACGGGCAGAGTGCTGAGGGAATGTGCAGACCAATTATCTGAGGTCTTCACAAAAATCTTCAACCTGTCCCTTTTAAAATCCACCATCCCTCCCTGCCTGAAGTCCGCCACAATCATCCCACTGCCGAAAAAGTCTGTCATCAGCGGCCTTAACGACTACCGTCCGGTAGCACTCACACCGGTCATCACAAAGTGCTTCGAGAGACTGGTCCTGCAGCACATCAAAGCCAGCCTCCCAACCACCTTCGACCCACACCAGTTTGCCTACAGAGCAAATAGGTCTACAGGGGATGCCATCGACACTGCTCTTCACACTGCACTGACCCACCTTGAACACCAGGGGAGCTATGTGAGGATGCTCTTCCTCGACTTCAGCTCTGCCTTTAACACGGTCATCCCGAGCAGACTGGTCACCAAACTTTCCGACCTTGGATTTTCCCAAACCATCTGCCAATGGATCAAGGACTTCCTGACCAACCGCCCCCAGACCGTCAAAATAGGCCCTCACCTCTCCTCCACCATTACACTGAGCACCGGCTCACCACAGGGCTGTGTGTTGAGCCCCATCCTTTACTCCCTCTACACTCACGACTGCGCCCCCACCCATCCCACCAACACCATCATCAAGTTCGCGGATGACACGACTGTGGTTGGACTCATCTCAGGAGGAGATGAGACAGCCTATAGGGATGAAATCCAAAGGCTGGCAGCATGGTGTTCAGTGAACAATCTGGTCCTGAACTCCTCCAAAACAAAGGAACTTATAATTGACTTTAGAAAAACCAGTGTAGAATACGACCCACTCTACATCAATGGGGTCTGTGTGGAACGGGTACCCGCTTTCAGGTTCCTGGGTACGCACATCGCAGAGGATCTTACCTGGTCTACCAACACCATCACCACAGTAAAGAAGGCACAGCAGAGACTCCACTTCCTGCGGATCCTCAGGAAAACCAACCTGCAGGAGAAGCTCATGTTGTCCTTCTATCGCTGCTCCATCGAGAGTGTGCTGGCATACTGTATAACCACATGGTATGCCAGCTGCTCAGAAAAGGACAGGAAGGCCCTTCAGAGGGTCATCACGACGGCCCAGAAGATCATCGGCTGCTCACTGCCCTCCCTGGAGCACCTGTTCAGCCTACGCTGCCTCAGTAGAGCAGGCAAAATAATAAAAGATCCATCCCACCCCGGCCACCGTCTGTTTGTTCATCTGCCCTCTGGTCGACGTTTCAGGTCGATCAAATCCCGAACAAACAGACTTACGAACAGTTTTTACCCCAGGGCCATACGAGAACTGAACACTACCTTTGCACTAGGCAACACCGTTAAAAAATCTTGTACTTAATATAATTGTATTTATGTATTTATTTGTTTTTGCATTTATTGCATATATGTTTGTACGCACCGTCAGGATTGGCTATTTTTTAATTTCGTTGTACTCGTTGCAATGACAATAAATGAATATTATTATTATTATTATTATCTGTGGATAGCTGCAAAGCAAAGCTTTTCACTATCATTTCCTCTTATCCGCTAGAGCACGCTCTCCCCCACCTCGTTGGTGATCTTTGAACTATCTTTAATCAGACTTTATTGGACTTCACTGACGGTTGTACCTTTCATCCTGTATCTGTGCACTGTAGATGGGTTGATTATATTTATGTATAGTCTTTTCTTTGACTGAATTGCACGCAAGCAAAAGCTTTTCAATATACCTTGGTACACATGATAATAATAAACTAAAGTAAACTAAACAATAATAAACTAAACTAAACTAAACCAAACCAACAGCTCCATCCAAGATAGCAAGAAATTGCAGAGAGTGAGGACACAATCCAGACTATCACACAAACCAACCTCCCTTGCAGTGACTCCATCTACACTTCACGCTGCCTCGGCAAGGCCACCAGCATAATCAAGGACCAGTCTCACCCCCGGTCACTCCCTCTTCTTCCCTCTCCCATCAGGCAACATGTACAGAAGTGTGAAAACGCACACCTCCAGATTCAGGGGCAGTTTCTTCCCAGCTGTTATCAGGCAACTGGACCATCCTCTCACCAATTAGAGAGCGGTCTTGACCTCCCATCTACCTCATTGGAGACCCCCGACTATCTTTAATCGGACTTTACTGGACTTTACCTTGCACTAAACGTTGTTCCCTTATCATGTATCTATACACTGTAAATGGATCGATTGGAATCATGTATAGACTTTTTGCTGACTGGATAACACACAACTAAAAACCTTTTCACTGTACCTTGGTACACATGACAATAATAAACGAAACTGTGGAAACAAAGAACTGCAGACACTGATTTAGATCAAAGATGGACACAAGAGATAGTAACCCAGTGGGTCAGGCAGCATCTCTGGAGAAAAAGGATGCTGCCATTTTGGGTCAAAAAAGGGTTCTCGGTACACATTACAAAAATAATAATAATAATATATTTGGCACATGTGACAATAATAAACCTAAACCTAAAGCCAGCAAAAAACAATCAAACGTTAATTGCTCTCATCCTTAACATTTTAAAATCAGATTTTAAGATTGTAATCTAGCAACTAAGCAGTCTCAGTCAAAATCATTAAGGGGAGGAAGCAGGGTTTGCTGTCAGCTGTGCTGTGGAAGTATGGATTGGTGTGCTAGAGTCCCTGGGCTCCCAGACACAGCTGCAAAGTGTACTTGTTGCTGGAAGTGGTTCAGTGGTGATGTGGTTCTCAGTGGTGACACGGCACAGTCTCCTCAAAAAGGAGAGAAAACTCTTTGCACGAGGAAATTGGAACCAGCTTTGTTTCAACCTTAATATCCACCCTCTGGAACACGGAGCATTGCATAACAGACGTGTTAAAATCATAGACTTGACATAACAGCACAGAAACAGGCCCTTCTGGCAATGGAAAATAATTTGTATAAAATTTGAGGGGAATTCATAGGGTGAATGCACAGTCTTTTACTTAGGGCGGGGGAATCAAGAACTAGAGGACATAGGTTTAAGATGAGAGGGGAAAGATTTAATAGGAGCCTAAGGGACCTAGGTAGGAGGAATACACACTATCTTATTCGTGGGTTAAGAAATCAAGAACTATAAGGCATTAGAGCGAGAGGGAAAAGATTTACTAAGAACCTGAGGAGCAACCTTTTTCACACAGAGGGTGGTGGGCATATGGAATGAACTGCCAGAGGAGGTAGTTGAGGCAGGTATTATAGCAGCTTTTAAAAAAGATTTGGACAGGTTCATGGATAGGAAAGGTTTAGGATATGGGCTAAACACTGGCAAGTGGGACCAGCTTAGATAGGGCTTCTTGGTCAGCATGTAGGTTAATTTGACTGGGTAAATGTTAAAAAAATTGTCCCTAGTGTGTGTAGGATAGTGTTAATGTGCGGGGATCGCTGGGCGGCGCGGACTTGGTGGGCCGAAAAAGGCCTGTTTCCGCGCTGTATATATATGATATGATATGATGATGCATGAGTTGGCTAGATTCCATTCTGTATGATTCTATGACTAATGCACACATGGTCACAAGAGCAATATTGTAATAGAAATTACTTGGGAGTGGAGATAATCTGAAACAGCCAGGGGATGTATTTAATATCTGAGCTTTCGGGCTAACATGGAAAATATAAGACATGAGCTTTCAGAAGTTATATTAGGTGGAAAGAGATACTGATAACTCTACGGTGACCCGATCGAATGCATGCTCATGATCAATAAACAAATAGAGATAAGAATAGATAAACCAGAGACAGGAGCAACGTGTCTCAACTGCAGGAGTACGTCACGTGATTGATCCCTGGGATGGCGGGACTGTCATATGCGGAAAGATTGAAAAGACTAGGCTTGTATTCACTGGAGTTTAGAAGGATGAGAGGGGATCTTATAGAGACATATAAAATTATAAAAGGACTGGACAAGCTGGATGCAGGAAAAATGTTCCCAATGTTGGCGAGTCCAGAAACAGGGGCCACAGTCTTAGAATAAAGGGGAGGCCATTTAAAACTGTGAGAAGGAACTTTTTCACCCAGAGAGTTGTGAATTTGTGGAATTCTCTGCCACAGAGGGCAGTGGAGGTCAAATCACTGGATGGATTTAAGAGAGAGTTAGATAGAACCCCGGGAGCTAGTGGAATCAAGGGATATAGGGAGAAGGCAGGCACGGGTTACTGATTGTGGATGATCAGCCATAATCACAATGAATGGCAGTGCTGGCTCGAAGGGCCGAATGGCCTCCTCCTGCACTTATTTTCTATGTTCCTATGTTTCTATGTTACGTGCTGGGGGACGTACTGAAGCTTGGTGCATTCAATGCCAAGCCTCAGTGGGGGAGAACCCACTAGGGTCTAGGGTCCAGGGTCCATCTGCTGCTGGACATTGAGGAGCAGGTTTGTAGGTTAATTGGCTTCTGTAAATTTCCTCTTAGTGGTTAAGATAGAGCTAGTGTAAAGGTGATCGTTGGTCGGCGTGGACTCCGTGGGCAAAGGGCTTTTTTCCATGAAAATTGAACTAAACTGAACCCCCCTGGGAGGGGAGGGGAGGTGAGGTGAGGTGAGGTGAGGTGAGGGGAGGGGAGGGGAGGTGAGGGGAGGGGAGGGGAGGGGAGGGGCACATGAGTGGCAAGGCTGTTTGGTGTTGACAGGTTCTAACACGACTGGATATAACACTAGCAATATTGAATGTAGAGACGCACTCAGAATGTTTTAAGATTTTTGCCTGTTTTTTGTTTTGTACATATTATTTATTGCAAAATAAATTTCAGTTTTGAAATGAAAAGAATCATCCTTTTGAATCTACCCCAGCATTCAGTATTGAACATAAGGCAGCAGGAACAGGTCCTTCTGCCCACAATGTCTGCACTGACCATGTTGCCAATCTAACTAGTCCCATTTGCCCCCTCGGTCTGTATCCCTCCATTTCTTGCCTGTTCATGTGCCTATCTAAAAATCTCATAAACTTCACTATCGCAGCTACCTATCCACGTTCTCCATCGATGCTACCTGACCGGCTGAGTAACTTTGTGTTTCTGTTTTTATATCTCATTGTTAATACTGCCATGTATTACAGAATCATTGTCATACCGCGTGGAAACAGGCTCTTCGGCCCAAATGGCCCATGCCGACCAACATGCCCCTTCTATCCAAGCCCCACCTGCCCGCTTTTGCCCCATATCCCTGTAAATCTGTCCTATCCATATACATGTCTAAATGTTTCTTAAACGTTGCAACAGTAATTGCCTCAACTACCTCCTCCAGCAGCATGTTTCACACAACCACCCCCCTTGGTGTAAAAAAATTGTCCCTCAGGTTCCTATTTAAACCCTCCCCCCCTCATCTTAAACCTATGTCCTTTGGTTCTCGATTCCCACTACTCTGGGCAAAAGATTCTGTGCATTTAACCGATCTATTCCTCTCATGATTTTGTACAACTCTATACGATCACCCCCACAGACTGACTCTTACACTGAATGCCCCGACCGGTGAAGGCAAGCATTCCATTCACCTTCTTTATCATGTAGAAATCCCTACTCTGAGCAAAAGACTCTGTGCATATACCCCTTCTATTCTTCTCATGATTTTGTACACCATCATCATCATTCAGTCTGTTATTAATAATGTCTTGTTGACCACACTAACCCTTGAAACGTCTGATCTACCATCAGACAATTACCCATTTAATATCTCACTATTATATGATTATCCGTGCCCAGCTCATTGATTCAGTAATTACTCTATCTGACGCCAACAGTCATATAATTACCGGTTCTTCCATCATTGGCCATATTATGTTATCCATTTTCCACAGGATTGGAAGTGATGCCCTAATAATTTGCTAATAAACTTAGCTAAACTTACATAACATTTAAGGTCTCTTTGCCTAGATGTGCTCAGCTTACACTGACAGCTCGTTAGAAAGACCCTGAGTGTAGGAAGTCATAGAGTCGCAGAGTCATACAGCACAGAAACATGCCCTTTGGCCCAACATGTCCATACTGACCAAAATGCCCCATCTAAGTTAGTTCCATATGCCTGTATTTGGCCCATATCCCTCTAAACTTTACTTGTCTATGTACCTGTCTAAGGATATGAAGAAGGGTTCCAGATGCTGCCTGACCCAATGAGTCACTCCAGCATTTTGTGATTATCATCATAGGTTCAAAAGTTCATAAGTTCTCGGAGCAGAATTAGGCCCATCAAGTCTACTCCGCCATTCAATCACGCCTGATCCATCTTCCCCTCCCAACCCCATTCTCCTGCTTTCTCCCCATAACCCCTGATGCCCGTACTTATCAAGAATCTACTAATCTGTCAATCTCCACTTTTAAAAATATGCAATGATTTTGGCTCCACAGTCGTCTGTGCCAATGAATTCCACAGATTCACCACCCACTGACTAAACAAATTCCTCATCCCCATTCTAAAGGTACGTCCTTTTATTCTGAGGCTGTGCCCTCTGGTCCTAGAATCTCCCACTAGTGAAACATCCTCTCGACATCCACTCTATCCAGGCCTTTCACTATTCGGTAAGTTTCAATACTCTCTCATCCTTCTAAATTCTAGCGAGTACAGGCCCAGTGCCGTCAAATGCTCATTGTACAGTATTACATTGGAACAAATTCATATCCTCCTGTGGTTTTGATAATTGTTGACATGTGATTTATCTGCTTATCACCAGCCATCACACTTCTGCCTGAATAATTCAGCAGCACCAGACTCCCTGAACTCTTTGATCACAACTGCGGAGGGTTTTAGTGTTGAAGGAGAGAATTAGACGACCAGATTCTTCTATGCAACATAGGAATAAGGAATCAATCCTCATTTTTTTCACATGGAACAATTACTTTAGACTTTAGAGACACAGCACAGAAGCAGGCCCTTCAGCCCACCAATGATCACGCCGTACACTAGCACTATCCAACACACAAGGAACAATTTACAATTATACCGAGGCCAATTAACTTACAAACCTGCAGGGAGAACGTGCAAACTCTGTTTTATATATATATAAAACATATATATATAGTTTCCACCCACATTCCAAAGACGTCCATATATATCTTGAAGTTGATGTGTTGGCTGCAGGAGAAATGGGCAGGAGTAAAGACCTGAGCGACTTTGACAAGGGCCAAACGACTGGGTCAGAGCATCTCTGAAACGGCAAGGCTTGTGAGGTGCTCCCGGTCAGCAGTGGTGAGTATCGACCAACAGTGGTTTGAGGAGGGACAAACCACAAACCGGCGACAGGGTGTTGGGCGCCCAAGACTCATCGATGCACGAGGGCAACGAAGGCTATCCCGTCTGGTCCAACTGACTGTGGGAAGACGACAAGTCGGTGGAGGGAGTGTGATGCTCTGGGCAATGTTCTGCTGGGAAACCCTGGTCCGGCCATTCATGTGGACGTCAATTTGACACGTGTCACCTACCTAAACATCGTTGCTGACCAGGTACACCCCTTCATGGCAATGGTATTCCCTGATGGCAGTGGCCACTTTCAGCAGGATAATGCGCCCTGCCACACTGCACACATTGTTCGGGAATGGTTTGAGGAACATGATGAAGTGTTCATGGTGTTTCCCTGACCTCCAAATTCTCCAGATCTCAATCCGGCGGCTCCACCTCGCAACTTACAGGACTTGAAGGATCTGCTGCTAATGTTTTGGTGCCAGATACCACAAGACACCTTCAGCGGTCTTGTAGAGTCCATGCCTCGGCGGGTTGGCGCTGTTTTGGCGGCACACGGAGGACCAACAGCATATTAGGCAGGTGGTCATAATGTTTTGGCTGATCGGTGTATATACGTATATATACATATATATATATACACACACAGATATATATATATGTGTGTGTGTGTGTGTGTATGTATATAAATATATATACACACCCACACACACAAACAACTGAACTTCTTTTCATTTTTTACATTGTTTACCGAACATGTGACCGGACTTATGACAATAACAAATTCTTGACTCTTGACTTGCTTGACCTGCTGACTTGGACTTACCAGCACTGATGGTCGCTGGCTTGTGTTGTTGGAGAGGTATTTATCCCTTGCATCAGGTCACATGTTCCTGTGGTATCTTTGGGGAAGGAGACTTTTCTTGTCCATGCAGTAGTCAGTCATGGGACCTGTATGACAATGAGTATTTGTGTCAGGGAACATAGAACAATACAGCACAACAACAAGCCCTTCAAAAACAACAAAACACACAACAAACAGGCTGCAAACATTCATTAACACCTGCCTCAGGAGAATACTAAACATCTGGAGGAGAGACAAAGTAAGCAATGTGGACCTGTGGAAAAGAACAAGCCAGGATCCCATTGACTTACAAATTCGAAAGAGAAAATGGAGTTGGATTGGACACACCCTCAGAAAACCTGCCACAAACATCACCTGGCAAGCCCTGAAATGGAACCCCCAAGTGGCCTCAGCTGGGGAGATCTCGAAAGAACCGCCAACAACCGAGTGAGGTGGAGGGCATTTGTCATTGGCCTATGCTCCCTAGAGGAGCCAAGGGCTTAAGATGAAGTAGAAGAACAAGCCCTTCAGCCCACAATGTCCAAACATGATGCCAGGTTAAGGTAATCTCCTCTGCCAGCACATTATCCTATTTCTCCATTCCCTGCATATCCATGTGACTATCCATAAACCTCTTAACCCCACTATCATATTTGCCAAGTTAAACTAATCTCCTCTGCCTGCACATGATCCATATCCCTCGATTCCATGCATATCCACTTGCCTGTCTAAAAGTCTCTTAAACACCACTGCCCCCACCATCACCCCCGGCAGCACAGTCCAGGCCCCCACCACTCCCTATGTAAAAATAACGCCCCGCGCATCTTCTGTAAACTTTGCCCCTTTAACCTCAAAGGTGTGCCCTCCAGTCTTTGGCATTTGCACCCTGGAGAAAAAGGTTTCTGACTGTCAACCCTATCTGTGCCTCTTATAATTTCATAAACTTCTGTGTCTCCACTCAATCTCTGACATTCTTGAGAAAACAATCCAAGTTTGTCCACCCTCACATTACGGCTAATACCTTCTAATCCAGTCAGCAATCTGGGGAAAAAAAGTCCCGACCCGAAACATCACCTATCCTGCAGATGCTGGTTTACACAAAAAGATGCAAAGTCCTGGAGAAACTCAGCGGGTCAGGCAGCGTCTCTAGAGAACATGAATAGATGATTCCTCACACTGAAGAAGGGTCCCAACCTAAAATGTCACCTATCCGTGTTCTCCAGAGATGTTGCCAGCACTTTGTGTCTTTTTTGCTAAATAAGCATCTGCAGTTCATTTGTATCTCCAGCAATCTTATAAACCTTCTGGTCCACATTTGGACATGGGATAAAGATCAGAGGCATCCAGGTTGACAATGCAACAGTCAAACCTAAGGGTCAGGAGAGTGAAAGAACTGGATTTCTGATGAGGCACAAGATGCAGCAGATGCTGGAAACTGAAGCAAAACACTGGAGTAATTCAGTGGGTCAGGCAGCAATCTTTGGAGGACATAGATAGGTGACGGTTCTAAAGAAGGGTCCCAACCCAAAACGTCACCTATCCATGTTCTCCAGAGACGTTGCCTGACCTGTGGAGTTTCATCAGCACTTTGTGTCTTTTTTTGTAAACCAGCATTTGCAGTTGCTGGTTTCTAGGTAGGTGACTCTTCTTCAGACTGATTGTAGTGGTGGGGGTGGGGAGAAACCTGGAAAAGAGGTAGGGGCCAGACAAAGCCTGGCAAGTGATAGGTGGATACAGGTGGAGCAGGCGAGAGGTTGATAGGCAGATGGTTGGGACAAAGGCCAGAGATGAAAAAACAAAAATTGTCAGATAAGGAGAGAAGGAAGGAAGATGTGTGAAATGTGAAGCCGGAGGAAGGAATATAAGTGGAACGGAATGGCGGAAGGGCAAAGGGGAAAATGGTATGCGTCTAGGTGGGGTGGAGGATTGAGGAGAAAAAGTGGGTGTTGGTACAGAGTTTTTCCTGTATATTCTGATCTATCAAATAAATTATTGAATATTAAATTCAATCTTTTAAATTTTGTAGCCAACTCTAAATTAAGATTATATTTAAGAGAGTTGGCATTCCTTCAAGGAAATTAGTTTGAACAGATTAATGGCAAATGAAATTTTGTACTGGCACATGATACATGGGCCAAATGGGAAGTCTTGAGGATTTATTTCAATGTAAATTTGATTTTAACATTCTATCCAGAAACATAGTGCATTTTGGAAGAAAGAACCACAGATATTTAATGAGGATAGAGGTAGCCCAGAGATGTTTAAAAGGGATTTAATCGCACGCCGCTGTTTCCGAAGTTAAGTTCATAGTCACGCAACACAGAAATGGCCCCTCAGCCCAACTTGCCCAGACCGATCAGTATGTCCCATGAGCACTAGTCCCACCTGCCTGCGTTTAGCCCACATCCCTCTAAATCTATCCTATCCTTGTACCTGTCTAAATATTTCTTAAAGGTTACAATAGTACCTGCCTAAACGACCTTATTCCATACACCGACCGCCCTTTGTGTAAAAAAGGTACCAGGGTCCACAGTTTAAGAATAAGGGGTGGGCCATTTAGAACTGAGATGAAGGCAGTGGAGGCTAATTCACGGGATGCATTCAAAAGAGAATTAGATAGAGCTCTTAGGGCTAGTGGAATCAAGGCGTATGGGGAGAAGGCAGTAACGGGGTACTGGTTGTGGATGATCAGCCATGATCACATTGAGTGGCGGTGCTGGCTCAAAGGGCCAAATGGACTCCTCCAGCACCTATTGTCTATATAATCCATGTATGATGCCCAAAACTGAACGCAATTCTCTACACGTGGCCTCACAAGTTAATATGTGAATACCTAGAGAGAGAAGTAGAATAGTGGGTTGACAGCTCGAATATCAAATTCAACTGTGACCCTGCAGAGGCTTTGTAATGAAATGGTTGACTACACTTGGATTACTGCAAGTGGAACGTGCTGCCAGAGGTGATGGTGAAGGCAAATACGATAGTGGCATTCAAGAGGCTTCAGGATAGGTGCATGGATATGCAGGGAATGGAGGGATACGGATCACGTGCAGGCAGATTAGATATGGTGGTAGACCTGTTGCCTTACAGCACCAGAGACCCGAGTTCGATCATGCCCTCGGGTGCTCTCTGTGCGGAGTTCGTACTTTCTCCCTGTGACCGCGAGGGTTTTCTCCAGGTGCTCTGGTTTCCCCCCCAACATCCCAAAGACTTGCGGGTTTGTAGGTTAATCAGTTTCTGTAACTTGCCGCTAGCGTGTGGGGAGTGAATGAGAAAGTGGAGTAACAGAGAGCTAGTGTGAACAAGTGATCGATGGTCGGCACGGACCTGGTGGGCCGAAGGGCCTGTTTTCACGCCCAGCAAGTAGGAATTTCATTGTTCTGTTGTCGGTATATATGACAATTAAAGACTCTTGACTCTTGAAGGGCGGCACGGTAGCGAATGCAGCGCCGGAGACTCAGGTTCGATCCTGACTACGGGTGCTGCACTGTAAGGAGTTTGTACGTTCTCCCCGTGACCTGCGTGGGCTTTCTCCGAGATCTTCGGTTTCCTCCCACACTCCAAAGACGTACAGGTATGTAGGTTAATTGGCTGTGTAAATGTAAAAATTGTCCCTAGTGGGTGTAGGATAGTGTTAATGTACGGGGATCGCTGGGCGGCACGGACTTGGAGGGCCGAAAAGGCCTGTTTCCGGCTGTATATATATGATATGATGATATGATATGATTGAAGTGGAGAAGGTTGAAAGAGAAGTGAAAAGGATTGAATGATTAAGGTCAGGTATATCCCTGACCATTAACTCAGATCAATAATACACAGGAAACATATTTCAAGTCATGCAATAATTTAGAACAGTTCTTTAATAAATAATGCTTCTACTCAAGAGTGTATTTAGATTGATCAATTGGAGAAATGATGGGTTCTCAGCCGCCCGGGTGTGTTGTGGGGAAGGGCTTGGAGCTTGGGCTGTTGCAGGGTCATCTCCGTTGGAACACTAATGCTATGAATGATAACGCGCTTATTGGCCTGTCCTTATACTCCTTTGTTCCAACTAAACATTCTTAAGCAGAGCTGTTAGTCATGCTGAATAATGCCTACGTTAATGCCACGTGGAATACATTGCCACAGATGGCTGTGGAGGCCGTCATTAAGTATTTTTAAGGTGGAGATTAACAGATATGATTGGTCGGGGGAGAAGGCAGGAGAATGGGGTTAATAGATCAACCATGGTTGAATGGTGGAGTAGACTAGATGGACCGAATGGCCTACTTCTGCTCCTATGACTTATAATCTTATTATCACAGTACTTAATCCATGATATTTATTACAACATTGAACAGTACAGTGTGTAGGAAAGAACTGCAGATGCTGGTTTAAATCGAAAGTAGACACAAAATGCTGGAGTAACTCAGCGGGACAGGCAGCGTCTCTGGAGAGAAGGAATGGGTGACGTATTGAGTCGAGACCCTTCTGATCAGTCTGAAGAAGGGTCTCGGCCCGAAACGTCTCCCATTGAACAGTACAGCAGAGGAATAGGACCTTCGACCCACAATATCCGTGAGGAACATGATGCCACGTTAAACTAATCTCCTCTGCCTGCACGTTATCCACATCAATCCATTCCCTGCATATCCGTACGCCTATCCAAAAGCCTCATGAACATCACTATCGTATCAACCTCCACCCCCACCCAGCTCCCCCCCCCCATGTAACATGTTCCAGGCACCCACAACTGTCTATGCAAAAATCACTTGCCCCACAATCACCTTTAAACTTTGCCCCTCTCACCTTAAAGCTATGCCCTCTGGCCATTGGGAAAAAGGGTCTGACTGTCTACCCTATCTATGCCTCTCATAATGTTATATACTTCTATCATGTCTCCCATCAACCTCCAGCATTCCAGAGAAAACAATCCAAGTTTGTCCAACCTCTCCCTGTCATTAATACCCTCTAGTCCAGCCAGCATTCCCAGAAACCTCTCTGCACCCTCTCCAAAGCCTCCACATACTTCTTGTAATTGGGCATCTGGTACACACAACTATTATATCTGTAAACAAAGATACAAAGTGCTGGAGAATAGTGCGATACAACAAGAGAAATTTCCTGCTGTAACCTACACCGATCAGCCAAAACGTTATGACCAATATGCTGTTGGTCCTCCGTGTGCCGCCAAAACAGCGCCGACCCGCCGAGGCATGGACTCTACAAGACCCCTGAAGGTGTCCTGTGGTATCTGGCACCAAAACATTAACAGCAGATTCTTCAAGTCCTGTAAGTTGCGAGGTGGAGCCGATGTGGATCGGACTTGGCGATCCAGCACATCCCACAGCTGCTCAATCGGATTAAGATCTGGAGAATTTGGAGGCCAGGGCCAAGTGTACCGTGAACACTTCATCATGTTCCTCAAACCATTCCCGACAATGTGTGCAGTGTGGCAGGGCGCATTATCCTGCTGAAAGAGGCCACTGCTATCAGGGAATACCATTGCCATGAAGGGGTGTACCTGGTCTGCAATGATGTTTAGGTAGGTGACACGTGTCAAATTGACGTCCACATGAATGGCCGGACCCAGGGTTTCCCAGCAGAACATTGCCCAGAGCATCACACTCCCTCCACCGGCTTGTCGTCTTCCCACAGTGGGTTCGGACCAGACGGGATAGCCTTCGTTGCCCTCGCGCATCGATGAGCCTTGGGCGCCCAACACCCTGTCGCCGGTTTGTGGTTTGTCCCTCCTCGGACCACTGTTGGTAGGTACTCACTGGGAGCTGACCTGGAGCACCCCACAAGCCTTGCCGTTTCAGAGATGCTCTGACCCAGTCGTCTGGCCATAACAATTTGGCCTTGTCAAAGTCGCTCAGGTCTTTACTCCTGCCCATTTCTCCTGCATCCAACACATCAACTTCAAGAACTGACTGTTCACTTGCTGCCTAATATATCCCATCCCTTGACAGGTGCCATTGTAACAAGATAATCAATGTTATTCACTTCACCTGTCAGTGGTCATATTTTGGCTCATTGGTGTATATCCTGTGGGTACCCACACAAAGCCACTAGTATTTTGGAAAGTATGATTTTAACAGGAAAAGTTCTATTAGAAAATACAACTCTTTAGGTTTAGGTTTTTTATTGTCATGTGTACTGAGGAACAGTGAAAATCTTTGTTTTGCATGCTATCCGATCGGATCAGATAAAACTATACATAAATACAATCAAGTCAAACTCAAATACAATAGGTAGAGCAAAGGTCTGAAGAAGGGTCTCGACCCGAAACGTCACCCATTCCTTCTTTCCAGAAATGCTGCCTGTCCCGCTGAGTTACACCAGTTTTTTGTGTCTATTTTCAGGTAAAAGGGGAAGATACAGAGCGCGGGACATAGTTCTCAGCATTGTAGCGCACAGGTTCCAGAGAAAAAGTCAATAGACAATAGACAATAGGTGCAGGAGTAGGCCATTGTGATCATGGCTGATCATTCACAATCAGTACCCCGTTCCTGCCCTCTCCCCATTCCCCCTGACTCCGCTATCATTAAAAGCTCTATCTAGCTCTCTCTTGAAAGCATCCAGAGAATTGGCCTCCACCGCTTTCTGAGGCAGAGAATTCCACAGATTTACAACTCTCTGAGTGAAAAAGGTTTTTCTCATCTCCGTTCTAAATGGCCTACCCCTTATTCTTAAACTGTGGCCCCTGGTTCTGGACTCCCCCAACATTGGGAACACGTTTCCTGCCTCTAGCGTGTCGAATCCCTTAATAATCTTATGTTTCAATAAGATCCCCTCTCATCCTTCTAATACCTGCCTCGCACATTTCCTCTAAACATTGTCCCTCCCACAAAGCTATGCCCTCTAGTTTTTTTAGTTTAGACATACAGCATGGAAACGGACCCTTCGGCCCACCAATTCCACACCGACCATCGATCACCCATTCACACTGTAATCCCACTTTCTCATTCACTCCGTACACACTAGGGGTAATTTACAGAGGTCAATTGACCCACAAACCTGCACGGCTCAGGGACGTGGGAGGAATTCGAAGCATCCGCAAGAAATCCATGTGGCGACAGGGAGAAAGTGCAAACTCCACACACAGACAGCATGTGAGGCCAGGATTGAACCAGGGACTCCGGCGCTGTGAGGCAGCAGCTCTCGCAGCTGATCCACTGTGCCGACCCAAAAGAAAAATAGCAACTAAAACGAACGGAGATTTTAAAACACAAAATGATTAAAAGTAGCGAACATTCCCTTCCTGATTTCTTTTTTCCTTTGTCTTCTAACAATTTAGTTCTGCTTCAGGCTAGAAGTACTGGCAATCACATGACAGCGAGTGAGGTCAGGCGTTTGAAAGTGAAGTGCCGGGATGATTTATACACCACAGCTGCTCTGGAAAGTTAAAGCAAGTTCACACAAGTGACCGCTGCATTCCTGAGCGATTTAAAGGCACGGGGGGCGGCACAGTGGTGCAGCATTGGAGTTGCTGCCTTACAGCACCAGAGACCCAGGTTCGATCCTGACCCTGGTTGCTGTCTGTACCGAGTTTGTACGTTCTTCCTGTGACCCTGTGGGTTTTCTCCGGGTGCTCTGGTTTCCTCCCACATCAGAAAGGCATACAGGTATGTAGGTTAATTGGCCTTTGTAAAATTGTACATTGTCCCTAGCGTCTTGGATAGTGCTAGTATACAGAGTGAGCGCTGGTCGGGAAGTACTCTGCGGGCTGAAGGGCCTGTTTCTGCACTGTAGCTCTCTAAAGTCTCCTGAACGTTTTTTGTTGCTTATTATGGTGTTTGCAGAGTGCTGCGTTTACATATCTGTTGTGTTGCTACAAGTAAGAATTTCATTGTTCCAACTCGGGTGGGAAAGTGGGATGACAGAAACATAGAAACATAGAAAATAGGTGCAGGAGGAGGCCATTCGGCCCTTCGAGCAAGCACCGCCATTCATTGTGATCATGGCTGATCATCTACAATCAGTAATCAGAACTAGTGTGAATAGGTGATCAATGGTCGGCAGAGACTCGATGGGCCAAAGGGCCTGTTTCCACGATGTATCTCTAATGTCTAAAGCCGAAAGATTTATTTGTGAGACTCCATTATTGTTTTAGACCAGTGGCTCCAAAACGTTTTCGAGCCACTGCCCTCTTCACTCATAAACTCATCCCATTCCTCCCGCGGCCAGAATCCGTGCGGCAAAAGGATCTCAGTGAGCCGCAGCCATACCCAGACAGAGCTGGGAACCCCCCTGGAAAGACCCATACCTAGTGGGCCGCGACCTGTGGGGGGGGGGGGAGGGGGTAGGTTAGGGTAGGGTTAGGGGGAAGGGGGGGTAGGTAGTAGCCGCCGAGCCCAACCCTTGCGTGTCCCTCGAAGACCAGAGATGGGGAAGTCGTCGGCTGCAGGAGTGGCCCCCGGGACACAAAGGTGGACGGGCGAGAAGAGGACCATCGGTTCGCTGGTCCATCCACATGTCCAAAGGGAAGGCAACGGCTGGAGGCCCTGCATCAGCCTGGGGCTTGCCTGGAATGGGCACCGCTAACAAGAACTAATGCACAGAGTAGACTTTTAAAATGGCACCAAAACACGGTGCCTCTTGTATGTGGGCTCAGTGGACTATTTCTCGAGTCATAGTCTTACAGTGTGGAAACAGGCCCTTCAGCCCAACTTGCCCACATCAGTCAACATGCCCCATCTACACTAGTCTCACCTGTGTGCATTTGGTTCATATCCCCCTAAACCTGTCCTAACCATGTACCTGTCTAAATGTTTCTTAAAAGTTGTGATTGTACCTGCCTCAAATTCCTCTTTCGGCAGCTCGTTCCATACAACCACCACCTTTTGTATGAAAAAGTTACCCTTGAGGTTCGTATTAAATCTTTCCTCCCT
Source organism: Rhinoraja longicauda (assembly GCF_053455715.1). Classification (NCBI taxonomy): domain Eukaryota; kingdom Metazoa; phylum Chordata; class Chondrichthyes; order Rajiformes; family Arhynchobatidae; genus Rhinoraja; species Rhinoraja longicauda. Next base: position 32,605,145 of record NC_135966.1, read on the forward strand.
CACCATAAACTCTAGTGCTCTGGTTCTTGATTCCCCTACTCTGGGCAAGGCACTCTGTGTGTCTACCTGATCTCTTCCTCTCATGATTTTGTACACCTATATAAGATCACCCTTCATCCTCCCGAGATGCTGCAAGACCCACTGAGTTACTTCTGCATTGTGTGTCTACCTCTGATTTTAACCAGCATCTGCAGTTTTTTTCCTACACGGGACAGTGTAAGCCCGGGCGCCGCTTAACGGAGGTGGTGGAGCAACCCACCACCCGGCCCAGGCAGCCGCCAATGGTGGAGCGGGAGCACGTGGCCTCTGGCTGGGTGAGGTCATGTGGGGCGCGGGGCGGTGACGTCACCTAGTCCTGTATTTGGGAGTGAGGAAGTTGGCAACCCTACTCCATAGATACAGCTACCGTAGTGAAGAATGAATCGGGGTCTCTGGCATTGTAAGGCATCAACACTACCGCTGCGCCACTGTGCCACCCTGTGCACCACACAGCTTTGTTGGAGTTTAAAGGAGATGTGTAAAGACAAGGTTTTTTTTACAGTCTTAAAATAGTGATGCGGTGCTAAATGTCCCTGCTGTATCTCGACAGTCATACATCACCTTGAAAATGTATCATCACACTGACAATTATATTTGCGCGCCTGCATCTGTCAGTTACACCCATTCATGCTGCGTTTGGAAAGGCTACACTGTGAATTTTCGCTCTGCTTTAGCACACTACTGTCGGTGAGGGATACAGACCAAATGCAAGTAAATAGAACCAGCCTAGACTGACAACTTGGTCAGCATGGACAAGGTGGGCCGAAGGCCTGTTTTTGTACTGTGTTGTTCTATGACCCTGTAACCAAATAATTCTTGGATAAAACAAGTATATTGGGAAAATCTGGAAGATTTTAAAGTTTTATGAAGGAACATTTAGCACCGCACCACCATTTTAAGATATTATGTTAAAAAAAAACCTGCCTCACATATGTCCTTTAAACCTTTCCCCTCCCACAAAGCTATGCCCTCTAGTTTTTAGTTTAGAGATACAGAAATAAAACAGGCCCTTGAGCCCACCGAGTCCACGCCGACCATCAATCACCCATTCACACTAGTTCGATTTTCTCCCACTTTCTCATCCGCTTCCTGTACATTAGGGGTAATTTACAGAGGGCCAATTAACCTACAAACCCATGTGTCTTTGGGACGTGAGAGGAAACCAGAGCATCCGAAGGAAACCCACACGGTTACAGGGAGAACGTGCAAGCTCCACGTAGACAGGACCTGAGGTGAGAATTGAACCCAGGTGTCCGGTGTTGCGAGGCAGCGGCTCTACCTGCTGCACCACTGTGCCGCCCTATTTCTATATAGGAAAAAGAATTGAAGAATGAAGAGATAATGCACCAATAAAGCATTTCACTATACCTCAGTACACGTGACAATAACAAGCCGAAACCTAAATGTATTTTAATCACATTAAATCAAAGAGGCTTCAAAGGAAAGATAAGATCAGCATGTTAAACAACATTTTCATTTTGTTACTTGCGTTGGAAACATGACAGCGTAAATGCAGTTAAAGTTAAAAAGTAATCTAAAATCTTAAACTCCTGGTTTGCATTTAGAAAACTTCATTGAGTGAGCAAGATGGGAGGGAGTATAATTGCATCTGTGATCATTGGTAAAATTGAAAACCTTCCTTGCACTGGGATCATTCACTGAAATTCATTAAACTTGGCTAAAACTCATTAACTATAGACCATTTAACAAAATCATCAATGTCTACTCCCTCATTACAGCAAAGCACAAGAAAAGATTCAGATAGAATGCATTATTGAAAAGCTTGCTGGACAGATAATATCTATAATTTTAACTCCATTCTCGCGCTTTATTGCAATTAGAGCAACTGCAATGAGGAGATACATTACAAAAAAATTGCCACTTGTCCGCGAAAATTCATTCTTGGTATAAAAACTTCGAAGTAGTTGTCACATAAATCTGATGGTCCATGGTAATGTTCCTAATAACATTTCGTGCAAGTCCAGCAAAAACATTTTAAAAGTTTTTTGCAACTTCTAGAAGACATCTCACGAATATGATCACAAGAGCCAATAGGGATGGGAAAAAGGTTATGACTTAGTTACTAATACTCATGTAAAAGAAAACATATTTTAAAACATCACCTTAAGAAGTCTGGGCACAGTGGCGCAGCGGTATAGATGGTGGTGTAGTGGTATAGATGGTGGTGTAGTGGTATAGATGGTGGTGTAATGGTATAGATGGTGGTGTAGTGGTATAGATGGTGGTGTAGTGGTATAGATGGTGGTGTAATGGTATAGATGGTGGCACAGCGGTATAGATGGTGGTGTAGTGGTATAGATGGTTGCACAGCGGTATAGATGGTGGCACAGTGGTATAGATGGTGGTGTAATGGTATAGATGGTGTAGTGGTATAGATGGTGGTGTAGTGGTATAGATGGTGGTGTAATGGTATAGATGGTGGTGTAATGGTATAGATGGTGGCGCAGCGGTATAGATGGTGGTGTAGTGGTATAGATGGTGGCACAGCAGTATAGATGTTGGTGTAGTGGTATAGATGGTGATGTAGTGGTATAGATGGTGGTGTAGTGGTATAGATGGTGGCACAGCGGTATAGATGGTGGTGTAATGGTATAGATAGTGGTGTAGCGGTATAGATGGTGGTGTAATGGTATAGATGGTGGTGTAGTGGTATAGATGGTGGTGTAATGGTATAGATGGTGGTGTAGTGGTATAGATGGTGGTGTAGTGGTATAGATGGTGGTGCAGTGGTATAGATGGTGGTGTAGTGGTATAGATGGTGGTGTAGTGGTATAGATGGTGGTGTAGTGGTATAGATGGTGGTGTAGTGGTATAGATGGTGGTGTAGTGGTATAGATGGTGGTGTAGTGGTATAGATGGTGGTGTAGTGGTATAGATGGTGGTGTAGTGGTATAGATGGTGGTGTGTCGGTATAGATGGTGGCACAGCGGTATAGATGGTGGCGCAGCAGTATAGATGGTGGTGTAGTGGTATAGATAGTGGCGCAGCGGTAGAGTTGCTGCATTACAGCACCAGACACCCAGGTTTGATCCTGACTACGGGTGTTGTCTGTATGGAGTTTGTACGTTCTCCCCCGTGATCTGCGCGGGTTTTCTCCGGGATCTCGTTTCCTCCCACACTCCAAAGACATACAGGTTTGCAGGCTAATTGGCTTGGCATAATTGTATAATTGTAAATTGTCTTTAGTGTGTGTAGGGTAACGTTAGTGTGTGGGAATCTCTGGTCGGCGTGGATTCAGTGGGCTGAAGAGCCTGTTCCGCGCTGTTTCTCTAAACTTAAACTAAACAAAAACTAAAGTCTTAAGAATTATAAACATTTCTAAAGACTATGTTCATTGATCTCAGTAAGTGGCAATACTGGAATTGTTCTGGACTGAATTATATTTTTAGATGGGGCATCTTGGTCGGCATTGACCAGTGGGCTGAAGGGTATGTTTCCGTGCTGTATGATTCTCTGTGACTCTAAAAAAAAATTGCCCTAATTACCAGACTAGAGCAAAGGTAAGAACAAAAAACTGTAGACACTGGTTTATACCAAAGATAGACACAAAGTGCTGGAGTAACTCAGCAGGTCAGGCAGCATCTAAGGAGAAAAAGGATGGGTGACGTTTCAGGTCGGGACCCTTGAAGCTGCCAGAGGAGGTAGTTGAGGCAGGTACTATCACAATATTTACATGGTACATGGATAGGAAGGTTCAGAGGGAGATGGGCCAAATGCAGGCAGGTGGCACGAGCTTGGATAGGGCATTCTGGTCAGCATGGTCGTTGGGCAGCTGGGCCTGTCTACATGCTGTACAACTCTATGACTCTGGGAAAGTCCACATATATTTAATATACTTTTCAAATGGTAACTATTGAGCCTTTGCCCTGCCCTCTAACTCACTTTCACCCTATCAGTCCCGTGCTTGCTGTCCAAACATGGTTCCTGTTTAAAGAGCACATTACTTTCAGAATTCTCATCCCCGATTATAAAATCCTTTGCTCTTCCTCATCCATGCAATTTCCCTCACAAGTCTTGACGATTCCCAATTTTAATCATTCCAACATTGGCAGCAATCCTTCAGTTGTCAAACATCAAAGGTTGGGAAGTTTCTCCTTAAAATCTTATCCGATATTTAGCACAGTAATTTGGGACGCATTAGATTGCTCATTAGAGTCATGTTTTCTGCAATAACAGTGATTTTTCAAAAGTTCAATTAGCCTTGGTGAGCATGCTGAGATTGCAAAAGACAAATTTAATTGCAAGCCTTTCTGGCTCCTACGGTTCTTTGGAATTTGATGGCACCAGAATATGGCGACTCTACGTGCTGTTCCAGAAGAGGTCCTGTTGTGCTCATTTGTAATATAATTTGACAGGATAGTACGCAGAACAAGCTTTTCACGTGACAATAAATAAACTCACTAACTCACCAATTAATTTACTTTAAAAGGATACAAAGTGCTGGAGTAGCTCAGCGGGTCAGGCAACATCTTTGAAGAAGGGTCTCGACCCAAAATGTCACCCATACCTTCTCTCCAGATGCTGCCTGTTCCTCTAAGTTACTCCAGCATTTGTGTCGATCTTCAGTGTAAACCAGCATCTGCAGTTCTTTCATACAGACCTCTGTAGAACATGGCAATGTTTCGGGTCGGGACCCTTCTTCAGACTGACTGATTAACCTCTTTGACTACTTTTTTAAGACCACCAACATCTTATGTTACTTGCAGACATAAGAACACAAGGAACTGCAGAAACTGCTTTATGAAAAAAGACACAAAGTGGTGGAATAACTCGGAGGGTCAGGTAGCATCTCTGGAAAATATTAAGAGGCGATGTTTCAGGTCGGGACCCTTCTTCAGACTCAAGAAGGATCCTGCCCCAACACATAATCTATCAAAGCTTTGACTTTTCCTACTGAATGTATCAATCTCCGCTTTAAAAATACCCCCAATGACTTAGCCTCCACTGCCCTCTGTGACAATGAATTCCACAGATACACCACCCTCTGGCTAAATAAATTCCTCTTCACCTCCATTCTCAAGGTGCATGCTTTCATTCTGAGGCTGTGCCCTCTGATCCTAGACTCTCCCACTGGTGGAAACATCCTCTCCACATCCACTCCATCCAGGCCTTTCACTATTTGATAGGTTTCAATGAGATTTCTCCTCCCTACCCTAACCCACATCACCTTCCCCATCCCATCCCATCCCATCCTCCATTCAATCCCACCCCTTACCATCCCATTCCAGCAAGTAGAGATGTGTCTACATTAGGCTATTTATTCAACGTGGAAACAGGCCCTTCGGCCCACCGAGTCCACACCGATCAAAGTTCACCCCCATACACTTGAACTATCCTACATACCAACGACAATTTACAATTTTTACAGAAGCCAATTAACATATAAACCTTTATGTCTTTGGAATGTAGGAGGAAACCGGAGCACCTGGAGAAAAACCACACGGTCACAGGGAGAACGTGCAAACTCTGTACAGAAAGCACCCATAGCCAGGATCAATCCCGGGTCTCCTGCTGTTAGGCAGCAACTCTACCACTTCACCACTGTGCTGCCCTTCAAGGAACATAATCAAGGACAAGGATCAGAGATAGACTCAAAGTGCTGGAGTAACTCAGCGGGTCAGGCTGCATCTCTGGAGAAAAGGTCTGATGAAGGATGTCACCTATTACTTTTCTCCAGAGATGCTGCCTGAACTGCTGAGTTACTCCAGCACTTTGTGTCTATCCACAAGAATCAGAGACACAGGAAGGAATAGGCAGCTGAGGTTGCTCAGCTTGGGTGTGTGCCTAGACCTTTTGACTAGCTCTGGGAACAGACAACAATCATTCCTCCAATGCTCAATCAGAAATATTGATCAGCTGGCAGGTTTTCATGTTCATGTAAAAGGGCCTTCATTGTACGTGAGACAGTCAAATGTTTTCATATGCAAGTTGCGACTCTCCGCATGTTAAGTTAACCTCCTGCAAGGGAATAACAGCTCTTGTGGCCGCTTGTTTCTGGAGATGGACTAATGAACACGATGTTATAATTGTACAGTTAGCTAGTTATTAACACTTTGTTTTGGTCACTCCATCCGAGATCACAAGAAATTGCAGAGTTGCGGACGCAGCCAAACCATCGCACAAACAAACCTCCCTTCCATTGCCTCCATCTACACTTCACACTACCTCAGCAAGGCCATCAGCATAATCTCACCCTGATCACTCCCTCTCCCATCAGGCAAGAGGTACTTAAGTGTGAAAACACACACCCCTAGATTTCGGGACAGTTTCTTCCCAGCTGTTATCAGGCAACTGAACCATCCTATCCCCAACTAGGGAGCGGTCTACCTTATTGGAGACCTTGGACTATCTGTCATCAGACTTAACAGGACTTTACCTTGCACTAAATGTTATTCTCTTTATTATGTATCTGCACACTGTGGACGGCTTGATTATAATAATGTAATCTTTCTGGTGACTGGATAGCACGCAACAAAAAGGCTTTTCACTGTACCTTGGTAAATGTGACACTAAACTACACAAAACTAAACTAAACATTAAGCTGGGGTGAATGTACCGTGTCTTATTCCCCAGGGGAGTGGAATCAAGAACTAAAAGGAAAATCGACTGAGAATGCTAGACCAGGGCATGCAGCATCTCTGGAGGACATGGATGGATGACGTTTCTGGTCAAGACCCTTTCTTCAAACAGATATGTACTTTCAAGTTTTTGTATCTTCAAAGTCTAATGCCCATAATGGGTTAGAGGTCAATCGGACAGTACCCTAGCTTATGGAAGGACCGCTTAGAAGCCTGATAACAGAGGGGAAGAAACTGTTCCTGAGTCTGGTGGTCCGTGTTTTCAAGCTTCTGTACCTTCTGCCCGACAGGAGCGGGGAGAAGAAGGAATGACCAGGGTGGGACAGGGACAAGTCTTTGATTATGTTGGCTGCTTTCTCGATGCAGCGTGAAGTGCAGATGGAGTCGATGATGGGGAATTGGGTCTGTGTGATGCACAGGGCTACATCCACAACTCTCTGCAATTACTTTCAAGCTTGAAAGGGTTCAGAAAAGATTTACGCGGATGTTGCTAGGACTAGAGGGTGTGAGCTACAGGGAGAGGTTGAGTAGGCTTGTTCTCTATTCCATGGAGCGTAGGAAGATGAAGGGAGATCTTATAGAGATGAACAAAATCATTAGAGGAATGGATTGGGTAGATGCACAGAGTCTCTTGCCCAGAGTAGGGGAATTAAGGACCAGAGGTCATAGGTTCAAAGTGAAGGGGAAAAGATTTAATAGGAATCCGAGGGGTAACTTTTTCACACAGAGGGTGGTGGGTATCTGGAACAAGCTGCCAGAGGAGGTAGTTGAGGCTGGGACTATTCCATCGTTTAAGAAACAGTTGGACAGCTACATGGATAGGACAGGTTTGGAGCGTTATGGACCAAGCGCAGGCAAGTGGCACTAGCATAGCTGGGACATTGTTGGCCGGTGTGGGCAAGTTGGGCCGAAGGGCCTGCTTCCACACTGTATGACTCTGTGACTCTATGACTCTACTTGTGATCTTGGGCAGAGGCTTTGCTAAACCATCCGATTAGGATGTTTTCTACTGTGCATCTGTAGAAGATGTTGGTAAGAGAAGTTGGAGATATGCCGAATTGCCTTTTAACTTTCACCCTCCAGCCGTCAAATAAAACTTTCATGAAAATCACACAGCTGTGAGAATCACCGCTCAGTCAAGGATAGCTGGAGATGGGAAACAATCTGTTTGAGTAAGTTTCTTTCTAAAAGACCTTTGGTGACACAAGAAACTGCAGATGCTGGAATCTTGAGCAAAACTCAAAGTGCTGGAGGAATTCAACTGGTCAGGCAGCACCTGAGAAGGAATGGACAGACGACGTTTCGGGTTGGGACCCGCCTTCATACTGATTGTAACAAGGGTCAAAAAGCTGGAAAAGAGAGGTGAGGGCAGGACAAAGATAGGTGGACACAGGTGAGGTGGGGATGATTAACAGATGAGTGGAGTGACAAAGGCCAGAGGTGAAAAGAAGACAAAAGGGGGTCAGACAAGGAGAGGAGGAGGAGTGAAATGCAAAGCTCGAGGGAGGGATGTGTGTGGAAGGGGACAGGAGGGGAGGGGAAAGAGGGGGATAAAAGTGAAATATGGGAATTGGGGATGGCAGGTGAGTGTATGAGGATGGGAAGCAGCTGGGTGACTGGGGAGTTAATGAGGGCAGCATGGTGGTGCAGTGGTAGAGTTGCTCCCTCACAGCGCCAGAGACCCGGTTCGATCCTGACTATGGGTGCTGTCCGTACAGAGTTTGTACGTTCTCCCTGTAAACCTGTGGGTTTTCTCCGGATGCTCCAGTTTCCTCCCACACTCCAAGGACGTATGGGTTTGTAGGTTAATTGGTTTTAGTACAATTGTAAATTATCCCCACTGTGTAAGATAGTGCGTGTGTACAGGGTGATTAATAGTCAGCACGGGACTCGGCGGGCTGAAGGGCCTGTTTCTACGCTGTATCTCTAAAGTAAAGTGAGTTTAATTTAAATATAAGTTTAGTGAGATGGTGGGAGAAATGGATATGCTCAGGTGTAGGGGGGGGGGGGAGAGCAGGGGAACAAGGGGGAGGCTGGGTTACATGAAATTACAGAGCTGGAGATGGCTTGAAGGTCTGATCAGGATCTTGCTCTGAGCATCTCCATTCAGTTAGGTTGTGATTGTTATGACTTGAATGTTTCATGAGTGCAGGATTCTGCGATAAAGCAGCTGGACTTAACGGCATGGCTCTACAACTGACTTGTGAGAGGTCTTTGCACAGAAACCTGACATAACATGGCACCCAGGTCAACCCACTGCCTGTTCTGGCATGGTTCCACTGCCCATTCATTTCAACTTCAGGAAGCGAGGTGGTACGCATACGTTGACGGTGCCGAAGTAGATTTGCTTCAAGATCCGAGGAGTAAATATCACCAGCAACTTGTCCAGGACAAGCCATATAGACTTAAAGGCATAGAAAGCACACCAATGGTTCTACTTCCTTCGAAAGCTTAGGAAGTTCGACATGTCCCCAACAACTCTCACCAATTTCTACAGATGCGCCGTAGAAACATTTTATCCGGATGCATCACAGCACGGTTTGGGAACAGCTCCATCCAAGACCGTAAGAAATTGCAGCGTTGTGGACGTTGTCCAGATCATCACACAAACCAACCTCCTTTCCATTGACCCCATCTGCATCTCACGCTGCCTTGGCAAGGCCACCAGCATAATCAAGGATGAGTCTCATGCTTCCTCTTCTCTCGCCTCCCATCAGGCAAGAGGTACGGAAGTGTGAAAAGCATGAGACTCATTCTTGATTATACTGGTGGCCTTGCCGAGGACACCTCAAGATTCAGGGGCAGTATCCTGGATGGGGATTGTAATATAATTGTATAATAGTTTCAATTGGTATATTTATTTGTATAATATTCTGGTGGTGGGTTCTGTTTTGGTTTTATTGTATTGTATATATTATTTTAATATTTGAATAAATATTTTTGATTTAAAAAAATAAAAAATAAAAAGATTCAGGGGAAATTTCTTCCCAGCTGTTATCAGGCAACTGAACCATCCTATCGCCAGCTAGAGAGTGGTCCTGACCTCCCATCTACCTCACTGAAGACATTCGGACTATCATTAATCGGACTTCACTGGACTTCACTGAAACATTATTCCCTTTATCCTGTATCTTTACTCTGGGTAGGAAAAAAACTGCAGATGCTGGTTTAAACCGAAGGTATACGCAAAATGCTGGGGTAACTCAGTGGGTTGGGCAGCATCTCGGGAGAGAAGGAATGGGTGACGTTTCGGGTCGAGATCCTTCTTCAGACTGACTCTTTACTCCGGGAGCAGCTTGTTTGTAATCATGTACATTCTTTCTGCTGGCTGGATAGCACGCAACATAAAAGCTTTTCACTGTACCTCGGTACATGTAACAATAAATAGACGGAACTATTTTTCCGTGTGACGTTCTCTTCTGGAGTGGGAGGTTTGCAGAGTGGGAGAGGGGCTTTAAGAAACATAGGCTGAGTTAACCTTCATTCATCCATGTTGCTGGTCAGATTAATGTTCTCCTGCTTAGGCAACCCACTCCCCTGAGGCATTTCTACATTCCTTACCACCTCACCCAAATGGTCATTACTTATCGATGTCTCCTTGACAGCACCAGCACATACAATCCCCCAGACACCTGCACACTCTCGAACTTCCAGGAAAAACTGACGGATATTGATTGGAGAGCAACCAAGGTCATTTATTTTTGTTCTGAGCCCTGGGGCATGTCAAGACTGTAGGGTTCCTGCCTCAATTGCCAGGATTTTTTTTTTCCCCAAATATAAACTTCATGCAATATAAAAAATAAATACAGAACAAAAAAACAGACATTCTCAGTGTCTATGCAAAACTCATGCATGTAACTCTTCATACATTCTTAGTATCCATACATTAAATAGTTTCAAACTCAGTAATGTTCGCATCTGTCTTAACACAAAATCAATGGTTCAATGGTGATTAAGATAGACATAAAATGCTGGAGTAACTCAGTGGGTCAGGCAGCATCTCTGGAGAAAATGGATAGATGATGTTTCTGGGTCAGGATCATTCATCAGACCCAAACATCACCTAGCCATGTTCTCCATAGATGCTGCCTGTCCCGCTGAGTTATACCAGCTCTTTGTGTCTATCTTTGGTATAAACCAGCATCTAGTTTAGTTTAGGAAGAAACTGCAGATGTTGGTTTATACCGAAGATAGACACAAAATGCTGGAGTAACTCAGCGGGACAGGCAGCATCTCTGGAGAGAAGGAATGGGTGACTTTTTGGGTCGAGACCCTTCTTCAGACTGAAAGTCACGGGAAAAGAAAACGAGAGATATATTCAGCCTGAAAGTCTATATCTCTCTGGACCCTCTCCGATGCCAGCACACCCTGCCTCAGATAACAGTTACAGCATAGTTTATGAAAGCAAAAGCTAGTCCACTGCTGAGACTGTAATAAGGCGTTATATAAATGAAAGAAATAAATGCAAGCCAAACCAGTACTTTCAGGCCACCCTTCATTCATCATCTCTGAGTACTCCATTTGGAGGCAGAGTTTAACCTTGATATTTCACCCAAGCTCAAATGTTTCCTTCAGCTATGATTCTGGTTTGGAAGGCTCCGTCCATAATGATATTACACTGCTACCTGGCAATCTTTTACAATTCAATTGATCATCGTGTGAACATTCAACACATGCACTGTTCATCTTAGTACTTCAAGAGACAGAGAATATGCAAACTCATCTCAACTCTCCGGATGGCCGAAGACACAAAAGCTTGAAGGCATGTACATTAGTTGGCTTTTGTAAAGTGTCCCTGGTGTGTATGATAGAACTAATGTGAATGGGTGATCTCTGGTCAGCACGAACTCGGTGAGTCAAAGGGCCTAGTTCCATGTGGTATCTCTAATCTAAACTAAACATTCATAGCAAGAGGATTTGAGTTTAGGAGCAGGGAGGTTCTGCTGCAGTTGTACAGGGCCTTGGTGAGACCGCACCTGGAGTACTGTGTGCAGTTTTGGTCTCCTAACCTGAGGAAAGACGTTCTTGCCTTAGAGGGAGTACAGAGAAGGTTCACCAGATTGATCCCTGGGATGGCGGGACTTACATATGAGGAAAGATAGATAGACTGGGCTTGTACTCGCTGGAATTTAGAAGACTGAGGGGGGATCTTATAGAAACATATAAAATTCTTAAGGGGTTGGAGAGGCTAGATGCGGGAAGATTGTTCCCGATGTTGGGGGAGTCCAGAACCAGGGGTCACAGCTTAAGGATAAGGGGGAAGTCTTTTAGGACCGAGATGAGAAAACATTTCTTCACACAGAGAGTGGTGAGTCTGTGGAATTCTCTGCCACAGAAGGTAGTTGAGGCCAGTTCATTGGCTATATTTAAGAGGGAGTTAGATGTGGCCCTTTTTGCTAAAGGGATCAGGGGGTATGGAGAGAAGGCAGGTACAGGCTACTGAGCTGAATGATTTGCCATGATCATATTGAATGGCGGTGCAGGCTCGAAGGGCCGAATGGCCTACTCCTGCACCTATTTTCTATGTTTCTATGTTTCTATGTACCCGATTCAGAAAAATAAATAAAGATATAGAGATAGTTTCATTTGCATGCTAGCCAAATAAATCATACAATATCCCATAAGAAATTGTGGATGTAGTGGTGGATGTGGCCCAGTCCATCACACAAACCAGAACCCCCACAATCAACTCCATCGACACTTCACACGGCCTTGCGAAAGCAGTCAACATAATCTAAGACTTGTCCCTGTCCCACCCCAGTCATTCCTTCTTCTCCTCGCTCCCGTCCAGCAGAAGGTACAGAAGCTTGAAAGCGCGCACCACCAGACTCAGGAACAGCTTCTTCCCCTCTGTTATCAGGCTTCTGAACGGTCCTTCAATTAGCTAGGGTACTGTCCTTTTTACCTCTACCCCATTGCGGATATTGGACTATGTCTATCTAACTGATGCGCTACAATGCTGAGAACTATATTCCACATTCCGTATCTTCTCCTGTGCCCTACCTATAGTATTTGAGTTTGAATTGATTGTATCTAACGTTTGGTATATCTGATCAGTCTGGATAGCATGAAAATCAAAACCCTGCACTGTTCAAGGGTCCAAGGTTCAAAGTCCAATGTCTGCAACGGCCACAGTGGCACAGCAGTAGAGTTGCTGCCTTACAGTGCCAGACTCCCGGGTACGATCTTGACCATGGGTGCTATTTGTACGGAGTTTGTACTTTGTGACCGCGTGGGTTTTCTCCGGGTGCTCCGGTTTCCTCACACTCCAAAGACGTACAGGTTTGTAGGTTAATTGGCTTCAGGAAAAATTGGCTTTGGGGTGATCACTGGTCAGCGTGGACTCGGTGGGCCAAAAGGCCTGTTTCAGCGCTGTATCTCTAAAGCATCAACGAACAGGGCAGTTTCAGCAGACTGCGGCTCGTAACCTACAAATGATTCTTTAAACTTTCGACAGTGTATAGAGTCAAAGTGTTACACAGCACGGAAACTGGCCTTGCGGTCCAACTCGCCCATGTTGACCATGATCCATTTAAATGCGAGAGAAGCTTAATTCAATAGCAGTAAATCAACCAAGAGAGGTAAGGTTGCAATCAGTTTAACTTCCCTTCCCATTTCCATACAGATCTTTCTGCCCAGGGCACAAAGTGCTGGAGTAATTCAGCAGGTCAGACAGCATCATTGGGGAAAAACTATCCATGTTCTCCAATGATGCTGCCTGACCCGCTGGGTTACTCCAGCACTTTGTGTCTTCTTTTGTAAGCCAATAATCTGCAGTTCCTTGTTTCTACATTTCTGGCCTGGGCCTCCTCCATTGCCGGTCTGAGCACATATGCAAAATGGAGAACAGCACCTCATGTTCCGCTTTGGTACCTTCCACCACAATGGTATGGTCGTTAAATTCTCCAAATTTAGGTAACTAACAATCAATGCACCTTTCTTCTTTTTTCTACCCCCTCTCTTCTCTGTGCCACATTTGGACGTGCACCCATTTCTCCTGCCATCTTTCCCCCTTTCTACTTCTGTCTCACTCCATCTACATCCCTTCCTCTGGTCTCACAATTCACTCCTCCTCTTCCTATCCCACAGCCTTTTGTCTCCTTTTCGTCGCTGGCCTTTGTCCACCCATCTGGCAATCGTCTCCCACCCCTCACCTGATGCGCTGAGTTACTCCAGCACTTTGTGGTTCTTGCTACCAGATTACAGCATCTGTAGTTCTTTGTCCCACGAAAGATAAGATGATCTGTCAACAACAACCTAGCTGAATATAACATAGAATAGTACAGCACAGAACAGGCCCTTTGGCCCACAATGTCCATGCTGAACATAATGCCAAGTTAAGCTTACCTGCACATGATCCATATCCCTCCATTCCCTGCATGTCCATGCACATATCTAAAAGCCTCTTCAACACCACTGTTTTATCTGCCTTCACCACCACCCCTGGCAGCGTATTCCAGGCCCCCAGCACTCTCTTTGGCCCGCACAACTCCTTTGAACATGGCCCCTCTCATCATTAATCTGTACCCAGTCTTTGACATATCCACCCTGGCAAAAACACTTTGACTGTCCATGCTATCCAATTCCCTCATAATTTTAAATACATTTTTCAGGTCCCCCTTTAACCTCCAGCACTCCAGAGACTCCAGAAACTACAACCCACGTTGGTACAACCTCTCCTTGTAGCAACAGCTTGTGATGATAATTGTAGATCCATTCCGGGTTTTGAGTTTTTTGTTATAAATTGTAATTGTAAGGTCTCCAGGGATGTTCCATGCGCTGCAGCAATGCTCCCCCACCTGTTCCACTGGTCACATCCTTGTATGCCTCTTGCTGTCACACCTCCCCAGCCAACAATGAGGCATTATGGGCTCCATTCTTTCTGAGGTCATCCGTTACCAGCCCTGGTTTGTTCTTGCCTTTTCTCGCCTCCAGTTTATTCCCCCACCCCCTCCCCTCCCCATCTCCACTTTTAGTCGGAAGAAGGGTTCTGACTCGATGCATCACCTATTCCTTTTCTCGAGATGCTGCCTGACCCGCTGAATTATTCCAGCATTTTGTATCTATCTCCAGAGATGCTGCCTGACCTGCTGAGTTACTCCTGTGTCTTTTTTTTTTGTAAGCCAACATATGCAGTTCCTTGTTTAATTGAGTTAGAGATACAGCATGGAAATAAGTCTTCCGGCCTACCCAATCCACGCCGACCAATGATCATCCGCTCACACTAGTTCTATCCTACACACTGGGGACAATTTACAAAAGGCAATTAACCTACAAACCCACATGTCTTTAGAATGCGGGAGGAAACCGGAGCACCCGGGGCAAACCCACGCGGTCACAGGGAGAAGGTGCAAACTCCAAGATCAGAATCAAACCCAGGTCCCTGTTTGTGTTATTTATTTGCCCTTGCTAACAGTTAATCAGGGGACAAGATTTTTTTTTTGAGTCACCCGAAAGCAATCATTAATTACAAAATAACATCTCTAATCCAAAGTGATCACATTGCCTTCTCTACGCTGCTAACTGTATTTTTTTAAAAGCTTACTGCACATCTACAGTCTCATGAATCACACTCAGCTGAACTGAGTATCAGCTACACAGGGGCGGCACAGTGGCGCAGCAAGGCTGGCATAGTGGCGCAGCAGTAGGGTAGCATGGTAGCGTAGCAGTGGAGTGGCACAGTGGTAAGGCGGTAGAGTCACTGCCTCACAGCGACAGAGACCCAGGTTCGATCCTGACTACAGGTACTGTCTGTACCGACTTTGCACGTTCTCCCTGCGACCGCGTGGGTTTTCTCCGGGTGCTCCGGTTTCCTCCCACATTTCAAAGACGTACAGGTTTGTAAGCTAATTGGTTTTGTGAATTGAAAACTTGCCCCTAGTGTCCTGGATAGTGCTGGTGTACAAGGTGATCGCCGGTCAGCGCCTATTCAGTGGGCTGAAGAGCCAGTTTCCACGCTGTCTCACTAAAAAGTCCAAAAGTAAAAAGTCTACACAGGATGCATCTGGCTGTGTACTTCTCCGAGTACCCCACTTTCCCCAGGTTCCCGATACCTCCTCACCATTTACACTGCAACATCAGTCCTTTCACTACATTCGTTTGTGGTTGAATTTCTGAACCCACCCTTCTTGCTCGCAGACGGTGGGGTGGGGGTTGGGGAGGGGGAGGTGGTTGGGGATTGCTTCCATGTTGCCTCGTGTTCAATTCACTGCGCTTCTCTTTTGATTCAATGATTAAATAATGTTCAGGCTCCAGGATACAAGCAACACTTTCCCTTTCTCTCTTTCTCTCGCTCGCTCTCTCTCTCGCACTGTAAAAAAAACACACAGGCACACGCAGAGGAAACACACACACATATGCGCATACACCATACACGTATATACACAGAGAGAGAGACACACACACACACCCCATAAAAGCACACAAGCATACAGACAAAACTTACACAGAGACACACACAGACAGACACACACATGCACGCACACACACACACACACACACACACACACCCCCCCCATTAAAAAGGACGCAAGCAAACACAGAGGAAACACATACACACATACACATAGGCACATACACGTACACACACACAGTCTAGCTATTCAACACATTGTCTTAATGCAACAAGGTCTTCACTCACCACCAGAAAATTCGACTCCGGGAGTTATCTGTTCTCCAGTTATCTTCTTTCTGCCTTTTTCGAGAGGCTCCCTCAAGCCACCGCTGAGCAAAGAAACGAGGAGGCCTTGCTTTCTGCACAAAGGGAAAAGCAGACAGCAGAAATGCAACACACACTAGAGGGCATCTCGCAGACATGACAGAGGCCACGAGTTTAACCTTTTCATCACCAAACAGCTCAATGCATTAGACTTTCAAACAATTGGCTTTTCTTTTAAACATCCTGATCTTTAATTAACATAACAGGATTTTGTTAGAAAACAGTTTGGTTCATTCACATAGAGTCATGCAGCAGGGAAACAGGCCGTTCGGCCCAATGGCCAATGCTGTCTAAAATACCCCATCTACACTCGTCCCACCTGTACACCTTTAGCCCATATCCCTCTAAACCAGGGGTGTCAAACTACCGGCCCGCGGGCCATATTCGGCCGGCGAAGGGGTCCAATCCGGCCCCTGGGATGATTTGGGGGGAAAAAAAGTATATTCGCACCCGTTTATTATGTATCTGTACCGCAGCTGTTCTCTCTCCCTCGCCACTCTCTCTCCCTCGCCACTCTATCTCCCTCGCCACTCTCCCTCCCTCGCCACTCTCTCTCTCTCGCCACTCTCTCTCCCTCACCACTCTCTCTCTCGCCACTCTCTCTCTCCCTCACCGCTCTCTCTCTCTCGCCGCTCTCTCTCCTGGGCAGGCCATGCAGTGACGTGGGCGGGAAGGGGCTGGCGCTGGGGGAGGTGGGGAGTCTAAGGGTTGTTGTGGACACCGGGAAGTGCCTGGGCTGCCGCCACAGAGACCGCCACCATGTACCTGAGACCCAGGTGAGTGCGTGGATAGAGGCTGGTGGGAAGTCGCCACACTGTGAATGGGGCCGTAGCCAGCGATCCAAAATCTGAGCTTCTCTCCAGGGTGTGGGCTCTGGGTTTGGGTTAAGGTTAGGTGGGGTGTGAAGAGGTACTGTTAGTTATGCGGGAATAGGGAAGAGAAGGGAGAAGGTGGTGGTAAAGGAAAGGGAGGGGAGGGGGAGCAGATGAGGGAAGGGAGGGTTTTTAGGGAATAGGAAGGGAAGAGGGGGTGTCGAAGGAGGGGAGTGGGGGAGTAGGTGGTACAAAAAGGGAGGATGGGGATGAGGAAGGCAGCAGATGAGAGAAGGAATGGTGTTTAGGGATGAGGGAAGGGAGGGGATTTAGGGACAAGGTAAGGAAAGAGAGAGGATGAAGTAAGGGAGGGGAAGGGGGCAGTAGTTGGAAAGAAGGAAATGGGGATGAGAGAAGGGATAGGCTGAGGAAAGGGAGAGGGCAGGTGAGGGTAGAGAGGGACATGAGATGTGAGGGGAGAGGATGTGAGGGGAAGGAAGAAAGACATAAGGAAAAGGATGGGGAACGGGGCCTTCAGGTGAGATGATGGACAGACCATCTTTCACCATGGCAGGTAGCTGCTGTTTGGCTGTTCACCACCCAGCCAGCCCATTGTGGGCAAAACATAAACACTGTAGGATGACTATAAGATGGGGGAACAGAATTGGGCCATTTAGCCCATCAAGTCTACTTTGCCAATAAACCATGGGTGATCTATTTTCTCTCTCAACCACAATCTATTGTCTTGTTTCTCCCTGTAACCTAATCAAGACCTATCAATCTCTGCCTCAAAAATACCCAATGTCTTGGCCTCCACCACTGTCTGTAGCAATGAATTCCACAGATTCACCACCCATTCCTCCTCATCTCCATTTTGAATGTATGACCTTTTATTCTGATGTTGTGACCTCTGGTCCTAGACTATCCTATTACTGGAAAGATTATTTCCACATCCACTCTATCTAGGGCCAAGATACCAATCATAAAAGTAATGCTTGCTAGGCAATCTTCTTCATAAGAAATGAAATTCTTAAAGTGGAACACTTTGTAGTTATAGCAGAGACTGAGACACATGAGAGCAGGTTGAAAAAACGAAGGCAACAAAAGCTGTGGGAGCACATGCGTGTGCGTTCACACGTGCACAACTGATCCGGCCCGCAAGAAGTCACATTTTGCCCATTCCGGCCCGTGACCTAAAATGAGTTTGACACCCCTGCTCTCAACCTTTCTTTGAGGTGTCTTATGAAAAACAGATAATTGTGGAAAACACAAAGTGCTGGAGGAACTCAGCGAGTCAGGCAGCATCTGTGGAAAGGATGGACAGGTGATGGTACGGGTTAGGACTATTCTTCAGTTTGATTGGAGATAATTCTGGACTGGCACACGGTCCAATTTTTATTGACACACTTAGAACATAGAACAGTGCAGCACAAGAACAGGCCTTTTAGCCCACAATGTCTGTACTGGACATGATGCCAAGACCACCTCTTCTCTACCTACACATAATCCATATCGAACGATTTCTGCATATCCATGGCCTATCTAAAGGTTTAGAGGGATATGGGCCAAACGCAGGCAAATGGGACTAGCATGGATGGGACATCTTGGTCGGCAGGGGCAAGTTGGGCTGAAGGGCTATTTCCATGCTGCAGCAAGTTAAATTTCATTGTCCTGTTGTTGGTACAGAAGACAATTAAACACTTGATTCTTGTGGCCAACATT
The DNA here is from genome assembly GCF_053455715.1 of Rhinoraja longicauda. Taxonomy (NCBI): domain Eukaryota; kingdom Metazoa; phylum Chordata; class Chondrichthyes; order Rajiformes; family Arhynchobatidae; genus Rhinoraja; species Rhinoraja longicauda. The sequence goes on from NC_135966.1 coordinate 32,624,035, forward strand.
TACTGTAGCAGCCTTTTGTAAATCACCACAATTATGAGGAAGCAAATTTAATCTTTTGCAATTTTGTCTGTCTTGTCTGCAACTCAACAACAATTTTCGTGAAGTTAATCCCGCAATTTGGGTAGGGGCTTTGATATGTTATATATAAAATTACATAACTCCCTCTTCAATGGGCTTGAGGGACTGGTTTGTGGGAAGCTGTCTGTTACTAAATGTGGTCCTTGGTTTGACTGACTGGGATAGAACCTAATCTGCCAATACTCCATTGCTCCCTTTGGGGAAAAGACCCAAGAAGTTGATTCTTGAGTTGAATCAGACACCAATCACTTGTTACAGAAAGTTCCTGAGGATGTTGCCAAGACTCGAGGGCCTATAGGAAGAGGTTGGGCAGGCTAGCACTTTATTCCTTGGAGTGCAGGAAGGTGATCTTATAGAGATGTATAAAATCATGAGGGGCATAGATGTACTTAGTCTTTTACCCAGATCAGGGGAATCGAGAAATAGAGGGGACAGGTTTAAGATGAGAGGAGAAAGATTTAACAGGAAACTGAGGGGCAACTTATCCGCGCAAAGGGGGCTGGGAATACGGAACGAGCTGCCGGAGGAGGTAGTTGAGCAGGTACAATAACATCTAAAATACATTTGGACAGGTACATGGATAGGAAATGTTTAGAGGGATATGGGCCAAATGGGACTCATTTATTTCGCACATTTCTGGTGCCAACTTGTATCCTTCAAATTTCAAAGTTATTAAAGATGCAGAGTCTTAACTTGGCCATAAAGGCCCATTGTTCTAGTGGCGGTACTGAGTCGGTGTTGTGGGGGTCGTTGGAGGAAAAGATGCAATGATACATGGATAGGAAGGGTTTAGTGGGATCATAAGGTCATAAGTGATAGGAGTAGAATTAGGCCATTTGGTCCATCAAGTCTACTCCGCCATTCAATCATGGCTGATCCATCTCTTCCTCCTAACCCCATTCTCCTGTCCTCTCCCCATAACCTATTACACCCGTACTAATTAAAAATCTATCTACCTTTGCCTTAAACATATGAGACAAATGCGGGCAGATGGGACTCAGTTAGATGAGGAAACTTTGTGGACATGGACGAGTTGGGCCAAAGGGCCCTGTTTCTGTGTTGTATGACTGTGACTCTTTGATTCCCTTGTGACATTGCAAAATCAAGACCTCCTCACAAGGAGCATATTTAAACCATGTCTCTCTTTGACAACATCTCTGTTGACAGCAGAGATATGAAGAAAACTTTCTGTGAGAAAAGATTACAATCGATCATGTAAGGACATTTAATAAAAAGGAATCATAAAATAACGATGGCCCAAATTGAGAAAGTGAATAAACTTTCAGTGAGAAGTCTGGTTAGGATCTCCAACTCTGAATATAAGCGGTAATTTAGACTTTAGATTTTAGAAATACAATGCAGAAACAGGCTTTTGGCTCACCGAGTCCACACCGACCAGCGATCACCCGCACACTAACACTATCCTACACACTGGGGATGATTTACAATTTTACCAAAACCAATTAATCTACAAACCTGGAGTCTGAAGAAGGGTCTCGACCCGAAACGTCACCCATTCCTTCTCTCCCGAGATGCTGCTTGACCTGCTGAGTTACTCCAGCATTTTGTGAATAAATCTACAAACCTGAACGTCTTTGGGATGTGGGAGGAATCCAGAGCACCTGAGGAAAACCTATGCGGTCATAGGGAGAACACACAATCTCTGCACAAACAGCACCCATAGTCGGGATCAAAACTGGGTCTCTGGCACTGTAAGGCAGCAACTCTACCGCTGCGCCACCGTGCTGCCCCATTCACCACTCGAATCAACATTTTGCATTCAATTCCTTTGAATATTTTAGAGAGTCAAACTGCAAGGTAACTGCAATAAAAAAGAACAGCAGATGCTGGTTTATACCTAAGATAGACACAAAATGGTGGAGTAAGTCAGCGGGTCAGGCAGCATCTCTGGAGAGAATGGATTGGTGATACTTTGGGTTGCGACTCTTCTTCAGACTGATTGTAGGGGAAGGAACAGGAAGCAAGAAAAGACCAGGACAAATCAGGGCCGGAAACAGATGGCATCAAACCAGGAGGTTCCCTGATAGGCCAATGGCTAGGGGCGGTGTCCAGATCTCAAGAGGAATACATCATTGCAAACTACAGAACTGGTTAATGGTCTTTTAATGGAGGAAGAGGAGAAAGGGGGCAAAATCGAGGGGAGGAGGAAGAGGAGTGTTTGTATAAGTTACATAAAATTAGAGAATTCTGGGCGATCGTTTCGCTAAACATAGACTAGGCGATCATTTCGCTGAACACCTTCGCTCAGTCCGCCTGGACCTACCTGATCTTCCAGTTGCCAAATACTTTAATTCCCCTTCCCATTCCCACACTGACCTTTCTGTCCTCGGCCACCTCCATTGTCGGAGTGAGGCTAATCGCCAATTGGAGGAACAGCATCTCATATCTAGCTTGGGCAGCTTAGTGCTATGAATATTCAGTGGTATGAATATTGATTTCTCTAAGTTCAAGTAACCTCTGCACTCCCTCTCTCTTCATCCCTCCCCAACCCAAGTCGCACCAGGTTCTCATTCTCACCTAGCAGCTAGCAACAGCCTCTTTCCTTTATCATCATTATTTTTTTGCATATCTTTAACTCATCTATATACTAAAACTCTCGTTTGTTCGCTTGTTCCTGAACTACGGCCAAAGCGGTACACGATAACGTGACAATTGTAGGCCCACCTTACTCACTGTCATCCATAGAAGAGGTTTCATTGAAATTGGTGTTATATTTTTTAAGTTATTCACATTTTAAAGTTTAAAAAACCGCACATAAACAGTTGGGGCCCCATTGATCTGGTACTTATGTAACAGTAGACAAAGTGGACCCGATGGGCCCAAACCTCTCCTGCGTTGGTACAGCACCCTGTCCTCCCCCCTCCCCTCTCTCCTCAACCTCCCCCTCCCCTCTCCCTTACTCCCCCCTCCCTCCTCCCCTCCCCTCCCCCCCCCTTTTAAACTTTAAAATGTGTATAATTTTAAAAATATAACACCGATTTCAATAAAACTACTTGCATTATCACTAGTGACAATGGTGAGTAAGGTGGGCCTAAAATTGTCGCGCTATCGTGTACCGTTTTGGCTGAGGTTCAGTCACAAACAAGATAACAAACGAGAGTTTTAGTATATAGATGACCACTGCATCCGCACCTGCGCAGAGCAAACACGTCCGCACTTGCGCAGTTGGGGCCCGTTGATCTCGGGTAGGAGAGGGCTTGGCCACCTGTCTCTTGGGGGCGGGTTTGCTGGCACCGAAGCGGCGGGAGAGCCAGGCCTGGTGCCGGGGGAAGCAGCCGAAGGCTGGGCCTGGGCCTGAGGTGGGCCAAGGGGAAAGGCGGCAGCAGCGGCGGCAAGGCAGGCCGTTGGTGGAGGCCGAGGCCTGGGCCTGGCGCTGGGCCTGCACTCGGCTCCCCCGTCCTCCCTCCTCTCCCCGGCCGGCTCAGCACCTTCCCCACGCCGCCCAGAGTCCAGCAGCATCTGTGGCCGTACAAGCTGGGACGCGGGGAGGCGGAGGGGGAGGGGGAGTGGGAGAGGGAGGGGGAGGGGGAGGGGGAGGGGGAGGGGGAGGGGGAGGGGGAGGGGGAGGGGGAGGGGGAGGGGGAGGGGGAGGGGGAGGGGGAGGGGGAGGGGGAGGGGGAGGGGGAGGCTGTTGCTCCAGAGGAGAGGGTGCTGCACCACAGGAGAGGTTTGGGCCCAATGGGTCCACTTGGGCTTGTTTGTTCTATATCTCTTTACATCACTGCCTATATGAATTGAATTGAATTGAATTGAATTGAATTGAATTGAATTGAATTGAACTGAATTGAATTGAATACATTTATTCGCCAAGTACGTATGCCTTGGTGCTTTGCCCACAAGTGACAACACAACATACAGTAAACAATTAAGAATAAAACATTATAGTTTAAACATATGAATGAAATAAAATTTATCACTCGTTTCCCTTTCCTCTGACTAATCTGAAGAAGGGTCTTGACCCGAAACATCACCAGTTCCTTCTCTCCAGAGATGCTGCCTGTCCCGCTGAGTTACTCCAGCATTTTGTGTCTACCTTAAAGAATTCAATGTTCATACCGCTGGGCTGTAAGCTACCCAAGCGAAATAAAAGGTGCTATTCCTCCAATTTGCATGTGGCCTCACTCTGGCAATGGATGAGGCCCAGGACAGAAAGGTTGGTATGGGAATGAAAAGGGGAGTTCAAATGGTTAACAACTGGGAGAACCAGTAGGCCTTGGCGGACCGAGTCTGAGTGTTCAGCAAAATGGTCGACCAGTCTAAGCTTCTAATGTCTATGCTTGATCTCACTGATGTACAGGAGCCCACGTCCGGAACACCAGATGCAGTAGATGAAGTTAGAGGAGGTGCACATGAACCACTGTCTCACCAAGAAGGACTGTCGGGGTCCCTGGATGGAGTCGAGGGAGGTGGTATAGGGACAGGTGTTGCATCTCCTGCGGTTGCAGGGGAAAGTACCTGGGGTGGGGGTGCTTTGGGTGGGAAGGGATGTGAACCAAGGAAAGGAAATGGTTAGCAACCAAAGGAGCGGTCTCTGTGGAACGTGGAAAGGGATGGAGGTGACAAGTGATGGGATCACGTTGGAGGTGACAGAAATGTCGGAGGACGGTAACTGGCCCTTCATCCCAACTCATCCATGCTAACCAAGATTCCTTCGTGAGCTAGACCCATTTGTATGCCTGTCACTAGTTGTTTACAGTTTACAGTTTTGTTTACTGTCACGTGTAGAGTGAAAGGCTTTTGTTGTGTGCTATCTAGTCAGCAGAAAGGCAGTACAGGATTACAATCGAGCCATTTACAGTGTACAGATACATGATAAGGGATACATGATTAGCGCAAGGTAAAGCCACCAAAGTCCGATCAAGGATAGTCCGAGGGTCACCAAAGAGGTAGATAGTGTTTATAGCCTGTGTCCTTTAAACCTTTCCTATCCATGAATCCGCCCAAATGCCGTTTAAACATTACAATTGTACATGCCTCAACCACTTCCACTGGCAGCTCGTTCCATCTACCCACCACCCTCCATTTGAAAAGCTTGCTCCATGGAGAACATAGACGGATAACGTTTCGGATCAGGACCCTTCTTCAGACTGGAAACGCAGTGGGTCAGGAAGTTTCTGGGGAGGGGATGGATAGAGATCATTTCGGCTCGGGCCACCTTCTTCAGACTTGCTCATTTGGAGTGTATTTAAAGAAGCATTGTAAATACGGCTACATTCAGGACAGAAATTTCCCAAGTTAAATTCATGGAAATTAATGCACAGCCATCAGCAGCAGTGGCAGAAAATGGACACGCACTGGCGGGCAGAATCGGAGAAATTTCTGAAAGAGTTGTGAACTGTATGAGGTTACAGATAGAAATATTGAACAGATGGGCTGTCTTTGAAGGTGATACAGGAGCCTGTGATTGTATCAGCAATGGAAACAATTAACACCTTGGATTCCGAGCTCACATTAAACCCCAAAAGACTTTACACCTCAGCAAACTCTTTGTCACCAAGGTGTAAAGTCTTGGTTTCGAACTAATAGCTTTGCTGTTCAAGAAAAATAGGGATAAATTTACAAGCTGTTTCAGTAACAAATACAAAATAAAATTGACTGATTGATTTGATTGAAAGATGCATCAAGGAAACCGACCCATCGGCCCACCGTGTCCACACGGTCCATCGATCACTCATTCACAAGAGTTCTGTTATCCCACAAAAGGACACAAGTAGGCTGACCAAAACTGAACACAATACTCCAAATGCAGAAATAAAGAACTGCAGATTATGCTTAATACACAAAAGGACACAAAGTACTGGAGTAACTCAGCAGGAGAACATGGATAGGTGACGATTCAGGTCAAGACCCTTCTTCTTGAGTCTCAAAGGATCTCGACCTGAAACATTGCCTATCCGTGTTCTCAAGAGATGCTGCCTGACCAGCTGAGTTACTCCAGCATTTTGTGTCCTTTTGTGTATAAACTGGAAGACACAAAAAGCGGGTCAGGCAGCATCTCTGGAGAGAAGGAATGGGTGACGTTTCGGGTCGAGACCCTTCTTCAGACACCGTCTTGACCCAAAACATCACCCATTCCTTCTCTCCAGAGATGCTGCCTGACATGCTGAGTTACTCCAGGTTTTTGTGTCTACCTTCGATTTAGACCAGCACCAGATTTACCCACTGTGTAAACTCTGAATTACAAACTGAATGGGTTGCACTAGGGACTTTTGTTCTTACACAATACTTTTTTTTAATTGAACTGATTTTGTTTGTTTATTATTGTCTATGGGGTACTGTGTTTACAACTCTGTTGTGCTGCTACAAGTAAAAATTTCATTGTTCCATTTCAGCACATATGATCATTAAAAATAGACACAAAGTGCTGGACACTAAGCGGGTTAGACAGCATCTCTGGAGAGAGGACGGGTGAAGTTTCGGGTCAGGGCCCTTCTTCAGACTTGAGACTTTTGGATAGGCTCATGGATATGCAGGAATGGGGCAACATTGTTTATGTGCAGGCAGATAAGAGTTGGTCTTGGCACCAGGTTCAGTTATTTAAGCTTATTATTGTCACGTGTATCAAGGTACAGTGAAAGCTTTGTTTTACATACTATACAAACAGATCACATATACCATACCAAAAGTCCTGTTCCTATGCTCCCCTGTTCTGTTTTCTAAGAGTACATCAGGTAGAGCAAAATGTGTATGGAAACAGAGTGCAGAATATGGTGTAACAGCTACAGAAAAAGTGCAGATAAGAAAAGTGCAAGGGCCATAACAAAGTAGATTGGAAGATCAGGAATCCATGCTTAACTGATGAGAGGTCCATTCAAGATACAGTGGAGAAGAAGCTTGGTGGTCCTTGATGGTACGTACTTTCAAGCTTTTGTATCTTTTATCTGACAGTGGGGAGAAGAGAGAATGATTGATCTGTTAGTGGTCCTTGATGATGTTAGCTGCTTTCCTGAGGTAGCGTGAAGACAGAGTCAATGGTGGGAAGTCTGTTCTGTGTGATAGACTGGGCCATGTCCCACAACTCTGTTCAATTTGTTGTAGCCTTGGCCAGAGCTGTCCCAATCAAACAGCATGGTTTGTAAGAGTCATTGGAGACATGGCAAATTTCCTGTCTTTTGAGGAAGTAGAGGTGATGGTGTGCCTTCTTGGCTGTAGCTTCTATGTGGTTTGTCTATGACAGATCGCTGGTAGTTTTGACCGCAACGTACTTGAAGCTCTTAACCATTTCCACTTTGGTGCCATTGATGCTGATTGGGGCATGTACTTCCCCCACACTTTCTGAAGTAGATAACTAGCTCCTCCATCTTGCTGACATTAACAGGTTATTATCCTGACATCATGTCACGAAGGTTACCATCTACTCTCATACTCTATCTCGTTATTGTTTACGATTCTCACACCACGGTGGTGTCACATGCAAACTTGTAGATGGAGTTAGAGCTGAATTTGGCTGAGTGTATAGCAAGTACAGAAGAGGACTGAGAACAGATCCTTGCGGGGCACCACTGTTGAGATTAACTGAGGAGGAGATGTTGTCACCTATCCACACTGATTGTGAGCTGAGGGATCTGCTGAATGTCCTTAGCCTTTTGAGAAGGTAGAAGCATTGGTGTGCTTTCTTTGCTGTAGCGTCAATATGGTTGGTCCAGGACAATTTGTTGGTGACATTTTCACTCAGGAACTCGAAAAGCTCCACCGAAAAAAAGACACAGAGTGAAGGAGTAAATCAGTGGTCAGGCAACTTCTCTAGAGAACATGGGGCGGTGAGATTTTAGGTCAGGGCCATTCTTCAACCTTATCTCCTCCATCTTCACTGTGTTCCTTGGCATCAGGGGGCGGGAATTAGCCGAGTGGGCGGGTTCTGGGCAGAAGAGCCCGGTAGGTGATTGACATGTACCTCATCGAATAGGGTGAAGTATAACCGGACATGTAGGAAGGGCGTGGTCCAGGCGGGTGGGCGTGGCACGTCACGCGCGGGGAGCCGGCGTGCATTGACGAAAGCGGATCACGTGGGAATGGGCGAGGCTGCTGCTGAGGGTGTGACGCGATACTTGAATGGGGCTGGTTGACATCCACTGGTTCATGGCCCGGGTGACGGAGCCGTGCACACGCATGCGCTGTTCATGCCCCGGGTGACGGAGCCGTGTACACGCATGCAATAATCATGCCCCGGCACCGCCGTGTACACGCATGCGCTGTTCTTATATCAGGGCGGAGGAAGGTGGGTGCGCGCATGCGCTCTATGGGTGTTCGCGTCAGACAGGTCCCAGGGTGGTCATGGCGACGGATGTGAGAACCTCGTCAGACAGCCTCCAGGGGGAGAAGTGCCGAATTAACACTTCATAATCCTCATTGTATGTGCATCAATTAGCAGACGAGTCAGGTGCCCTCTTCAGGCCGCAGCGCTATCTGAAGAAGATCAGAATTGACCTCAATTCATGTGACCTATCTAAGTACCTGCCTTAAGGTTAGTTTATTGTCACATGTACCAGTTGAGGTACAGTGAAAGTTGAGTTACCATTTCAGTTCATGTCAGACACACAAGTTTGCTGAGGTACAGGTACAATAAAAATCTTGCTTGCAGCAGCATCACAGGCACACTGACTCAGACAACAAACACAAAAACATCAATTGCACAAAAATTCTGCAAGCCTGCGGAAATAAATCAAGACACTAAATGCTGGAGAAAGTCAGTGGGTCAGACAGCATCCGTGGAGGGAAATGGGCAGATGACGTTTTGGGTCAGAACTCTTCAGACCGATGGAGCGAGGGGGTAGAAAAATGGAAAGAGTGGAGGTATCGGGACAAAGCTTGGCAAGTAATAGGTTGATACAGGTGGGTTTCTTTGAAAGGCACATGATTGGACAGATATGAAAAGTGTGAGATTAGGATAGAAGAGGTGTGTTTTTTAAAAGCAGAGGAATGAATATAAGTGGCAAGTGGAGGAATGGGTGTAAATGCTGGTGAGGCACAAGTAGGGCTGCCAACTTCCTCACTCCCAAATACGGGACAAGGTGACGTCACCCAGCCAGTGGCCACGTGCTCCCGTTCCACCAATGGTGGCCGCCCGCGCCGGGAGGCGGGTTGCTACGCAACCTCCGTCAGGCGGCGCCCGGGCCTCCAGACCTAGACTGTCCAGAGCTAAAATGTTGGAAACCTAGAGTGTTGGGACCTAAGCTGTCGGGGCCAACAGTGTCGGGGCTTACAGCGTCCGGGCCTACAGCGCCTCCCACCCCCGTCCTAATACCGTCCTAATACACAGAACGGTATTCTGTGCCTGTTTCTGTGCTGTATGACTGACTTCAAATTCTCTGAATGCATTCAAGAGAGAGCTAGATAGAGCTCTTAAGGATAGCAGAGTCAGGGGATATGGGGAGAAGGCAGAAACGGGGTACTGATTGAGAATGATCAGCCATGATCACATTGAATGGCGGTGCTGGCTCGAAGGGCCGAATGGCCTCCTCCTGCACCTATCGTCTATTGTCTATTGACTTTAATCTCATTGTTTTGTTTTTGGTACAGATGATAATTAAACACTCTTGACTCTCTTGACAATCTTTAGTTTAGTTTATTGTCATGTGTTCTGAGGTACAGTGAAAAGCTTTTTTGTTGCGTGCTATCCACTCAGCGAAAAGACTATACATGATTACAATTAAGCCGTCCACATTGCACAGATACTGATATTGGATAAAGATATAATGTTTAGTGCAAGATAAAGTCCAATAAAGACCAATAAGAGATAGCCTGAGGGTCTCCAATGAGGTAGATGGGAAGAAACTGTCCCTGAATATGGAGGTAGGCATTTTCGCACTTCTGTACCTCTTGCCTGATAGGAGAGGTGAGAAAGGGAGTGACCAGGGTGAGACTCGTCCTTGATTATGCTGGTGGCCTTGCTGAGTATTATCCTAAGGAAAATGCCCCGAAGATTATTATTTGCAAAAACCAAAGCACTGGAGCAACTCATTGAGTCAGGCAACATCTGTTGTAGGAAAGGACAAGCGACATTTCGGGTCAGGATCCGTCTATGTTTTGCCTAAGATTCCAGCATCTGCACTTTCTTGCATCTCCTAGGATAATTGGTGCCGCTTCAATGAAGTCATTTAGAATAAATGAAGTCATTTATGAATAAAGTTTAGTTTTAGAAAGATATCCCTTAAATACTGCTATTGTAACTGCCTCAACAAATTCTGTTCTCACTCGAATTCAGGTATGCATTGTTTTGGTGTCAGATTCAGTGTGGTGAACGAGTCACTACTCACAGTTGTAGTACAGAGGACACAAGAGCCAACTTGCCAACAACAATCTCCCTAAAACAAAATGCAGGTCCACTGCTGATTTTCCTGTACCCATGGTTCCAGAGCCCTGCTGGATTATCCGTTTTGCCGGACCAACAGAGGTCACGGCTTCCAAGTGGCATCCAACGGTACCGGAACGGTCCGCCTAGGCTGCCAGGGAGCCGAGCTACTGCCCCACAAAGTCGGCCTGGGATGTTGGCTATGGGAATGGATCTGCCGGCCGGGCTGGAATCCCAGTGGGGTTGGAGGGTGGGGGGGGGGGGGGGGGTCAGATTCAACCTGGCCTAGGTGTCACATTTTCAGGGAGATTTCCAGGGGAGGGACTTCAAGTGCACTCTCATAATTTTGTCTGTATTAAAGTAGGCTCCGGACCACCAGATGCCGGAAAATTGATGGTGGACTTGTATGTAGGACAAAGAATACAGAACAGTGCAGGAACAGGCTCTTCGGCCCATAATATCTGTGCTGAACATGATGCCAAGTCCAATTTTTAATCTGCCTGCACGTGATCCATATCCTTCCGTTCCTTGCATATCCATGTGCCTATCCAAAATCCTTAAACACCAATATTGTATCTGCCTCCACCACCACCCCAGCTGCGTGTTCCAGGCACCCACCACTCTCCATGTAAAAAACATTCTCCTTTAAACTGCCCCACTCATCTTAAAGCTGTACCCTCCAGTCTTTGACATTTCTACTCTGGTAAAAAAAGTTCTGACTGTCTACTACCCTAACAATGACTTTCTTAATTTTATATCCTCCTATCAGGTCTCCCTTTAACCTCCGACACTCCAGAGAAAGCAATCCATGTCTGTCCAACCTCGTAGCTAATACCCTCTAATCCTAACCTCCAGCTCTTCCCCCTCCTACTTTCAGTCTGAAGAACGGTCCTGATGCTGCCTGATCCACTGAGTTACTCAAGCACTTTGTGTCTATCTTTGGTATAAACCAGCAACTGCAGTTCTTTTTTCTACATCCTGGTAAACCTAATCAGCGACCTAGTGAAAAAAATAATTAAAGAGTTGTCCCACCCCGGTCATTCGTTCTTCTCCCCTCTCCCATCCAGCAGAAGGTATAGTATTATCTGATCTGATTGAGCAGCATGCAAATCAAAGCTTTTCACTGTACCTTAATACATGTGACAAGAACATACCTAAACCTGAACCTCATCTCAATTTCTGTACAACCTTGCCATTTACTGTTGCCCTCCCCTATTTTCCTCATTTATTATTGCTCTAATTCCCCCCATTTACTATGGCTCTTATTCCCCAATATTATTGCTCTAATTCACCCATTTACTATTGCTCTAATTCACCAATATTATTGCTCTAATTCCCCCATTTGCTGTTACCCTCCCCTAATTCCCCTATTTACTGTTGCCCTCCCCTAATTCTCCATTTACTGTTGTCCTCCACTAATTTCCCCTGTATAATTTCCTACGTCTCTCCTCCAGTCAAGGGTCTCGATCCAAAACGTCACCCATTCCTCCTCTCCAGAGATGCTCCTGTCCCGCTGAGTTACTCCAGCATTTTGTGTCTACCTTCGATTTAAACCGCATCTGCAGTTCTGTCCGACACACAAGTGTTTTATTGTCGTATTTGTAGATGGAACAATGAAATTCTTATTTCCAGCAGCACAACAGAATATGTAAACATAGTACACTGTAAACAATATAATAAATGAGCCAGGAAGTTCAGTGTGTGTACATATAGGCACACACACACAAACATACACATAAAAAACAAACAAGTCAATAATAACAATAATAGTTGATGTAGTTCAGAGCTTATTTGAGGTTCTTGTGTTTAATGGCCTAATGGTTGTAGAGAAGAAGCTGTTCCTGAAGCTGGATGTTATAGTTTTCAGGCTCCTGTGCCTTCTTCCCAATGGCAGGGGTGAAATGAGCATGATGATGCTGGCTGTATTTTTGAGGCAGCGACTCCAGTAATTCCCTTCGATGGTGGGGAGGTCAGAGCCGGTGATGGACTGGGCAGTGTTAACAACTTTTTGCAGTCTTCTTGGGCGTTTCTGGGCGTTCAAGTTGCCGAACCAGGCCGTGATGCTCTCCACTGTACACCTGTAGAAGTTCAAGAGAATCCTCTCTGAATATACTGAATCTCCGTAATTTTCCCTGGAAGTTGATGTGCTTTCCTTATAGTTGCATCAGTGTGCTGGGTCCAGGAAGATCTTCAGAAACATGCACGCCCTAGGAACTCACCCGCCCATTGTTGCACCCCGGGGGTGCCTCCCACAGCCGACCTTGAGGGCACAGTAGTCTGGACCCTGGTTCCCTCTCCTCTCCTCCAGCCTCGTTCCTCGCCCACCTGTTCTTTCATTCGGCCTCGGGGAACTGGCTCAGCGGGCTCTCCCTGAAGCCGTCTTGAGTTCGTCCACGCAAGGGCCATGGCCTCATTTTAACAGGTGCTTTCCCCAATCCTCATCCCATTCTCCTCTCCACTTATCCAGGTCACAAACCCAGAGGAACCATGGCTGCTCTAGATTTGAACACCAGCACACCAATACATGTAGTCTCCGGTATTAATGTCCCCCAGTGCCTGGACCGGGTATAATTCTGAGCAGAACTATCCATTGCCACTTGATGGCACTCTTCTCCAGCAGTACAGTTTGGTCCTGCTGTGAGGAATGATGTATTTGCTGTTTTACAATAAAAGAAACAAAGTGCTAGAATAACCCAGTGGGTCAGGCAGCATCTCTGCTGAACATGGATAAGTGAAATTTTGGGTCGGGATAAAACTTCATCTATTTTTGTTTCCTGGCCTGTGAGTTATTCCAGCACTTTGTGTCATTTTTTTCTGAGGTTCCTTAAAACGACACAAAGTGCTGGAGTAACTCAGCTGATCAGGCAGCATTTATGGAGACCATGGATAGGTGACATTTTGGCTCGAGACCCTTCTTCAGTCACTGCAGTCTGAAGCAGGGTCCCGACACGAAACATCACCTATCCTTTTCCCCCAGAGATACTACCTCACCCGCTGAGTTACTCCAGCAATTTATGTGTATCTGCAATTTCTTGTTCCCCCTCACCTCTATCCTCTTATCATTTGCCAGGCTTTGTCACGTTCCTACCTCTCTTTTCCAGCTTTCTCCCCTCTACTCCATCAGTCTGAATAAGTGTCCCGACCTGAATCGTCATCTGTCCGTTCCCTCCACAGATGCTGCCTGACCCACAGGGTTCCTCCAGCACTTTGTTTCTTGCTGGAGGGCTTCGCTATAATGGTGAACTTTCCTTCAGTCTCTAAGAATTGTTCGAGCCCAGTGTATAGGACAAGAAGACCTCACTAGTTTCTACTAATCCCACTTGATAGTTGGAAAGTTTCCAAAGTGAAGGTCGGGACTTTTAATAACGAACTCAAGACAAAGCTGCTGGAGTCAATAAGATACGTTCCAAATTTGGAGTGTGCAAACAGCTTGCTTCTGTCACTAACTTCCTAGTTCATTGCATCAGACGCTGCTCAATGGTGCTAAAAGACTCAGTCTTGGTTCTGTTCGACCTTTTGAATCTGGCTTCCTCCCAAGATGAACCAGACTTTAAAAGGATTCTTCATCTGTCAGATGAAAGACCATTTGGGCCTGATCCATGTCAGCCTGAGCGTGGCCCTCGAGAACAGAAATTCTTCAGGGAGCTTGCAATTATTTGCCACTCGGGACTAGTCATGTCTCAGACTTTTGCTCCTGCAGCCTCTGCACCATAAAGCATTGCCATTTGATTATGTGATCTATTTTTCCCTCTCAACTCCATCAAAAAATGCTTTTCAATGTTCCCCGGTACATGTGACAGAAAACTAAACTAACTAACTACCTCCTGTCTTCTCCCCATAACCTTTGATGCCCTTCCTAATCAAGAACCTATCAACCTCTGCTTTAAAAATACCCATTAACCTCCACAGCCATCTGTGGCAATGACTTCCACAGATTCACCACCCTCTGGCTAAAGAAATTCCTCCTTATCTCCATTCTAAAGCTATGTCCTTTTATTCTTAGGCTGTGCCTTCTGTTCATTGACTCTCCCACTAGTGGAAACATACTGTCCACGTCCACTCTATCCAGGCCTTTCACTCGGCTTCAATGAGAGAAACCCTCATCCTACTAAACTCTAGTGAGTAGAGGCCCAGGGCCGTCAAATGCTCATCATGTGTTAACAATAACGGCGTAGACAGTCAAAGTAGCTGTGGGAGTCAGTGGGTGTGTAGTGGACGTCATTCAATAGTCTGTACTGTATGATGGAGACAGAGAGATCGAGAAAGGAGAGAAAGAGTCAGAGAAGGTCCAAGTGAATATAAGGGCAGGTTGGAAATTAATAGGATGTTGGGCATTACATGAGAGATTGATAGTCTGTACAATGTCAATGGGATTGTTTCCATGGTGTCTAACATCTTATTAACCTCCACTCTGCCCTAGTATTCACTTGGACTAGTTTTGTTTAGAGATAGAGCATGGAAACAGGCCCTTTAGCCGACCAAGTCCATGCCGACCACCTGTTCCCACTTTCTCATCCATTTCCTGTGCACTAGGGGCAATTTACAGACGCCAATGAACCTACAAACCCACTGGTCCTTGGTGTGTGGGAGGAAAGCGGAGCACCCGGAGAAAATCCACGTGGTCACAGGGAGAACATGCAAACTCCACACACACACAGGTAGCACCCGAGGTTTCGGATCTAACCCGGGTCTCTGGCACTATGAGGCAGTGGCTCTACCGCTGCGCCACTGTGCTGCCACTATCTCCAATTCCAATCCCTTTCTCAATCTCTCTGTCTCCATCACAAGGGACAGACTATCTATTAAGTTTAGTTTAGTTTATTGTCATGTGTACTGAGTTTCAGTGAAATACGTTTTTGTTGCATGCTATCCAGTCAGCGGAAAGACTACACATGATTACAATCAAGCTATCCACAGTGTACAGATACAGGATAAGGGGAATAATGTTTACTGCAAAATAAAGTCCAGTAAAATCCAAGTAAAGATAATCCAACAGTCTCCAATGAGGTAGATGGGAGGTCAGGACCATTCTTTATTTGGTGAGAGGACGGTTCAGTTGCCTGATAACAACTGGGAAGAAACTGTCCCTGAATTCGGCTAGGGCTTTATTCCTTGAAGCGCAGGAGGATGAGGGGTGATCTTATAGAGGTGCACAAAATCATGAGAGGAATAGATTGGGTAAACCCACAGTCTTTTACCCCCCCCCCCACCCACCATGCTGCTGATCTTTGGTCACACGTCACAGAGGGTGGAGTGGTGGGAGGTAGGGGGAGAGGTCTCCCTGTCGGTCTGCTCCTGGGCCTGGCCAAGATGGCCATGCGCGGGTCCAGGCAGCGGGCAGTCGAGGGTTCTGCCCGAGTCGAGGGTTCTGTCCCTCTTCCGGGCCTACGTCCGTGCCCGCATGTCCCTGGAGTGGGAGCACACGATGTCCACGGGGACTCTGGAGGCCTTCCGTGAACGCTGGTTGTCACGGGGAGTCGAGTGTATTGTTGATAAAGTTGACAATATTTTAATTTGATAATTGTTTGATTGTAAACTGCCAATGGCAGTCTTGATTTTGTTACTACTTTGTATTTGTGTTTGTTTGAATAAAAGCTCTTTGTATTTATACACAAGTAAAAAGTATTTTGCCCAGAGTAGGGGAATCGAGAACCAGAGGACATAAATTTAAGGTGAGGGCGGAATGATTTAATGGGAACCTTTTCACACGAAGAGTGGTGGAACGTGCTGTCGGAGGAGGTTGCAGGGGCAGATACTATCGTAATGTTTAAGAAACATTTGGACAGGTACATGGATAGTGAATGTTTAGAGGGTTATGGGCCAAACACAGGTGGGACTAATGTAGATGGGGCATGTTGGTCGACAAGGGCAAGTTGGGCCAAAGGGCCTGTTTCCACTCTGGATGACTCTAAGTAAAGTTCCACATCACTGGGGTTGAACAGCACAACTTGTCATGAAGTGAAACTTTATGTATTGGCGTGTTTTAGTTTCACGGGAAACGTGGTAGAATGAGAGGCGAGGACAGACTTACCACATTCTAGCTGTGACTTCATAAAGCTCAATTATTCAAGCCTGTGCAAATACATCACACTCTTGTTAAATTGGATGCTACGCTTTCTGACCAGACCTCTCATGCAAGTAAAGTTGCAAGTGTGAGTAAACATAGAGTAAGTCTGGTCGGAAAACCCTGGTCATAAATAGCCCAGTATTCGTTTCTGGAAGGCAACATTTTTTAAAACTTTCCACGCTGTTTCTTTTGACATTGGCCAGCTGAATATAAAATCATTATTTGGTTGATTCTGTTTTTTATTAAACATTTCTTTGATCAGGTGAATCTGGCTCGATGTGATAAATCTGTGTCTAAATTACACACAGACTTAACCAATGCAATGCCTAACCCCTGCTCTCCTGCATGTCTCTGAGTCATCGCAAAGCAGTCGAGAAATTCCATCAACACTGAATCCTCAAACTGTTCACAAGGCCCCCAGTGGCAGGGTAAAAGTGAACCAATGTGTACCAGACACACCCAGAACCAAGGCTCTGACACCAGACTCTTGAAAACGCACCTATGCCAAGTTCCACCATGCTAGCTTATAATCGGCACAGTGGAGTTGCTGCCTCACAGCGCAGTAGAGTTGCTGCCTCACAGCGCTAGAGGACCGGGTTCGATCTTGACTACAGCTGCTGTCTGTATGGGGTTTGCACGTTCTCCACTGTGGGGGTTTTCTCCGGGTGCTCCGGATTCCTCCCACATTCCAAAGACATGCAGATTTGTAGGTTATTTCGCTTCTGTAACTTGCTCTTAGTGTGTAGGATGGAACTAGTGTACAGGGATCGCTGGTCGACATGGATTCGGTGGGCCAAACGGCCCGATTCCACACTGTATGTCTGAATCTTCTCTGCATTCTTTCCAGATTAACAATATCCTTCCCAAAGCAGGATGACCTAAACTGAACACAATACTCCAAATACCTGTTCTTTGATCCAATTCCCAGCTTCTGCTGCCGTTTGTGTCTCCTCACTGCGGGTTCTGATTTTCCCATGTAGAGCTCTCAAAAGGTGACCTTTCTAACCCACCTCTTTCTAATCCACTACTGCCTACAATGCTGTGGTGAAATATTAACAGCTGGATGTTGTTCTCCCTTTAATGAAATGGTCTCATTGTGCCTTCCGCTACATAAAGTCAAACAGATTCAACAGATCTTAAAGTGTGTCATCTTGCATCACAACAACAAGAATACCCGTTTCCGCCCGGCAACACATCCTTCGGAAGATTAACGCTGACAGCTGGAATTTGGAGAATTTGTTCACTGAAAGCTCAAAGATGCAGCATTTTAAAGGAGTTGAAGAAAGGCTTGGATAGAGTGGATGTGGTGAGGATGTTTCCAATTGTGGGAGAGTCTAGGACCAGAGGGCACAGCTTCAGAATAAAAGGATGTACTTTTAGAATGGAGATGAGGAATTTGTTTAGCCAGAGGGAGATGAATCTATGGAATTCATTGCCACAGACGGCTGTGGAGGCCAAGACATTGGGTATTTTTAAAGCAGGGATTGACAGGTTCTTGATTAGTAAGGGCGTCAAAGGTTACAGGGAGAAGGCGGGTAAATGGGGTTGAGAGGGAAAAATAGATCAGCCATGATCGAATGGCAGAACAGACTCCATGGGCAGAATGGCCTAATTCTGCTCCTATGTCTTATGCTCCATTCATAAGTCTATGTTCATAAATTATAGGAGCAGAATTAGGCCGTTTAGCCCATAAAGTCTACTCCACCATTCAATCTTGGCTCATCTATCTTTTCCTCTCAACCTCATTCCCCGGCCTTCTCACCATATCCCCCGACACTCTTACTAACCAAGAATATGTCAATGTCCGCCTTAAAAATACCCAATGACAGCTGTTTGTGGCAATGAATTCCACAGATTCACCACCCTCTGACTAAAGATGGTCTTGTATATGTCTTTGTGATATTTTGTATATGTGTGTTTGTATATTGATATTTGTGCGTGGAGTATTTTTAAAGTGGAGATTGATAGGGTCTTGATTTGGCAGTGCATCAAAGGTCATGGGGAGAATGCAGGGGAATGGGGTTGAGAGGGAAAGATAGATCAGCCATGATGGAAAGGCGGTGCGGACTCGATGGGGTCGAACTCTGTTCCTATGTCTTATGATCTTATGATCTATTATGAAAATGTAATAAACTGCGTGGTGGTGTTTATGCTGTGAGATTGCCAGGGAGACATATCTTTACTTTGAAGTGAAGTGATTTTGATGTGGCAATCTGAAGCCACATCAAATTATGCCTCTGGAGGCTGGTTTAGTATTCACTTCCTGTTATTCAGCATCTGGGAGATGGCAGGGATGGTGAGTCTAACGAGATGAGAACACTGCACGGAATCCTCTAGTGAAGCATTTGGCCAAACTCTACTCAATGCAAACGTAGGGAATTCAGGCCTGGATTGAGTGGAATCTGAGTGTTCATAAGATCATAAGTGATACAAGTAGAATTGGGCCATTCGGCCCATCAAGTGTACTCCTCCATTCAATCATGGCTGATCTATCCCTCCTAACCCTATTCTCCCGCCTTCTCCCTATAAGTGTTTCACTAGTGGGAGGGTCTACGATGAGAGGGCACAGCCTCAGAATAAAAGGATGTACCTTTAGAATGCAGATGAGGAGGAATTTCTTTAGTTGGTAAATCTTAATATCTTGGGTGATGAATCTGTGGAATTCATTGCCACAGATAGAAACATAGAAACATAGAAAATAGGTGCAGGAGGAGGCCATTCAGCCCTTCGAGCCAGCACCGCCATTCACTGTGATCATGGCTGATCATCCACAATCAGTAACCTGTGCCCAACTTCTCCCCATATCCCTTAATTCCACTACCCCCAGAGCTCTATCTAACTCTCTCTTAAATTCATCCAGTGATTTGGCCACCACTGCCCTCTGTGGCAGAGAATTCTACAAATTCACAACTCTCTGGGTGAAAAAGTTCCATCTCACCTCAGTTTTAAATGGCCTCCCCTTTATTCTAAGACTGTGGCCCCTGGTTCTGGACTCCCCCAACATTGGGTACATTTTGCCTGCATCTAGCTTATCCAGTTCTTTTATAATTTTATATGTCTCTGTAAGATCCCCTCTCATCCTTCTAAACTCCAGTGAATACAAGCCTAGTCTTTTCAATCTTTCCTCATATGTCAGTCCCGCCATCCCAGGGATCAATCTCGTGAACCTACGCTGCACTGCCTCAATTACAAGGATGTACTTCCTCAAATTAGGAGACCAAAACTGTACACAATACGCCAGATGTGGTCTCACGAGGGCCCTATACAACTGCAGAAGAACCTCTTTACTCCTATACTCAAATCCTCTCGTTATGAAGGCCAACATGCCATTAGCTTTCTTCACTGCCTGATGTACCTGCACGCCAACTTTCAGTGACTGGTGTACATGGACACCCAGATCTCGCTGCACTTCCCCTTTACCTAACCTGACACCATTGAGATAATAATCTGCCTCCTTGTTTTTACCGCCAAAGTGGATAATCTCACATTTATCTACATTACACTGCATCTGCCATGCATCTGCCCATTCACTCAACCTGTCCATGTCACCCTGCAACCTTCTAACATCCTCTTTGCAGTTCACACTGCCACCCAGCTTTGTGTCATCTGCAAACTTGCTAGTGTTACTTCTAATTCCTTCATCCAAATCATTAATATATATGGTAAATAGTTGCGGCCCCAACACCGAGCCTTGCGGATGGCTGTAGAGGCCAGATCAATGGATATTTTTAAGGCGGAGATTGACAAATTCTTGATTAATAAGGGTGTCAGGGGTTATGGGGAGAAGGCAGAAGAATGGCGTTGAGGGGGTAAGATAGATCAGCCATGATTGATTGGCGGAGTAGACTTGATGGGCTGAATGGCCTAATTCTGCTCCTATGACATAAAATTATGAGCTGCTTAAAGTCATGATGCATGGTCAGTTCACTTTAGACTTTAGAGATACAGTGCAGAAACAGGCCCTTCGGCCCACTGAGTCCACGTCGACCAGCGATCATCCCATGCATTAGCACTATCCTACACACTAGGGACAATTTACAATTTAACCAAAACCAGTTAACCTACAAACCTGTACGTCTTTGGAGTGTGGGAGGAAACCAGAGCACTGGAGGAAACCCACGCGGTCACAGAGAGAACTTGCAATCTACATACAGAGAGTACCCATAGTTAGGACTGAACCCGGGTCTCGGATGTTGTAAGACAGCAACTCTACCACTGCGCCACTGTGCTGTCCCTAACTGAGGACTGATACCACACCCACAATGTCGTTTTTCCATGTAAAGAAATGTCTAAATCAGAATGGTTTGATTGTTAGTACTGAATTGATTGTTGCAAGGCTCAATAAGTTTCAGAGCCCTTCTTTGTAAGCTGACCACTTGGTATCGGGCAGAGAGAGTGTAATGTAGACAGCAAATGAAATTTAATCAGACTTGGCGGAGATGTTTCGTGGCCAAGTTATCCACTGATATATGATCATAAGCTTGACAAAGAACAGTCACATGTGGATCCATGCCTTAACATGGATTCAAATGCTCAATGGTCCCCTCTGACCATCTGTCACAATAGAAAGGACAAACAGATATAGTATCGTCACCTATTCTATGACCTTGTGACATCTCAAAGAATGCCATTGTGACTCTGAGTTATTTCTGAGCTCTGTATCTTCCCTTTTGCTCTGCCAATTGATTTCTCTAATTTCAAGTAACCCTTGCATTCCCTCCCTCCCCCCACTCCCCCACCCTAGTTGTCCTACTAGTTCCACTGTTCACATCCTTGTATCCCTACGTTATCACCTCTTCTGCAGTCTATAATAGACCAATATGAGCTCCATTCTCCCTTGGTCATCTGTTGCTGTCCCTGCTTTATTCTGGTCTTTTCCTACCTCCAGATACCCCTCTCTCCCCCCTCTACTTTCATTCTGAAGGGTTTCAACCCAAAATGTCACCCATCCTTTTTCAGTGATGCTGTCTGACCCGTTGAGTCACTCTAACACTTTGTGTCTATCTTTGATCCATACATGATCTATATCCCTCTTTCCCTGCACTCCAATGTGCCAATCTAAAAGATTGTACAGTTTCCCTGTCTCACCAATCAAGCTGAAATGTTTCTTAATCATTTCAACCTCCAGACCCTGGTTAGCTCATAACACTCCCTTCCCATCCTGTTGCCTTTCTGACCGGTTTCCCATACAACACCCAGACTGTAAGTGACTAGTTGTTGAAACGTAGCCAGTGCAGTAAGATGGTAGTCTCACTAATGTTCATCCTGTCCTTAACTGCCAATGTTAGAGGTCAATTTTCAGCCAAGGTAACAAAATAGTTGCATTTTTTAAGCATTTAACATGCTTTTCATGACATCCTTAAGTGTTTTACTGCCTGTATGTGTGTTTTTTAAAATTAATGCAATGCTGGAAGTCATAATGCCAATTTGCACACAAGGTCTTTCACACAGTGGCGCAGCGGTAGAGTTGCTGCCTCACAACGCTAGAGATCCAGGTTCGATCTTGAATATGGGTGCTCACTGTATGGAGTTTGCTCTTTTACCCTGTGACCGCGTGGGATTTCTCCGGGTGCTCTGGTTTCCTCCTACATCCCAAATACATGCAGGTTTGTAGGTTAGTTGGCTTCTGTAAATTGTCCCTAGTGTGTAGGATAGAACTAGTGTCCGGGCGATCGCCGGTTGGCGCGGACTTGGTGGGCCGAGGGGCCTGTTTCCACAATGTATCTTTAAAACTACAACTAAACTAAACACTAAAACTAAAACAATGTGACATCTTAATATGTTTCCAAAGCATTTACGAACAGTGTTCACATGACTTACTTATAAATCCCAATTTAGTTAACAATATCATCCATAATTTAGTAACTGACGCCACTGATTAGCGTGGCTCTGACTTACTCAGTACTGTAATGTATTTTTCTGGAGGATAAAACAAACTGCTGCAGGGACTCAGCAGGTCAAGCAGTGTCTGTGAATTATTAGGGTGATACAGTTGGGGCCCGGTAGAGTTGCTCACAACGCCAGAGAACAGTTCAATCCTGACTATGGGTGGTGTGTTTACGGAATTTGTACTTTCTCCCTATCCATGTGGGGTTTCTCCAGGTGTTCCGGTTTCTTCCCACATCCCAAAGACGTATAGGTTTGTCGGTTAATTGGCTTCTGAAAATATTAAATTGTTCTAATGTGTAGGATAGTGCTCGTGTACGGGGATCGTTGGTCAGTGCAGAGTCGGTGGGCGGAAGGACCTGTTTCCGCGCTGTACCTCGTGTCTCCTGTGTCTCTGAAATATTTTGCTTAGATCCTTAGGGCTGCAGTTAGACTGGAATTAAAACTCCCAATCCCTCCATCATGACTGTAGTGTAAGAGAATATGTATGCTTGGTGACTGAGTATAAGGGAAAATTGGTAAATTCAATCTTCATATCGATGAATTATAAGCTACCCAAGCAGAATATTTGTGTTTGAAGAAGGGTCCCGACCTGATACATTACCTATTCATGTTTTCCAGGGATGCTGCCTGATATGCTAAGTTACTCCAGCACTGTGTCCTTTTGTGTATTAAACAGCATCTGCAGTTCTTTGTTTCTACTTTCTGGAATGGGTTGTAAGGGGTTTGATATACTACATCTTCCATAGCGGCTTCTATAATGCTTTGATTCTCCAAAGGATGTGGGGCATTTTAGAGGAAGCTTGAGTGAATTAGATGTTAATCTGATTGGACTGAAACTTAGCATGGGTCAACATATTAGACTCACAGAGGCTTTATTGTATTTGGTTCTTTGACCAGAATATTGGTTTTGACTTTCAACTTTAGAGATATAGCATGGAAACAGGCCCTTTGAGTCCATGCCAACCAGTGATCACTCCGTACACTCGCACTATCCTACACACTAGGGACAAGTTACAACTTTATCAAAACCAATTAACCTACAAAACTGTACATCTTTGGAATGTGGAAGGAAACCAGAGCACCCGGAGAAAACCCACGCTATCACAGGGAGAACGTACAAACTCCATACAGGCAGCACATGTAGTCAGGATCGAATCCGGGTCTCTGGCGCTGTGAGGCAGCAACTTTACCGCTGCGCCACCTAGTTGTGGAAGGTACTAAACCATTAAACTACTACACAGTGCTTTCCACTCTCTACTTCAAAGGACAAAATATCACCCTTATGTCTTGGGTCATTTATGTCTTGGGTCATTTATAAATTACTAGTTATTTATAACTGTAAGAACAGGAAAATGCTGGAAAAACTCAGTAAGCCAGACGAAGTAAGCCAGACGAAGCAAGCTTCAAGTTCCTTCAAGTAAATTTCACCAACAGTTTGTTCTGGTCCAACCACGTTAACTCTACAGCCAAGGAAGCAGACTAATGCTTCTATTTCTTTAGAGATACACCCCAGAAACAGGCCCTTCGGCCCACCAAATCTGTGCCAACCACCTATCCCCGTACACTAGCACTATCCTACACACTAGGAACAATTTACAGAAACCAATTAGTCTACAAGCATGCAAATCTTTGGAGTGTCAGGGGGAAACTGGAGCAACTGGAGGAAACCCATGCAGTCACAGGGGGAAGGTACAAACTCCATACAGCTAGCACCCGTGGTTAGGATCGAACTCGGGTCTCCAGTGTTGTAAGGCACCAGTGTGCTGCCCCCTCAGAAGTTTAAGGGAATTTGTCATGTCTCGAAAAACTGTCACCAATTTCTGCAGATGCACCATAAAAAGATTCTGTTGGGATGGATCACAGCTTGGTCAAGCAACAGATCTACCCATCTCACCTTATATCTATGCCCTCGAGTCTTTGTCACTTCCACCTTGGAATAAAAGTTCTGACTGTCTACCTTATCTACGCCTTCCATAATTTTGTATACTTCTATAAGTTCTGCCCTCAATCTCTGGCATTCCAGATATAACAATCCAAGGTTTTCCAATCTCTCCTTGTAGGTAATATCCTCTTTACTGGACTTCATCTTGCACTAAACGATATTCCCCTTATCCTGTATCTGTGCACTGTGGATGGCTTGATTGTAATCATGTATCGTCTTTCCATTGACTGGACAACAGGTAGCAAAAGAAGCTTTTCACTGTACCTCGGTACACGTGACAAACTAAACTAAATTAAACTAATCCAGGCATCATTCTGATAAATCTCAACTGCACCCTCAACAAGGCCTCCACAGCCTTCCTGTAATGGGGTGACCAGAACTGCATGCAATATTCCAAATGCGACTAAACCAAAATTTTATAAAGCCACTAGACCAAGTGGACCCTTTGGGCCCAAACCTCTCCTGCATTGGTGCAGCACCCTGTCCTCCCCCACTCCCCTCCCTCCTCAACCCCCCCTCCCCTCTCCCTTCTCCCCCACTCCCCCCTCCCACCCTCCTCCCTCCTCCTCCCCTCCTTTTAAACTTTAAAATGTGAATAACTTTAAAAATATAAGACCGATTTCAATAAAACGACTTGCATTATCACTAAAGTGACAATGGTGAGTAAGGTGGGCCTAAAATTTTTGCGCTATCGTGTACTGTTTTGGCTGAAGTTCAGTCACAAACAAGATAACAAACGAGAGTTTTAGTATGTGGATGTTGTGCTGTTGTAAAGGAAACGCAAAGTGCTGTGAATTACTTGCATCATTTTTTTATTCCACCAGAAAAACAGCCAGTTTTCCATAATCGCCATGACCAGAGGGCACACATTTTAAATTTGTGTGAAACGCGCCTCCCTCTGTCTATGCAGGAATTTCCTTGTTCCAGGCGAGATTATCTTGTAGAATCTCAGACATGATGTCACAGGCCTTGAAGATGAGACCTTGATACTGATCGGTGGTCTTACTCACAGCCCGAGAATGTAGATGAGATAAAAGTAGTGAAAGAATCTTATTGATGTTGGCTGAACAATCAGAGTATTACAGTCATTCAGCATGGAAATGGGCCCATCAGACCAACTTGCCCACACCGGGCAACAAGTCCCATCTACACTAGTTCTACGTGCCTGCATTTAGTACATATATCCCTCTGAACCTATCCTATCCATATACCTCTAAATTTTCTTAAATGTTGCAATCGAACTTGCCCCAACTACCTCCTCTGGCAGCTCATTCCATATACCCACCATTCTCTTGTGTGTGAAAAAGTTGTCCCTCAGGTTCCTATCAAAACCTGCCCCCCTTCACCTCAAACCTATGTCCTCAGGTTCTTGATTCCCTTTGGGCAAGAGACTCTGTGCGTTTACCTGATTTATTCCTCCCATGATTTTGTACACTTCTACAAGATCACCCCTCCTGCCCTCCAAGGAATAAAGTCCTGGCCTGTTCAACTGCTCCCTATCGCTCAGGCCCTCTGGTCTTGGCAGCATCATAGCATAGTTTGGAGACAGCTCCATCCTGGACCATAAGAAATTGCAAAGGATTGTGAACGCAGCCGAGACCATCACACAAACCCACCTCCCTTCCATTGACTCCATTTACATCTCACGCTGCCTCGGCAGGGCCACCAGCATAATTAAGGACAAGTCACACCATCCTCACAAGTCACTCCCTCTTCTCCCCTCTCCCATTGGGCAAAAGGTACCGAAGTGTGTACAGTTTCTTCCCAGCTGTTATCAGGCAACTGAACCATCCTACCAACAACTAGAGAGCCGTCCTGTGCTACTATCTACCGCATTGGAGACCCTCGGACTATCTTTGATCGGACTTCACTGGACTTCACTGAACGTTATTCACATTATTCCCTTTATCCTGTACCTTTAAACTGTGGACGGCTCAATTGTAATCGTGTGTAGCCTTTCCGCTGACTGGTAAGCACGCAATAAAAGCTATTCACTGTACCTCGGTACTCGTGACAATAAACTAAACTAAACATCCTCCACATGCAAAGCTCTAGACAGTTAATAGGCTTCCAGAAGTATGCAAGCTGACTAAACAATGCTGTCATAGATGTTTATCTCATATATCCACACGGGTCACGGATGGAATGCCCCATCAAAATATACTCTCACAACTGGAGAAAGGCATGGAGTTGTCTGTGAGCATCACAGACAAGGCCAACATTCATTGCCCATCCCAAGCTGCCCTTGAGAACGGAGAACAGGAACAGTACATGTGATGGTGGAGATACGATAGTGGTGTTTAGCCAGAGGGTGGTGAATCTGTGGAATTTGTTGCCACAGACGGCGGTGGGTTTCATAACATTGGGTATTTTTAAAGCGGAGATTGATAGATTGTTGATTAGTAAGGGGATCAAAGGTTCGGGGGAGAAGGCAGGAGAAAGAGGTTGAGAGGGAAAGATAGATCAGCCATGATTGAATGGCGAAGTAGACTCGATGGGTGAATGGCCCAATTCTGCTTCTACAACATGAAATTATGAACGTTAAGGGGCTTTTAGATAGGCACAAGGATATGGGAATGGGGGGATATGGATCATGTGCAGGCACAGATTAGTTTAACTTGGTATCGTGTTCGGCACGAACATTTTGGGCTGAAGGGCCTGTTCCTCTGCCATATTCTTCTGTGTGAGAGTCAGGAAGTTTAAAGGAGATGTTTTTAACACAGAAGGTGGTGAGTGCCTGGACCACACTGCCAGGGTGGTGGTGGAGGCAGATGCGATAGTGGCATTTAAGAGGCTTTTAGAGAGGCATATGGATATGCAGGGAATGGATGGATATGGATTATGTGCAGGTAGAGTTGGTCTTGGTCACATTCTCAGCACAGACATTGTGGGCTGAAGGGCTGTCCTTGTTCAGTAATGTTGTACGTTCTATGCACGTGGGGCGGCAGGTTCGATCCTGACCACGGGTGCTGTCTGTATGGAGTTTGTACGTTCTCCCTGTGACCGCAAGGATTTTCTCCAGGTGCTCCGGTTTCCTCCCACACTAAAAAGACGTTCAGGTCGTAGGTTAATTGGGTTTGATAAAATTGTAAATTGTTCCTAGTGTATAGGATAGTGGTAGCGTATGGGAGGGATCGCTGGTCAGTGCGGACTTGGTGGGCCGTATGGCTTGTTTCCACGCTATTATAGCGAGTCCGAAACTTGTTGGTTGTAAGAGGAGTTTATTGCAGCCGCAATATTCGAATACAGAGTTAAACAACAAGGTAAGGGACAACCAATACAAACTTACTGTCTTCCTTGAAGACTTCGCCGAACTGACTAAATCGGGCGCCAAACGCGCACATGACATCGCTGGCCAATCAGCGATGTCGCTCTCTGGACCAATCCCTATGGTCGCGTTCCCACGTGACCTCGCTGGCCAATCCGAGGGTTCGACGACCTGGACCATTCTCTATGGTCGCTACATGACCCCCCCCAGAACCCGAGGTGCGGAACCTAGCAGGGAGCCGGATTTCGCGACCATAACGAGTACGGAGAGGGACAGCCTGAACCACAGGAGCCGGAGGTTCCGGACTTGGCGGAACAGCCGGAACGAGAGGTTCTGGAGGAACTACCGGAACGGGGGGTCCTGGAGGGACTGCCGGAACGGGGGGTCCTGGAGGAACTGTCGGAACGGGGGGTCCCGTACTGAGCGGAACTAACGGAGGTCGGCCTCTCCTAGGGGTTTGACCGACCAGGACTGGTTAATCCGGGTCCAAATGGGCAGGTTTGAGCCGGGACGAGCTCACTCTTGCCGCACATGTCTAAGGTGAAGGTAGCCGTTCCCTTACGTAAAACCCGGAACGGCCCTTGATAGACCCTCTGCAACGGGGCGCGATGGGCATCTTTACGCAGAAAAACAAACTCACAGTCCTTCAGGGAAGACGGTTCGTGTACCATGGGACACCCATGACGTGAAGTCGGAACTGGAGCCAGGGAGCCCACCCGTTCCCGGAGAGATGCTAACGCTGATGGGACTGTAGGCAGCAGGTCTGAAGGGTCCGGAAACAGATCTCCTGGTACTCGAAGTGTCGAGCCATATACTAGCTCTGCGGACGACGCACCGAGATCTGGCTTAGGAGCAGTCCGGATGCCCAAAAGAACCCAAGGGAGTTGGTCTACCCAGTCCGGGCCTTCAAGCCTTGCACTGAGGGACGCCTTAAGTTGGCGGTGGAACCTTTCTACGAGTCCATTTGCCTGGGGGTGATATGCAGTCGTGGGTTGTAACTTGGACCCGTACAGTTCAGCCAGCGCGGCCCAGAGGGACGAAGTGAACTGTGGCCCTCTGTCAGTGGTAATAACTGCCGGGACCCCGAAACGAGCTACCCAATGAAGGGCCAAAGTCCTAGCACAAGACGCTGATGAAATATCAAACAATGGGAAAGCCTCTGGCCACCGGGTGAACCGATCCACCACCGTGAGGAGGTGGGTGTAGCCCCGGGAGGAAGGCAAAGGCCCGACCAAATCCACGTGGATGTGGAAAAAACGAACAGCCGGGACCTCGAAATCCTGTACGGGCGGCTGGACGTGGCGCTGGACTTTAGCGGTCTGACAGGGCACGCAGGAACGTGCCCACCCCGCTACCTGTTTCCGCAGGCCATGCCAGACAAACCTCGCTGCTACCAAGGCAGAGGTGGAGCGGATGGACGGGTGCGCCAGCCCATGAATGGCATCGAAAACCCGGCGCTGAAGGGAGGGCGGTACTACCGGCCTGGGACGGGGAAGAGAAACATCGCACCAGACTTTCGTGCCCTCCGACCCACAAGCTACCTGGGCCAACTTCAATCCCGAAGTGGTGGACCGGTAAGCCGAAACGGTATCCGCTAGGAGCTGTGCCTCCGCAAGCTCCTGGGGATCCACTTCGCAGTCCACCGCCGAAATAGGGGGAAAAGCAGGTCTAGACAGGGCGTCAGCAACGGCATTAAGCTTACCCGCGACATGACGGACATCGGTGGTAAATTCGGAGATAGCAGTCAGGTGCCGCTGCTGGCGGGCCGACCATGGGTCAGACAATTTCAAAAAAGCAAATGTTAATGGCTTGTGGTCCGTAAATGCCACAAATGGGCGGCCCTCGAGGAAGTACCTGAAGTGACCAACAGCTAAATAGAGAGCCAGAAGCTCTCGGTCAAATGCGCTATACTTCAGCTCGGCCGAATTTAGTTGCCGGCTGAAAAACGCTAAAGGCTGCCAACGGCCACCGACCTGCTGCTCCAGAACCCCGCCCACCGCCACGTCAGAGGCGTCAACTGTCAGGGCCGTGGGGGCGGAGGGGCTCGGATGGGCCAACATGGTGGCGTCTGCCAAGGCTGCCTTAGCTGCTGTAAAAGCCGACTCTGCGGTCGGGGACCACAACAACTCTACCGGATTCCCTGCAAGGCATTGGAAAAGCGGGCGCATGACTCGCGCCGCTGCCGGAACGAACCTATGGTAGAAATTAACCATGCCTACGAACTCCTGCAGCCCTTTTACTGTGGTGGGCCTGGGAAATGCCCGGATAGCCTCCACCTTCTCGGGCAAAGGGGAGGCGCCGGCAGGGGTAATTCTGTGCCCTAGAAAATCAAGAGCAGGAAGGCCGAATTGACATTTGGAGGGTTGGATAATGAGCCCGTGGTCTTGGAGCCGTTGGAACACGGTCCGCAAATGGGCCTGGTGTTCCTGCACTGAGGGGCTGGCGACCAGGATGTCGTCTAAATAAATAAACAAAAAGGGTAAACCCCGGCCCACGCAGTCCATCAGTCGCTGGAAAGCCTGTGCCGCGTTCTTTAAACCGAAAGGCATACGCAACCATTCAAACAACCCGAACGGAGTAATAGTTGCAGTTTTCTGTATGTCCTCCGGTCGCACCGGAATCTGATGGTATCCTCGCACCAAATCGATTTTGGAAAACACCACCGCTCCTTCCAGCCCAGATGAAAAATCCTGTAGGTGCGGTATGGGGTAGCGATCAGCCGTGGTGACAGCATTGAGACGCCGATAATCGCCACATGGTCTCCACCCCCCAGATGCCTTGGAGACCATGTGTAACGGCGAGGCCCACGGGCTGTCAGACTGACGGACAATTCCCATTTCTTCCATCTTCCTGAACTCCGCCCTTGCCACCACCAGTTTGTCTGGCGGTAGTCTCCTGGCCCGAGCGAAAACGGGAGGGCCTTCGGTGCGGATGTGATGGACCACACCGTGCTTAGCCGAAGGTGTGTCAAAACGTTGGACGAGCAGCTCTGGAAACTCTGCCAGAATCGCAGCATACGAGTCGGGGGCCGCGACGACGGCCCGGACAGTAGGGCTGGGCGAGGAGGCGATTGTCGGAGCGACGTGCTCATCTTCGGCAGAGGGTCGGAGGTCGTTACCGCGGACATCAGGAACCAGTGAAAAAGCCCAGAGAAAATCTGCGCCCAGGATCGCTTGTTTGACGTCGGCTATGATGAATGGCCATTCGTACGTGCGGAGGCCTAACACAAGGGACATCTTCCGTGTACCGAAAGTGCGAATTGGGCTGCCATTAACCGCGATGAGGGTGGGACCTGTCTTACCCGATCTGGTTTCGAGGTCGGTCGGCGGCACTATGCTGACGATGGCTCCCGTGTCTACCAAAAATTCTGTGTCCGTGAATCGATCATGGACATAGAGGCGCCGGTTCTGGCCAATCGTAACTGCCCCTATGTACGATCGGCCGAGGCATTTCCCGCGAAGGTACAAGGCAAACGACAGTTGCGGGATCCGTTACCCCATCGTAGGTGATAATAGCACCAGCCGCGCTTGTGCGGATCTTTTTGGCGGGCTTTCGGAGAATTGGCGGGAGACGTGGCGCCATCTTGCCGTCGCTGTGGCGTGGTCACTGATGTCGAGACTTTGTTGATCGAACCACTTGCCTTGTTTTTTGCCGCTATGAGCGCGTCCGCTTTCGCTGCATATGCTTCGGGGTCCTTAAAAGAACAATCCGTGAGCAGCAGTCGGACATCCTCGGGAAGTTTCTCGCGGAATGCCTGTTCGAACATAGGGCAATCCGTATGCTCACCGGCTAGCATCATCATTTCGGCCATGAGGACTGAAGGCAGTTGGTCTCCAAGATCCGGTAGGTGCAGAAGTTTTGCCGCACCGCCATGCTTATTAAACCCGAAGGTTCGCAGTAATACTTTCTTCATGGCCTCGTACTTGTTTTCCGCAGGTGGATTCACGATTAACCGCATCACGCGCTTGGTTGTGTCCGGCGATAGAGCGCTGACGAGGTAGAAGTACTTCGTGGATTCGTCCGACACCTTCTTTATATGAAATTGAGCCTCGGCGTGGATAAACCAAGCTTGCGGTGCGTGCGTCCAAAACAACGGTAGATGAACGCCTGCCGCGCTTGACTCCGGTGTGCCCTGCTCGGTCATCGTCAACGAGGCGTCGGGTTCCTGCTCAGTCGGTGATCGTCCAGATCACGTCGGGGTCACCAATATAGCGAGTCCGAAACTTGTTGGTTGTAAGAGGAGTTTATTGCAGCCGCAATATTCGAATACAGAGTTAAACAACAAGGTAAGGGACAACCAATACAAACTTACTGTCTTCCTTGAAGACTTCGCCGAACTGACTAAATCGGGCGCCAAACGCGCACATGACATCGCTGGCCAATCAGCGATGTCGCTCTCTGGACCAATCCCTATGGTCGCGTTCCCACGTGACCTCGCTGGCCAATCCGAGGGTTCGACGACCTGGACCATTCTCTATGGTCGCTACACTATATCTCTTAACTCTACTTTATTAGAACTTTTAACTTGAAGGATGGAGCCAGAGATATGATGAATCTTGTATACTGTCACAGTGTAATCTACTATTCCTATACTCTTTTACTTAGGTGTGATTGTTCCTAGGTATACTAAGATTTTTACTATATTGTACGCAAAAAGCAGAATTGTACCTTGTACCTTGGCACATGTGACAATAAATAACTAAGCTTATGGGGAGACCTTGGGTGCTATAAGCGTGGAGTTTTCACATTCTCCCTGTGACTGCGTTGGTTTTAGAAACATAGAAACATAGAAAATAGGTGCAGGAGGAGGCCATTTGGCCCTTTGAGCCAGCATCGCCATTCATTGTGATCATGGCTGATCATCACTGCCTGCTGTACCTGCATGTTTACTTTCAGTGACTGGTGTACAAGGACACCCAGGTCTTGTTGCACTTCCTAACAAGAGGAGTTGAGTATAGGAGCAAAGAAGTCCTTCTGCAGTTGTACAGGGCCCTAGTGAGACCGCACCTGGAGTACTGTGTGCAGTTTTGGTCTCCAAATTTGAGGTAGGTTTACTGGGTTAATTCCCGGAATGGCGGGACTATCATATGTTGAAAGACTGGAGCGACTAGGCTTGTATACACTGGAATTTAGAAGGATGAGAGGAGATCTTATCAAAACGTATAAGATTATTAAGCGGTTGGACACGTTAGAGGCAGGAAACATGTTCCCAATGTTGGGGGAGTCCAGAACAAGGGGCCACAGTTTAAGAATAAGGGGTGGGCCATTTAGAACTGAGATGAGGAAAAACTTTTTCAGTCAGAGAGTTGTGAATCTGTGGAATTCTCTGCCTCTCAGAAGGCACGGACTTGGAGGGCCGAAAAGGCCTGTTTCCGGCTGTATATATATGATAAGGCAGTGGAGGCCAATTCTCTGAATGCATTCAAGAGAGAGCTAGATAGAGCTCTTAAGGATAGCGGAGTCAGGGGGTATGGGGAGAAGGCAGGAACGGGGTACTGATTGAGAATGATCAGTCATGATCACATTGAATGGCGGTGCTGGCTCGAAGGGCCGAATGGCCTCCTCCTGCACCTATTGTCTATTGTCTATTGTCCTTTTTTTCTAATCTGACACCATTGAGATAATAATCTGCCTCCTTTTTTTTTACTGCCAAAGTGGATAACCTCACATTATACTGCATCTGCCATGCATCTGCCCACTCACTCAACCTGTCCAAGTCACCCTGCAACCTCCTAGCATCCTCTTCGCAGTTCACACTGCCACCCTGCTTTGCGTCATCTGCAAATTTGCTGGTGTCACTTTTAATTCCATCATCCAAATCATTAATATATATTGTAAATAGTTGTGGCCCCAGCACCGAGCCTTGCGGCACTCCACTCGCCACTACCTGCCATTCTGAACCTGTTTATTCCTACTCTTTGCTTCCTGTCTGCCAACCAATTCTCTATCCATGTCAATACCCTACCCCCAATACCGTGTGCTCTAATTTTGCCCACTAATCTCCTGTGTGGAACCTTATCAAAGGCTTTCTGAAAGTCCAGATACACTACTGGCTCTCCTTCATCCATTTGACTTCTCACATCCTCAAAAAATTCGAGAAGATTAGTCAAGCAGGATTTCCCCTTCATAAATCCATGCTGACTTAGACCAATCGTTTTACTGCTATCCAAATGCACTGTTATTACTTCTTTAATAATTGACTCCAGCATCTTCCCCACCACCGATGTCAGGCTAACTGGTCTATAATTCCCCGTTTTCTCTCTCGCTCCTTCCTTTCTCCGGGTGCTCCAGTTTCCTCCCACATCTTAAAACGTGTGGGTTTGTAGGTTAATTGGCCCTCTGTAAGGATGTGTGCTAAGCCCCCTGCTCTTCACCTTGCTGACCCACGACTGCACACCCACCTACAGCTCCAACCACTTCGTCAAGTTTGCGGATGACACAACAGTGGTGGGTCTCATCAGCAACAACGACGAGACCCACTACAGGAAGGAGGTGGACCAGCTGGCCGCGTGGTGCACAGACAACAATCTCTTCCTGAATGTGGAGAAAACAAAGGAGATTGTTGTCGACTTCAGGAGAACGCACACCTAACACCCCCACCCACTGACCATCAATGGTGCTGCTGTGGAGCAGGTGAGCAGCACCAAATTCCTGGGGGTGAACATCACCGAGGATCTCTCCTGGAGCAACAACATCACGTCCATCGCCAAGAAAGCCCAGCAGCGCCTCTACTTCCTCCGCAAACTGAAGAGAGCGGGAGCCCCCACACCCATCATGTACACTTTTTACCGAGGCGCCATCGAGAGCATCCTCAGCAGCTGCATCACTGTGTGGTTCGGAAGCTGCACAGCCTCCAGGCGCAAGACCCTGCAGCGCATAGTGAACACTGCTGAAAGGATCACTGGCGCCTCACTCCCAACACTCCTGGTCCTTTACACCACCCGCCTCACCCGCAAAGCATTGAGCATTGTGGGTGACCCCTTCCACCCCTCCAACAGCCTCTTCACCCTCCTGCCTTCAGGGAGAAGGTTTCGCAGCCTGAGGTCAAGCACCACCCGACTAAAGAACAGTTTTTTCCACCAGGCTGTCAGGATGCTGAACTCTCTCCCCTCCCTTCCTCCTCTCTCCCCTGCCCC
Source organism: Rhinoraja longicauda (assembly GCF_053455715.1). Classification (NCBI taxonomy): domain Eukaryota; kingdom Metazoa; phylum Chordata; class Chondrichthyes; order Rajiformes; family Arhynchobatidae; genus Rhinoraja; species Rhinoraja longicauda. Next base: position 32,658,727 of record NC_135966.1, read on the forward strand.
TATTGGACCTGGACTTTAACACCCCACACACACGCACATCCAGCACCAGACACTTTAAAAAATTTTTTTTAACGCATTTGAAGTGACTATATTTTATATTTTATATTTTATGTTGATTGTTGTTTGCTGTGCCTTTTTAATTTTAACTTAGTTTTATGCACTTTGTTCCTCGGGATTGTGGGAAACGGTATTTTGATTTTCTGTCTGTGTAAACTGGCTGAGGATTGACAATAAAATTGACTTTGACTTGACTAAATTGCCCCTAGTGTGTCGGGAGTGGATGAGAAAGTGGGATAACTTAGAACTAGTGTGTGAACGGGTGATTGATGGTCGGCGTGGACTCTGTGGGCTGAAGGGCCTGCTTACATGGTGTATCTATAAACAAAACTAACCTACAGACCTCATTTGTAGGGGAATGTGTGTGAATATTTGTCAGAGGAGTCTTGGAACAGTTTTATGGGATTCCTAAAACGTTTATTATATTCCCCAAAACTCTCTCCGCTTTAATCCGGATGAACAATAAATGGTGCCAGTAGAAAGCAAACAGCCCGTCCTTCCAACACATTCCAGACATAGTTTAGTTGGAGTTGCGATGCGGGGAGTTTGCAAAACATACTGATGCCAAATAGCTCTGCAACATGCCTTCTGTATGGAACTCCTCTGAGTTTCTTAAGAGCAACAAACACCATTAGATTCAAAGTATATTCAGTCAATTGTCATTGTCCAGTCATCTCTCTCTTAACATTGATGGGTTGGTATTTGGTTTTGGTGTTGATATTGATTTTGGTATTGCTATTTGGTATTGGTATTTGGTATTGCTATTTGGTATTGGTATTTGGTATTGCTATTTGGTATGGGTCGGTATTGATACTGGTATTTGGTATTGATATTTCTATTGGTCTTGGTCTTTGTATTGTCTTGGACTTGGTATTGGTATTGGTATTTGCTATTGGCTTTGGCATTGGTACTGGTATTGGTACTGGTATTGGTATTGGTATTGTTACTGATATTGGTACTGGTATTGGTATTGTTACTGATATTGGTACTGATATTGGTACTGGTATTGGTATTGTTACTGATATTGGTACTGGTATTGGTACTGGTATTGTTACTGGTATTGGTACTGGTATTGGTACTGGTACTGGTATTGTTACTCGAATTGGTACTGGTATTGGTACTGGTATTGGTGCTGGTATTGGTGCTGGTATTGGTACTGGTATTGTTACTGGTATTGGTACTGGTATTGGTACTGGTATTGGTGCTGGTATTGGTATTAGTACTGGTATTGGTACTAGTATTGGTATTGGTATGGTATTGGTACTGGTATTGGTACTGGTATTTGTACTGGTATTGGTATTGGTACTGGTATTGGTACTGCTATTGGTACTGGTATTGGTACTGGTATTGGTACTGGTATGGTATTGGTATTGTTACTAGTATTGGTACTGGTATTGGTACTGATATTGATATTGGTATTGGTATTTGGTATTGGTATTGGTATTGGTTTTGCTATTGAAAATGGCACAGGGGTTGATATTGGTATTGATATCGACATTGGTATTGGTATCGATATTGGTATTAATGCTAGTATTGGTATTTATTTTTGGTTTATGTGTAAGAAGGAACTGCAGATGCTGGTTTAAACTGAAGATAGACAGCTAAATAAAATTAAAGCTGGAGCAACTCAGCGGGCCAGGCAGCATCTCTGGAGCGACGGAATGGGTGACGTTTTGGGTCGAGACTCTTCTTCAGACTCTTTAGTTTATTATTGTCATGTGTACTGAGATACAGTGAAAAACATTGTTTGCATGCTATCCATTCAAATCATGCCGTACATGAGTACAATTAAGCTGCGCACAGGAACAAGAGTTAATGCAAAAGCAAAATACCAGAGTGCAGAATATAGTGTTACAACATTATACTGTTACAGTTACAGAGAAAATGAAGATTTTAAAAAGTGCAAAGTTCTCAATGCGGTAGGTTGGAAGACCAGGACTGCACCCTTAGCTTCTGGGAGGGCCGTTCAGTATCTGATGACAGTGGGGAAGAAGCTGTTCCTGAAACTGGTTGTAGGTGTTTTCAAGCTTTTGTATCTTCTGCCCAACAGGAGAGGGGAGAAGAGGGAATGACCGGGATGGGACAAGTCTTTGATTATGTTGACTGCTTTCCTGAGGCAGTGTGCGGTTCAGATGGAGTTGATGATGGGGAGTCTGGTCTGTGTGCTGGACTGGATTACATTCACACGTCTCTAATTTCTTGCGGTCTTGGGCAGAGCTGTGATGGATTCTTGGGTTTGCGTTACATTGGAAAACATAGTATAGGAACCATGTGCCAGTCTAAAATAATCCCAACTGCCTGAACCTTGTCCATATCCCCCTATTCCCTCTATTCCCTGCCTTTAAACCACAAATTATTTCCATCTTGCCTTAAAGTTAGCCCACTAAAATTGAAATTTCCAACATGGGAAAAAGGTTCTGGCTGTCTGCTCTACCTATGCCTTTCATAATTTTATATACTTCCATCAGATCTCCTCATCAGCCTCTGATGCTCCAGAGAAAACAATCCAAGATAGTGCCTATAGTCCGAGGAACTTGAAGCTTTCAACCATCTCTACTTCGGTGCCATCTATACACAATAATACTGATGTAATGATGTCGGATCTGAAGAAGGGTCTCAACACAAAACATCATCTATCCATGTTCTCCAGAGATGCTGCCTGACCCGCAGAGTTACTTCAGCACTTTGTGTCCAAGATATTCCCACCTCTCTGTGCAGCTAATACCCTCTATCTTGGTGAAGACAGCATCCTGGTGAAGACAAAAGAGATTGCTGATGCTGGAATCTTGTAGGACAAACAATCTGCTGGAGGAACTCACAAGTCGAGCAGCGTCTGTGGAGGGTAAGAGATGGGCGATGTTTTGGGGCAGGTCCTGGAAACTTGTTTTCTCAATGTTTTTGTTTCAGAAGAAAAGTTCTTGACTCCGTTTCTCCCTCTGTTGGAAAATCAACCCACAAAGTGTTGGATTAACTCAGTGGTCCACCAAGACAAGAAGACACATTGCGGCTTTATAGGACTTTGGTTAGGCCGCATTTGGAGTATTGTGTGCAGTTCTGGTCGGCCCATTGCAGGAAGGATGTGGAGGCTTTGGAGAGGGTGCAGAAGAGGTTTACCAGAATGATGCCCAGATTAAAGGGTATTAATTATAAGTACAGGTTGGACAAACTTGGATTGTTTTCTCTGGAATGTCAGAGGTTGAGGGACACTTGATTGAAGTTTATAAAATTATGAGAGTCATAGATAGAGTAGACAGTTAGAATCTTTTGCCCAGGATGGACATTTGAAACACTAGTTTTAAATTGAGAGTGGCAAAGTTTAAAGGATAAGTTTTATTTAAACAGGGGGTGATGGGTGCCTGGAATGCACTGCCAGGGGTGATGGTGGAGGCAGATATGTTAGTGGTGTTTAATAGACTTTTAGATAGGATATGGATTGAATGGAAGGATATGGATCACATGCAGGCAGATAAGAGTTGGTCATGGCATTATGTTCAGCACAGATATTGTGGGCCGAAGGGCCTGTTCCTGAACTGTACTCTTCTACATTCCAAGCACCCACCATCCTCTGTGTAGAAAACATGCCCCGCACAACTCCTGAAAACTTTACCCATCTCTGACAAAAAAGCAAACTGGAAAAAACCCATGCAGGTCACAAACTCCATACAGACAGCACCCATAGTCAGGATCGAACCCAGCACTCTGGCACGGTAAGGCAGCAACTCTACCGCTGCGCCACCATGCCACCCTTTGTATTTGATACTTCCATCGCGGGAAAAGGGTCTACCTTATCAATGCTTCCCATAATTCCAGCAACTGCCACACGCGATTATAATGAGAAGGAGATTCAGGGCTTTGTTCATGTTCATAAGCCATAGATGCAGAATTAGGCCATTCAGCTCACCAAGTCTACTCCGCCATTCAATCGTGGCTGATCTATATTTTCTTTTCAACCCCATTCTCTTGCCCTCTCCCCATAACCCCTGACACCGTTACTAAACAAGATATTAGTATTGGGGGAGTTAAGGCAATGGGTGCATTGCATTCCTGCAGCCCCACCTTGCCATGAAGGGCCACATGTGCAGTGCTGCTGCAGGCACGCAAATATGATTCATCTCATATATCTGTCCTATTGAAGCGGCGATGTTGGTTTTGCAAACGGTGTGGATCTGTGGACGATAATTCCCACTCCGGGTGGAGTAAGGCCGGCCATTAGCACCTAATGAGACCCACCGAGAGCCCAGTGTCCACAACTGACTTTGCCCATTTTTTTCTTCAGTCAGCTAGTCTTCAACTTTTTATTCTTTCTACGAGTTTCCCGAGGAGTTTGAAAGCGAACCCTTGCCTCCCGAACTAATCCCAGTGTCAAGTTGTTCGCGGCTGTGGCAATGTTTTTATTTCAAGGAATGTGCCTTTGAATAGACAGGAGTTTGAGTCAAAGTTGAGGTCTGCTCTACATTACTGCTACCTCTGGCACAATGACTGGCAGAAACAGACTCCCTTTTGTTAACCTGTCTACTTCGAGTTAACTATTTACTACCCAGAATCAGAGGTTCCCAATCTTTGATTTTGCTGGTTTTAGAGTCAAAAGAGTCGTGCAGCACGGAGTCAAGCTGCCCCACTACGCTAGTCCCCCCTGCCCACATTTGGCCATTTCCCTCTAACCCTATCCTATCCATGTACCTGTCCAAATATTTTTTAAACATTGTGATGGTACCTGCCTCAACTATCTCCATACACGCACCACCCTTTGGGTAAAAAGGTTACACTTCAGGTTCCTATTAAACTTTCCCCCTGCTCACCTTAAACCTATGTCCTCTGGTTCTTGACTCCTCTACTCTGGACAAAATACTGTGTGCATCTACCCGATCTATTCCTCTCATGATTTTGTACATCTCTATAAGATGACCCCTCATCCTCCTGTGCTCCAAGGAATAAAGTCCTAGCCTGTTCAACCTCTTACTAGCTCAGGCACTCAAGTCCTGGCAACATACTCCTAAATCTTTTCTGCACTTTTTCCAGCTTGACAACATCCTTCCTGGAACATAGTGACCAGAACTGAACACAATATTCTAAATGCACACAATACTCAACTTTGACTCAAACTCCTGTCTTTTCAACTGTAACATGACCTCCCAACGTCAATGCTCACTGATGTTTTCTTTGGAACATAGAATAATATAGCACCGGAACAGGCCCTTCAGCCCACAATGTCTGTGCCGAACATGATGACAAGACCAACTCTTATCTGCCTGTATCCATATCCCTCCATTCCCTGCATCGCCATGTGCCTACCAATAGACTCTTAACCACTATCGTATCTGATTCCACCACCACCCCTGGCAGTGCGTTCCTGGCACCCACCACCCTCTGTGTAAATAACGACCCATACATGTCCTTTCAATTTTAAACTAATTTGGTATACCATGGAATATTCAAACAAATTTCTAGTTTAGGTTTAGGTGTATTATTGTCACCTGTACCTAGGTACAGTGAAAAGCTTTGTTTATGCATGTTATCCAATCAGATCAGATAATACTATACATAAAGACAAGTCAAACTCAAGCTCAACAGCTTCTTCCCCTCTGTTTTCAGATTTCTGAATGGTCTTTCCATAAGCTAGGGTACTGTCCAATTCACCTCTACCCCATTGCGGACATTGACTTTGTTTCTAGAACTGGTATGCTACAATGCTGAGAACTATATTCTGCACGCTGTATCTTCCCCTTGATTGTGTTTAAGTATAGTATTATCTGATCTGTAGGAAGGAACTGCAGATTCTGGTTTAAACCGAAGATAGACGCAAGATGGCACCAGCTTGCATTTAAAAGGTGTTTTACTTTACTTTAGACTGTAGAGATACTTAAAGTGGATTCTAAAACTCAGCGGGATAGGCAGCATGTCTGAAGAGAAGGAATGGGTGATGCTTCGAGTCGAGACCCTTCTTCAGATTTATTATTTCTTCTGATCAGTATTATAGACAATAGACAATAGACAATAGGTGCAGGAGTAGGCCATTCAGCCCTTCGAGCCAGCACCGCCATTCAATGCGATCATGGCTGATCACTCTCAATCAGTACCCCGTTCCTGCCTTCTCCCCATACCCCCTCACTCCGCTATCCTTAAGAGCTCTATCCAGCTCTCTCTTGAAAGCATCCAACGAACTGGCCTCCACTGCCTTCTGAGGCAGAGAATTCCACACCTTCACCACTCTCTGACTGAAAAAGTTCTTCCTCATCTCCGTTCTAAATGGCCTACCCCTTATTCTTAAACTGTGGCCCCTTGTTCTGGACTCCCCCAACATTGGGAACATGTTTCCTGCCTCCAATCCCCTAAATTATCTTATATGTTTCAATAAGATCCCCCCTCATCCTTCTAAATTCCAGTGTATACAAGCCTAATTGCTCCAGCCTTTCAACATACGACAGTCCCGCCATTCCGGGAATTAACCTAGTATTATTTGATCTGTTTGAATAACATGCAAAACAAAGCTTGTCACACGGTACACATGACAATAATACACCTAAACATAACTTTCCTGCATCTCTCTAAACCCTTCCTATCCATATATCTGTACAAATAGCAAATTGATTATTGTATTCGCTCCTGTAGCTTCATCCGGTGGTTCGTTCCCGATATGGACTATCCTCTGAGTGAAAATGTTGCCCCTGTACTCCCCCTTAAATCTCTTTACTCTCACCTTAAACCTGTACCCTCTAGTTTTAGTATCCACTTTAAGTTGCCATCCATTTCACATTTATAATGTTCCCATTAAAACATCTGGATTTTTAAATTTTAGAATCTTTGGGCAACAGTGGCACAGCAGTACAACAGTAGAGTTGCTGCCTCACAGCGCCAGAGACCTGGGTTTGATCCCGACCACGGGTGCTGTATGGAGTTTGTACGTTCTCCCTGTGACCATGTGGGTTTTCTCCAAGTGCTCCGGCTTCCTCCCACACTCTAAAGACACGCAGGTTTGTGAGTTAATTGGTTTTGGTAAAGTTGTAAATTGTCACTAGTGTGTTGTATAGTGCTAGCGTACGCGGTGATAACTGGTCAGCGTGGACTCGGTGGGTCGAAGGGCCTGCTTCTGCACTGTATCTCCACAGTCTAAAGTAAAGTAAAACTCCTTTTAAATGCAAGTTGGTGCCATAATTGAAATCAGCAAAGAACAACAACAAGTTTCCTCGTGTTGAGTTTGATTGATTCTGAATGGTTTGTCAGAGACAACATCTGTGGAAGGAGGCAACAGACCATCAAACATCAAATGGCTTCCGTGTGCTGGCTATGAGGGCTGGTGATGTATGTGGGATCATTCATCTCTGTAAAACAAGTCTGACACAAACAATGGAAAACATTAGTGTGGGCAGCATAGTGGCACAGCTGGTAAAGCCGCTGCCACAAAGCGCCAGAGACCCGGTTTGATACTGACATCGGGCGCTGTCTATGTGTGTGTGGAGTTTGCACATTCTCCCTGTGGCGCAGTGGATAGAGTTGCTGCCTCGCAACGCCAGAGACTTGGGTTTGTTCTTGACCTCAGGTGGTGTCTGTGTGGAGTTTGCATATTCTCCCTGTCACCGCGTGAGTTTCCTTACCCTTTCATTATCCTTTCATTCGCTTAATGTCTGTCACTTATAATTCCATAAGGTCAGCCTTCAGTCTCCTAAGCTCCAGTTATAAAGGACCCCGCCTGTCGAGCCTCTCCTTATAACTCAACCCTCCAGACCTGGCAAAACCCTTGTAAATCTTCTTTACACCCTCTTTTGTTACTAAAAACTAACTTGTCTCAAGCAAAACACAAAGTGCTGGAGATATGTTGGCGTGGCTGGTAGAGCTGCTGCCTCACGGTTTTCACCCACCTCCCAAAGATGTACCAAGGGGTTTGTAGGTTAATTAGCTTTGGTATATTGTAAATTGTCCCTAGTGTTTTGGGTAGTGCTAGTGTACGGCGTGATCGCTGGTCGACGCATCCTCGGTGGGCTGAAGGGCTGTGTTTCTAAAGTCTAACGTAAAGGAAGTAAAAAAAGAATTTCACTGTACCTTTGAACATGCGTTAATAAAGAGCCATTGAACCATCATGCCCTCTGGTTTTTGAATCCTCTACCCTGGGATAAAGACCGTGAGCGTACACGTTATCCAGGACACCAGGCAGAACGTCAGAGGAAGGCATGTGTGCAGGCCTGTTGAAGCTATCGAGGTCACTGCCCACTAACACTAGGACCTTTGTTAACCTCAGAGCGTGATCAGCTGGGAGTAAGCCTCTGCTGACCCAGAGCGACATCATTTTATTTTGCTTTCTCCAGACTCCCAGTTCCGCGGCCCCTACTTATCTTCGGAAAATCGTGGAGCATTACAATGGAGCAATCAGTCCAAGAATGTTGAGCAGTATTAGCGTGTTCGAAGTATACAGGCAACGCCGTGGTTTCAATGCGTCTGTTACCATTTTACAGCAATCTGTGCCTGGTTTATCAGAATTTTAGGCACATTCCTGACAACAGTTATCCAGAAAAGACTGCTTATCAGGGACTCAATGCTTTTAGTGTTGCTGAATACTTAGAAGGAAAAACAAATAAGTCATTGAGGTAGACACAACATTACTGAACGCTCGGTCCACTTCCTGTCGACACGCTGACCTGTCCTGGGCCTCCTCCATTGCCAGAGTGAAGACATACGCAAATTGGAGGAACAGCACCTCATATTTCGCTTGGGGTGGCATAGAGGTCAACTGTATAGAGTCACACATCGCGGAAACAGGCCCTTCTGCCCAACTTGCCGACTCTGACCAACATGATGCATCTACACTAGTCCCACCTGCCTGTGTTTTGCCCATATCCCTCTAAACCTATCATATCCATGTACCCGTCTAAATGTTCCTTGAACGTTGCGATAGTACCTGCTTCCCCTGTCAGCGATTCATTTAGCGTTGTAGAGTACGGTTTATACGGTCTACCTGTGCTCAACCTCTAAAGCTCTTCTCAAAACCAAGCCCCTTTTGAGAGTCAGTGGGTTTCCTGTGACACGTCCCGTGTGAGGTACCTCAGCTTGTTTCTCAGTCCTGTATAAATAGAAGGGTTTGTTGCCTGAGTTATTATTGCTGCTGCCTGCAGTTACATATCGAACAAAGCACAATGTCGGCAGTGACTGGGTGCAATCTCCATCTATCTACACAGATGGGAGTGTAGATGGTGATCTGGAACAGTCTGACCTATAGTGAACTACAGACAGCTTGAAGTCCCGGTTTTCAATGTGAACCGCAAGCTTCAATGTTAACCGTGCTCACGCACATTTTCTAAACTATGAGAACCAGCAGTCCTGGCTAGTTACTGCTGAGTTACTTCAGCATGACACAGTGGCGCAGCGGTAGAGTTGCTGCCTCACAGCGCCAAAGATCTGGGTTCGATCCGGACTACGAGTGCTGTTTGTATTGAGTTTGAACATTCTTCCCATGACTGTGTGGGTTTTCTCCGGGTGCTCCGGTTTCCTCCAAAGAAGTACAGGTTTGTTGGTTAATTGGCTTTGTTAACAATTGTAAATTGTGCCTAGTGTGTAGGATAGTGTTAATGTACGGGGTGATCACTGGTCGGTGCAGTCTCAGTGGGCTGAAGAGCCTGTTTCCATGCCGTATCTCTAAACTAATCTAAACTAAACTAAACACTCTGTGTTTTCTTGTGTATTAACCAACATCTACAGTTCCTTGAACTGTAGAAACGAGGTTGGACAGACTCGGATTATTTTCTCTGGAGTGTTGGAGTTAACGGGAGACCTGAAAGAAGTCGATAGAAGACACAAAGAACCATGGATGCTGGAATCTTGAGGAAGTCACAAAGTGCCAGAGTATCTAGCGGGTCAGGCAGCATCTGTGGAAGGAATGGAGAGGTGACATTTTGGGTCGGGACCTTTCTTCAGTGTTTTACTCAACAGTAAATCTGCAGTTCCTTGTGTCTCATGTCAACTTCTATCGGGTCTCCCCTCAACTCTGACACATCAAAGAAAACAATCCAACCTTGTCCAAACCTGTACAAACAAGGAACTGCAGATGCTGGTTTGCACAAAGTGCTAGAGTAACTCAACAGGTCAGGTGGCATCTCTGGAGAACATGGATAGGTGAAGCTTCAGGTCAGGACTCTTCTTCAGAAGCTGATGACTAGTGTGAAGCCATCATTAAATTAGCTTTACTTTACTTTTTCAGATACAGCATGGAACCAGGCTAGTCAGTGCTGACCAGTGGTCACCCCGTACATGAGCACTATCCTACACACTAGGGACAATTTACACTTTTACTGAAGCCAATTAACATACAAACCTGCACATCTCAGTTCTGTGTTATCTCATTTTCACATCCGACACACTAGGGGTAATTTACAGAGACCAGTTTAACATACAAACCCGCACAATTTTGGGGTATGGATGGAAACCGGAGCAATGGGATAAAGCTCACACAGTCACAGAGAGAATATATGAACTCCCTACATACAGAACCCATAGTCAGGAACAAACCCAGCACGGAGGGGCAGCAACTCTACCACTGCCGCCCTGGTTGTTGGAAGTGTCCTGATACACAGATGAAACTTGACTGGATCCAGCTGTCCTGAGAACAATTATACATTTATACAACCCAGGTGCATATGGATTTACTTTGAAAGGTCTAAAACATGGCATTCGGCTGGCTTAGCTATGGTTCTCCATTTTAGTTTGTTGACCTTTCAAAAGCTAAAGCAGCAAGAATCGATTAAGTTGAAGTCTGTTTTACTGAGGATGAGCAACGCATCTCTGTCTCCCTGCCAGGAAGAGAAAAACCAAACAGGTTCAGTGATGGGAATCCAAAACAAATGCTGACGGAACGCTGGAAGCTGTCGGCAGGTCAGGCAGCATCTGTGGAGGGAGACATAGAGCCAATGTTTAAGGTTGAAGGTTCCTCATCAGAACCAGACACACTTACGACAAAGACACAAGAGACTGCAGATGCTGGAATCTTGCGCAAAACACAAAGTGCTGAAGAGTCAGGCAGCATCAGTGGAGTGGAATGGACAGACAACGTTTTGGGTCAGGACCCTTCTTCAGAGTCAAGAAGGCAAATGGTACGTAGGTATGTAGAAAGGACCTGCAGATGCTGGCTTCTACAAAGTGCTGGAGTAACTCAGCAGGCCAGGTAGCATCACTGAAGAAAAAGGATGGGCGACGTTTCGGGTCGGGATCGTTCTTCAGACTGAAAGTGGAGTGGAGGGAACTTGAGGTAGGAAAAGGCCAGAACAAAGCAGGGCCGGCAACAGATGACCAAGAAAGGGTGGAGCCCATAATGGCCCATCGTTGTTTGGGGAAGAAGCAATAATGAATTGATACAGAGATGTGAACAGTGGAACTAGTAGGCCAACTAGGGTGGGGGAGGAGGGGAGAGAGGGAATGCAGGGGTTACTTAAAATTAGAGAAATCAACGTTCTGGATTGCAAGCTGCCCAAGCTAAATATGGCCTTTGTTCTGGCCTTTTCCTAGCTCCAGTTCCCTACCCTCTACTTTCAGTCTGATGAAGGGTCCAAACCCGAAACGTCTCCCATCCTTTACTCCCAGAGTTGCTGCCTCACCCGCTGAGGTACTCCAGCACTTTGTGTCTATAAATGGTATGTTGGTCTTTATTATGAAAGGATTTGATTACCTGAAGTAAAGATACCTTCCTGTAATAATACAGCTATTGGAGAGATTGTGCCTGAAACATTGTGTACAGCTATGGTCTCCTTCACTCAAAATAAGTATTTATATCCAACAACACAAGAAACTGCAGGTGCTGGAATCTTGAGCAAAGCACAAAGTGCTGGAGGGAACTCCCTCTTTTACGCAGAGGCTCAGCAGATCGCGGTACCAGGAGGGAGCCGCTGGAGACGACGGGTCACGGAGCAAGGGGCAGTAAGTAGCAGGGTGAACCGGCGTAATGCCTCCAGCGCCTTCAAGGTCGGATGCAGGAGGTGCCCCCGAGACGCAAAGGTGGCCGGGCGAGGAGAGGGACGACGGTTCGTGAGCTGGGCCGATCGAGAGCAACGGAGGAAGGCCCTGCAGGAGCCTGGGGCTTACCTGGATCAGGAACCGCTCCAGTACATCGAGACGGGACTTTGGAAATGGAGCCCACACATGACCTTTTGCATATAAGTGTAAATATGCCAAAGGAATTTCACTGGGCAATTGCACTTGTTGCAAATAAAGCACCTTTGAACCATTGGCAAGGGAATCAAAAACAGAGGACATCATTTGAAGGTGAGGAGAAATATTTAATAGAAACCTGAGGGGCATTTTTTTTTTCACTCAGAGGGTGATGGGTGTATGTAACGAGCTGCCAGAGGAGGTAGTTGAGGCAGGTACAATAACAACATTTAAAAGATGTTTGGACAGACACATGGATAGGAAAGGTTTAGAGGGAAATGGGCCAAACGCGGGGAGGTGGGACTAGTGTAGATGGGGCATCTTGGTCGGCACGGGCAAGTTCAGTTTAATTGAGTTTAGTTTAGCTTAGGTTAGTTTAGAGATATAACGTGGAAAGAAGCCCTTCGGCCCACTGAGTCTATGCTGACCATCGATCACCCGTACAGTTGTTCTATGTTATCCCAGTTTCGGATCCTACACACTATAGTCAATTTACAGAAGACAATTAACCTGCAAACCTGCACATGGGAGGAAACTGGAGAAAACACACTTGGTCACAGGGAGAACGTACAAACTCCATACAGACAGCACCCGTAGTCAGGATCGTACCTGGGTCTCTGGCGCTGTATGTCAGCAACATTACCAATGTGCCACCATGCCGCCCCACTCGGTAAGTTGGGCTGAAGGGCCTGTTTATATGCTGTATGACTCTGTGCTCACTCTGCCTGATCAGGCCTTGCCTTTCCATATGTACATAAATCCTATCCCTTTGGATTTTCTCCAATACTTTGCCCTCCACTGATGTAAGGCTCACTCTCCTGTAGTTATATGATGCCGACTGACTGCCTGGAAGAATAGATTTTTAAGAGAGTCAGGAGTGTTCAATTGTCAAATATACCAGCAACAGAACAATGAAATTCTTACTTGCTGCAGCTTCACAGGCCCATTAAAATGTAATGCAGATAAATATGTAATAATCAATAATACAATAAACTAATAACAGTAATACGACGTAGCCATAATAGTGCAAAACTGAAGTCTGTAGTACAACCAAAGACACAGTCCATCGAAGATCACAGTTGTAGAGTCATAAAGTCGTACAGCGTGGAAACAGGCCATCTGGCCCAATTAGCCCACACAAACCAACAGGTCCCATCTACACTAGTCGTACCTGCCGGCATTTGGCCCATATCCCTCTAAACCTCTCCTATCCATATACCTATCTAAATGTTTCTTCTATGATGCGATCGTATCTGCCTCAACTACCTCCTCCAGCAGCTCGTTCCATACACCCACCACCTTTTGTGCAAAACAGTTACCCATCAGGTTCCTATTAAATCTTTCCCTCCTCACCTTAAACCTATGTTCTCTCGATTCCCCTACTCTGGGCAAGGGACTCTGTGTGGTTCCCTGATCTATTCCTCTCATAGTTGCTGAGGTTAGTGCTGTGCAGTGTTCAAGAGCCTGATGGTTGCTGGGAAGAAGCTGTTCTTGAACCTGGAGCTCACGGTTTTCAGTCTCCTGTACTTCTTCCCGATGGCAGGAGTGAAAGGAGGGCATGGCCATGGAGGTGCGGGTCCTCGGTGATGCTGGCTGCCCTTTTTGAGGGCAGAGGTTTAAGATTGCCTTCCAATAATTGGGTGCTGTTAGATTAAGACTGAATTACTTCATAATTCCATCAAGGATTTTCCTTTTGATCCACACTGCAATGTTAATGTGTGGAAATTCCTTTTACTTGCATGTGTGTCTCAAGTAACATTCACCCTCCTTTAGAACTGGGGCGTGTTAAAATATAAAGAGAAGGAAGATTGCAAGGCAAATAGTACCACCTATATATTGCAATTGGCATTTTGACATCTTGCCATTTTTAATGTACAACTAGACTGAGGTGGACCCGTTGCATCTCCGGAGAGCGTGGACAGGTGATGTTTGAGGTTGACTCGTATTGAAGCAAAATGGCCAGGAAAGCACACCACTTACTTGGAAGGCTGAGGAAGTTCAGCATGTGGATGAAGACAGGTGGTTTATGAATCCTTAACCTCTAACTTTCCAGGGTTCATGGTGGAGAGAAGGGCCAGTAAAATTCAAGGCGTCCATGTTAGTCACTAAACCACACCCGGCTAAAAATAATTGTGTTTGAAAGCCAGGTATAATTAGTGAAATCTTCCATTGCAATTAAAAATTGGCTGGAAACTGTAGATCCTATCCTACGCACTAGGGACAACTTTACAATTTTACCAAAACCAATTCATCTACAAACCTGTACGTCAAACATGGATTTGGAGCTGAATGCTTGTTTTAGTGACATGAACCATTTCCTATTTCATCATCTCAATATAAATCCTCCTTTTTTTTCCCCAATTGTATTATTTAATCTGCAGTTTATGCTCACGTCTGCAAACATCTTAATCTATATTTCCTCTCGCTTCACAAACAGAGACCTGTGTGTTCGATTCTCCGATTTATTTGTTCGGCGTAATCCTTTATCTAGCTCTGCCACGCTTTGTCACGACAGCCCGTCTATCTCTCCCTGACGTAAAGCTTTTTCAGTCAGAAGCATTGAGCTGTCACCTCAATCTTTCAAAACCCAAAGAGAGGTGGGAAAGGAATGAGGGCAGCAGGATGGCAGTTCACATTCCCATCGCCAAACCACCCTGACAACACAGCACTCAATCTCAATCATAATCAGAGCAACGTGCAGAAAACGCCAACGATAGTCTTCCATGTTGAAACCTTCTACAGAGAGAGACTTAGATTTACCTCTTAGGGCTAAAGGAATCAAGAGATATGGGGAAAAAGCAGGAACGGAGTATAGATTTTAGATGATCAGCCATGCAGTGCTGGGTCAAAGGGCCGAATGGCCTACTCCTGCACCTATTTTTCTGTTTTTATGAAACTTAACTGTTT
The DNA here is from genome assembly GCF_053455715.1 of Rhinoraja longicauda. Classification (NCBI taxonomy): domain Eukaryota; kingdom Metazoa; phylum Chordata; class Chondrichthyes; order Rajiformes; family Arhynchobatidae; genus Rhinoraja; species Rhinoraja longicauda. The sequence continues at coordinate 32,673,817 of NC_135966.1, forward strand.
CTTTAGACTTTACTTTAGAGATACAGCATGGAAACAGGCCCTTCGGCCCACCGAGTCCACGCCGTACACCGTAGCATTATCCTACACACTTGGGACAATTTACAACTTACAGAAGCCAATTAACTTACAAACCTGTGCGGCTTTGGAGTGTGGGAGGAAACCAGAGCACCCGGAGAAAACACATGCAGTCACAGGGAGAATGTACAAGCTCTGTACAGACGGCACTGGAGGTCAGGTGCTTTGAAGCAGCAACTCTACCGCTGCGTCACTGTGCCGCCCCCACTCCTGCCACAGGGCAGAGATTGGCAGACAGGTCACAGGGCATCTTGCCACAGGGCATCTTGCCACAGGGCATCTTGCCACAGGGCAACTCTACCGCTGCGACACTGTGCCGCCCGCACTCCTGCCACAGGGCAGAGATTGGCAGACAGGATTTAATCCGAGCCGAGCGGCACTGGCGCAGCGGGTAGAGCTGTGCTACCCAGCGGTTGCAGCGGAAAGTATCTGGAGAGGGGGTGGTTTGGGTGGGAAGGGATGACTGGTATGGTTCAACAGTTGATCATGTTTTCAGCTTTTCATTTCTAGTTTAGTTTAGTTAGTTTATTGTGGAATTACAATGATTACAATCTAGGAATCCACAGTGTACAGATACATGATAAAGGGAATAATGTGAATCACGTTTAGTGCAAGATAAAGTCTAATATAGTTTGAACTGTCAAATATAGTTCAAAGCTCTCCAATGAGGTAGATGGTAGCTCAGAACTGCTCCCTAGTTGTTCGTAAGATGGTTCAGTTGCCCGATAACAGCTGGGATGAAACTGTCCCTGATTCTGGATGTGTGCATTTTCACACTTCTGTACCGGTAGCGGAGATTTCGGAGGACTATGTGTTGTATGCGACGGAGGGTAAGGACTAGGGGGACTCTGTCTCTGTCGCGACTCGGGGGAGGTGGTGCAAGGGCGGGGTTGCGGGGTACCGAGGAGACACGAGTGAGGGCCTCATCTATGATGGGAGAGGAGATCCCCATTCTGTGAAGAATGAGGACATCTCGGATGTCCTAGTATGGAACACGTCATCTTGGGCACGTATGTGGGCACATATCTAGACGGAGGGATTGAGAGTAGGGGATAGAGTCTGCAGGGTGGGGAAAATGTAGTCGAGTTAGTTTGTGGGAGTCAGTGGGTTTGTAATAGACGTCAGTCATTAGTCTATTTCCTGTGAGATCAAGAAAGGGGAGGGAGATGGTATACGTAAATTTGAGTGCAGGATGAAAATTGGTGGTGAAGTTGATAAAGTCCATGAGTTCTGCATGGGTGCAGGAGGTAGCACCGATGCAGTCATCAATGTAACGGAGATAGAGTTTGGGGATATGGCCAGTGTACGCCTGGAACAGGGGTTGTTGAACGTACCCTACCCATGCGGGTGCCCATAGCTACGCCTTGGACTTGCAGGAAGTGGGAGGAGTCAAAGGAGAAGTTGTTGAGGGTAAGGACTATCTCCACTAGGCGGAGTAGAGTGTTAGTCGAGGGAAATTGGATGGTTCTGCGGTCGAGGAAGAATCGGAGGGCATTAAGGTCTTCCTGGTGGGGGATGGAGGTGTAGAGTGACTGAACGTCCATAGTAAAGATGAAGGAGTGGATGTTCGGAAAATTGAGACGAAGGGCATGTGTGGTATCTTGGACATAGGTCGGGAGATAGGATGGAGTCGAGGTACGTGGAAATCATCTCCGTGGGACAGGAGCAGGCAGAAACAATGGGTCTGCCAGGGCAGTTGTGTTTGTGGATTTTGGGGAGAAGGTAAAAGTGGGGCTGGAAAATTATAAGGTTGGAAGCTGTGGAAGGCAGACAGCCAGAAGTAATGAAACCAGTAATAGTGTTTAAGATTAAGGCCTGGTGCTCATCTGTGGGGTCATGGTCCAAGGATAAGTAGAAGGGGGTGTCTGAGCGTTGTCGCCTGGCCTCAGCCCGCTAGCTTCTCATTTTCACCTTACAAACAGCTTGCAATGGCCTGTTTCCTTTAACATCGTTACTTTTTTGCATATCTTTCATTCAATGTTCTTCATCTCGCCACATCATCGTCTATATCTCTCGTTTCCATTATCCCTAACTAGTCTGAAGAAGGGTCTCGACCCGAAACGTCACCCATTCCTTCTCTCCAGAGCTGCTGCCTGTCCCGTTGAATTACCCCAGCTTTTTGTGTCTATCTTTGGTTTAAACCAGCATCCGCAGTTCCTTCTTACACAATGGAAGGGAGGTTGGATTGTGTGATGGTCTGGGGTGCAATTTCTTGCGGTCTTGGATGGAGAGGTTCCCAAACCATGCTTATTCAATGCGACATTTATTTTGTTTGCTTCTTTGTTACTTATTTTGTACCCTTTGCACCTTCTTGCTGCATGGCACTCCCTGGCTAAGGAGGTATCATTTACAGCCCATCCCTAATCAGCCTTTGGGGAGGTGATGGCGCACTTCGGGTGGAGAGGGAGTTACAGGATTTACACCCAGTCATCTTCCAGGAGAGGTCATGAGTCATACATTCTGCATTCTAAATATTATTTTGACTCCGGAGATATCTGAAGAGTCAAATCAATGTCAAGTCAGGAGTCAAAAGTGTTTATTTGTCATTTGCACCGGATATTTAGCTTAGTTTGAAGATACAATGTGGAAACAGGCCCTTCGGCCCACTGAGTCCACGCCGACCAGCGATCACCCGTTCACACTAGTTCTCTGTTATCCCACTTTCTCATCCACTCCCCACACACTCGGGGCAATTTACAGAAGCCAATTAACCTACAAAGCTGCACGTCTTTGCGATGTCGAGGAAACCGGAGCACCCGGAGGAAACAGGCAGTCAATGGGGTCTTGGGGAGGCACAGTGGCGCAGCAGTAGAGTTGCTGCATTACAGGGTCAGAGACCCGGGTTCAACCCTGACTACGGGTGCTGTCAGTAGAGAATTTGTACATTCTCCCTGTGACCACGTGGGTTATCTCTGGGTACTCCAGTTTCCTCCCACACTCCAAAGACATGCAGATTTGTAGGCTAATTGGCTTCTGTAAATAGTCTCTAGTGTGCAGGATAGAACTAGTGTACAGGTGATCGTTGGTCGGTGTGAACTCGGCCGGCTGAAGGGCCTGTTTGCACGCTGTATCTCTATAAAGTCTAAAGTTACAGATATTTACTCGCTGGTCAGCATGGACATGGTGGGCCGAAGGGACTGCATGCCTCTATGATCTCATCTGTGTGCCAGACAGTTCTCACAGTCTGGGGATTTAGGTGGGATCGCAGCAACAAAGGATATTATGCCGGAGATGCAGAAAAGCCTCCCATATCATAAGCCTTCGTTGTCAAAACAAATGAACTCACAGTGAGATAAAAATCGTCCGGCATGTGGAAAAAATACAATGAAGAATAGTCAAGTCATGAGTGCTTAATTGTCATATGTACCGACAGCGGAACAATGAAATTCTTACTTGCAGCAGCACAACAGGCCTGTAAACACTGTACTTATAGATAACATATAATGAACAAAAATTCAACAATAACCCCAATACTAAAACTAGCGCAAAGTCCTTTGTGCAACTACTGTGGCATAGTGGAGCAGCAGGTAGAGACGCTGCCTCACAACGCCACAGACCCGGGTTCCAACCTGACCTTGGGCACTGTCTATATTGAGTTTTATACGTTCTCCGTGTGACCGCGTGGGTTTTCTACGGTTTCCTCCCATATCTCAAAGACGTGTGGGTCTGTAGGTTAATTGGCTTCTGTAAATTGCCCCTAGTGTGTAGGGCACAGAAGCAGTGCGAACAGGTGATCGATGGTCAGCGGGGACTTGGTTATCTGAAGGGCCTGTTTTTACACTAAACTCTAAACTCAAAGACAGTCCATAGTTCATAGTTTAGTTAATGTTGGGTAGAATTCAAGAGCCTGGTGGTTGTTGGACAGAAGCTGTTCCTGAACCTGTAAGTTACAGTCTTCAGACTCCTGTACCTTCCTACCAATGGTTGAGCAGGCTTTTATTCCTTGTAGCGTAGGAGGATGAGGGGTGATCTTATAGAGCTGTATAAAATCATGAGAGCAATAGATCGGGTAAACGCACAGAGTCTCTTGCCCAGAATAGGGGAATCGAGAACCAGAGGACATAGGTTTAAGGTGAAGGGAGAAAAATTTAACAGGAATCTGAGAAGTAACTTTTTCACGAAATGGTGGGTATATGGATTGAACTGCCAGAGGAAGTAGTTGAGGCAGGTACTAAGGCAATATTTAAGAAACAATTAGACAGGTATATGAATAGGACAGATTTAGAGGGATATCAGCCGACACAGATAGGTGGGACTAGTGCAGATGGGTCATATTGGTCGCTGGTGGCAGGTTGGGCTGAAGGGCCTGTTTCCACACTGTATGACTATGTCTCATGATCGCTCTGGGACAGACTCACTTCCAACGAGGTTCTAATATCACACAACTGCTGAAGAGGATCCCAGGAATGACTGGGTTAAAATATGATGAGCATTTGATGGCACTGGGCCTAAATAGTGAAAGGCCTGCATAGAGTGAATGTGGAGAGGATGGTTCCACTAGTGGGAGAGTCTAGGACCAGAGGGCACAGCCTTTAGAAAGGAGATGTGTAGGAATTTCTTTAGTCAGAGGGTGGTGAATCTGTGGAATTTATTGCCACAGATGGCTGTAGAAGTTGCCAATTAATACTTTTAAGGCCGAGATTGACAGATTCTTGATTCGTCAGGGTCTCAGGGGTTACGGGGCAAAGGCAGGAGAATGGAGTTGAGAGGGAAACATAGATCAGCCATGATTGAATGGCAGAATAAACTTGATGGGCCGAATGGCCTAATTCTACTGCTTTGACTGATGAAGTTGGCAGCATCAAGCTTAAAGGAAGCAATTTTTAAATATTTTGACACAGCGGGTAATTTGTAGCCTTTTCCTCTGGTAACTGATTTGTTTAAAAATATGCAGTGGTTAGCACCAAGCCCAGCATCTGGAACAGCTTCCCCGCCATCTGAGGAAATGGGAGATCTGTTTTGAATCTGCAGCCTTTCTTATAGTTTAACCAGCGAGTAACTAAGGGACTGTCTGCAACTGAGATGAAGGGAGCATTAAAGTTCACCTACAGCAAGTCTTTCTCATAGGGCAGGACCTTCACAGTGAATGGCAGGGCTCTGGGGAATATTGTAGAGCAGAGGGATCTTGGAGTGCAGGTACATAGTTCCCTGAAAGTGGCATCACAGGTAGATACGGAGTGTTGTCGAGCCGAGGGACCCAGGAAGACAGAAATAGCTGAAGTAACTCAGCGGCTCAGACAGCATCTCTGGAGAAAAGGAATAGGTTACGTTTCGGGTTGAGATCCTCATTCAGACTGAAGATTCAACCCGAAACGTCACCTATGCTTTTTCTCCAGAGATGCTGTCTGACCCGCTGAGTTACTCCAGCTTTTGTGTCTATCTTTGGTTTAAACCAGCATCTGCAGTTCTTCCCTACACTCGGAATGCAGGTACTTAGTTCCCCAAAAGAGGCATCACAGGTGGACAGGGAGTGTTGTAGAGCACGGGGATCTAGAACTGCAGATACGTAGTTCCCTGAAAGTGCCGTCACAGGTAGATAGGATGGTCAAGAAGGTTTTTAGGCTTTAAAGGGTCCCCAATGAGCGCCCCCTCCCTTGGATGTCTCCCTTGGAGGGTCCCCAATGAGGTAGAGAGTAGCTCAGGACCACTTTCTAGTTGGTGATGGGATGATTCAGTTGCCTGATAACAGCTGGAAAGAAACTGTCCCTGAATCTGGAGGCATGTGTTTTTCATGCTTCTGTACCTCTTGCCTGATGGGAGAAGAGGGAGTGACCGGAGTGCGACTGGTCCTTGATCTTGCCTCGGCAGAGTGAAGTGTAGATGGAGTCAATGGAAGGCAGATTGGTTTGTGTGATGGTCTGGGCTGCGACCACAACTCTTTGCTATTTCCCTGTGGTCCTGGATGGAGCTGTTCCTTATCCTTGCTGTGATGCATCCCGATAAAATGCTTTTTACAGTGCATCTGTAGAAGTTGGTGAGAGTTGTTGGGGACATGGCAAACTTCCTAAGCCTTCTAAGGAAGTAGTGGTGTTGGTGTGCTTTCTTGGCCATTGCTTCGATATGGGTGGTCCAGGACAAGTTGCTGGTGATATTTACTCTTTGGAACGTAAGGGTGTAGAGGAGTTGATGGGATTTCCATATGATTGTGTCAATGCTGAGTCCAGGACGGATATGGTGAAAATCTTTGTTTTGTGTGTATCCAGGGAAAATCACATCAATGAATGATTACAATGCTCACCAACCACTACACTGCCCCTAATGTCCACACAAGGACATAAAACAGTACAGCGCAGGAACAGGCCCTTCAGCCCACAATGTGCCTGGACAGAGTGGATGCTGACAGGATGCTTCCACTAGTGGGAGAGTTAGGACCAGAGGCCATAGCCTCAGAATAAAAAGACATGCCTCGTGAAAGGAGATGAGGAGGAATATCTTTAGTCCGAGGGTGGTGAATCTGTGGAATTAATTGCCACAGACAGTGGTGGAGACCAAGTCAATAGATATTTTTATGGCGGAGATTGCCAAATTCTTGATTAGTGTGGGTTATGAGGAGAATGGGGTTGGGAGAGAAATATAGATCAGCCATGATTGAATGGCAGAGTAGACGATGGGCCGAAAGGCCAAATTCTGCTCCGATAACTTACAAACGAATGAATGTCTGTGCCGAACATGATGCAAAGTTAAATAAATCTCCCCAGCCTGCCCTTAATCCATATCCCTCTATGCCCTGCATATCCATGTGCCACAGTTTAAGAATAAGGGGTAGGCCATTTAGAACGGAGATGAGGAAGAACTTTTTCAGTCAGAGAGTGGTGAAGATGTGGAATTCTCTGCCTCAGAAGGCAGTGGAGGCCAGTTCGTTGGATGCTTTCAAGAGAGAGCTGGATAGAGCTCTTAAGGATAGCGGAGTGAGGGGCGATGGGGAGAAGGCAGGAACGGGGTACTGATTGAGAGTGATCAGCCATGATCGCATCGAATGGCGGTGCTGGCTCGAAGGGCTGAATGGCCTACTCCTGCACCTATTGTCTATTGTCTATTGTCTAAAAGCCTCTTAAATGCCACTCTCGTATCTGCTTCCTCTAGTCTAAACAGGCTGCATTTTCAAGGTACATGGAACAGTATGGCAGAGGAACTGGCCCTTTGGTCTGTGCTGAACATGATGCTAAGACCAAATATAGGCCAAAGTCTATCTCACAAAGCCTGACCCCCTCATCTCAGCGGGTCAGGCAGCAACTCTTGAGAAAAAGAATGGGTGACATTTTGGGCGGCATTTCAGTGGGAAGAAGGATCGCGACTCGATAGGTTATCTATCCTTTTTTCCACAGATGCTGCCTGACCTGCTGAATTACTCCAGTACTTTGTGTCTATCCTCCGTATAAACCAGCATCTGCAGTTCCTTTTTACACATGATGCCAAGACCGACTGTCATCTGCCTGCACATAATCTACATTCATCCAATCTCTGCATATCCATGTGCCTATCCAAAAGCCGCTATCATCTGCGTTCACTAGTCTAAACTACGGAGAGTATGGGGCAAAATATGTGTATAGAGTTACTTCGGCTGAGAAATTAGCCTCCTGCACTGCCGAGTTAGATCAAATTGGATCGTAAATTCCGTACAATTATCCTGATTGGATATCTGAGCAGCCACTGTGCTGATGTAAAGCTGACAACAGGCAGTAATGATCGAGGAAAGTGGAACCACATGTCCACCTGTCCAGAATGCAAAATGAACCGATTTTTTGAATGTTCCACTCTCCCTCACTGTAACGAGGTTATGGTGCAAGACAAGTCCAGGTGGAATTACACACAATTTGGTAACAATTCAATTGGGAGCGGCACGGTGGCGCAGCGGTAGATTTGCTGCCGCACCGCACCAGAGGCCCGGGTCGCATCCTGATTATGGGTGCTGCCTGTGTGTGTGGGAAGTTTGCACATTCTCCCTGTGACAGTGTGGGTTCCCTTCGGGTGCTCCAGTTTCCTCCCACACTCCAAAGACCTGCGGGTTTGTAGGTCAATTGGCCCTTTGTAAAATTGGCCCTGGTGTTTAGGGAGTGGATCAGAAAGTGGGAAAGCGTGGAACTAGCATGAATGGGTGATCGAAGGTCAGCGTGGACTCGGTGGACCGAAGGGTCTGTTTCCACTCTGTATCTCTAAACTACAGTGAAATTGGAGTTACGACCCTTCCATACTCCCAAGACATACAGGTTTGCAGGTTAATTGACTTCTGTAAATTGTAATTTGTTCGTAGTGTGTAGGATAGTGCTAGTGTACGGGGATCGCTGGTTGGCGCTGTCTTGGTGGGCAGAAGGGCCTGTTTCAATGCTGTATCTCTAAAGTCTAACGTGTGAAGTCTCAGATGCAATGAGAAGCCAGCCACGACTTGTTTTAATTTCAGCCTAGAGCAAAATACGTTTGAAACTATAGCAAACGTGATGTGTGACACAACATTAGTGGGATTAAAAAAATCAAAGGCGAGCTTAGCTGTAATAATCTCCCAACAAAATCCTGTCGCAGTGGAACATGGAATGAGGCATCAGTACACTGCCATACGTAGATACGAACATAGAGCCAATGGGAATGGAGACACAAGGGACTGCAGATGCTGCTTTGCCAAAGAAAAGTAAAAAACGCTGGAGTGGCTCAGCGGGTTAGACAGCATCTCTGGAAAACCAGGATAGGTATCGTTTCAGGTCGGGGCCCTTCTTCAGACTGAAAATAGATCTAGGTTACAGAGAATAGCTGATAATTTATTGTACATTTCTGTATCTTTTGTTGTTGTTATTGCATTTAATATTGAGTATAGAAGTCTAGACAAAAGGAACTGCAGTTGCTGGAAACGTGAGCAAAACACAGAGTGCTGGCGGAACTCAGAGGATCAAGCAGCATCTCTGGAGAACAAGGATAGGTGACGTTTCGGGTCGGAACCCTTCTTCAGACTGAAGAACACATAATAGGTTAGACAGTCGGAACTTTTTTCCAAAATCAAATACTAGAGAGTATAACTTTAAGATCATTGTTTAAAAGTTTAAATCCGTCCGAGAAGGGTCTTGACCCGAAATGTCACGTGTCCATGTTCTCCAGAGATGCTGCCTGACCCAGCACTTTGAGCCAATGGGAATGGTCGTTTGTAACACGTAACAGGAAGAATATGAGAAACAACATTCTAGTGTGTATGGAGTAGATGAGAAAGTGCGATAACACAGTGTGAATGGGTGATCGATGGTCGGCATGGACTCAGCGCGCTGAAGGGCCTGTTTCCAGGCTATCACTTTGAAAAAAATAAAGGCCCCGACCCGAAATGTAATCTGTTCATTCCCTCCACAGATGTTGCCTGATCTACTGAGTGACTCCAGCACTTTGTGTCTTTTTTTTGTAAACCAGCATCTGCAGTTCCTTGTGCCTACATCTTCTTTACACAGTTCCCTGGAACTTTCCAGATTCATGGACAGTTTCTTCCTCGCTGTTATCAGGCAACTGAGCCATTCTCTCACCAACTAGAGAGCAGTCCCGACCTAACATTTACCTCATTGGAGGCCATCAGACTATCTATAATCGGACTTTATCTTGCACTGAACGTTATTCCCTTTATCCATATCTATACACTGTGGACGGCTTGATTGGAATCATAGAAAATAGGTGCAGGAGGAGGCTATTCGGCCCTTCGAGCCAGCACCGCCATTCATTGTGATCATGGCTGATCGTCCCCAATCAATAACCCGTGCCTGTCTTCTCCCCATATCCCTTGATTCCACTAGCCCCTAGAGCTCTATCTTACTCTCTCTAAAATCCATCCAGTGATTTGGTTTCCACTGCCCTCTGTGACAGAGAATTCCACAAATTCACAACTCTCTGGGTGAAAACGTTTTTTCTCACCTCAGTTTTAAATGGCCTCCACTTTATTCTAAGACTGTGGCCCCTGGTTCTGGACTCGCCCAACATTGGGAACATTTTTCCTGCATCTAGCTTGTCCAGTCCTTTTATAATTTTATATGTTTCTATAATATCCCCTCTCATCCTTCTAAACTCCAGTGAATACAAGCCTAGTCTTTTCAATCTTTCCTCATATGTCAGTCCCACCATCCCAGGGATCAATCTCGTGAACCTACACTGCACTACCTCAATTACAAGGATGTCCTTCCTCAAATTAGGAGACCAAAACTGTACACAATACTCCAGATATGGCCCTACCAGGACCCTATGCAACTGCAGAAGAACCTCTTTACTCCTATACTGAAATCCTCTTGTTATGAAGGCCAACATTCCATTAGCTTTCTTCACTGCCTGCTGTACCTGCACGCCAACTTTCAGTGACTCGTGTACAAGGACACCCAGGTCTCGCTGCACCTCCCCCTTACCTAACCTAACTCCATTGAGATAATAATCTGCCTTCTTGTTTTTGTCGCCAAAGTGGATAACCGCACATTTATCTATATTATACTGCATCTGCCACGCATCTGCCCACTCACTCAACCTGTCCAGGTCACCCTGCAACCTCCTAACATCCTCTTCACAGTTTACACTGCCACCCAGCTTTTTGTCATCTGCAAACTTGCTAGTGTTGCTTCTAATTCCCTCTTCCAAATCATTAATATATATGGTAAACAGTTGTGGCCCCAACAACGAGCCTTGTGGCACTCCACTCGTCACTGCCTGCCATTCTGAAAAGGACCCGTTTACTCCTACTCTTTGCTTCCTGTCTGCCAACCAATTTTCTATCCATGTCAACACCCTACCCCCAATACAATGTGCTCTAATTTTAGTCACCAATCTCCCGTGTGGGACCTTATCAAAGGCTTTCTGAAAGTCTAGATACACTACATCCACTGGCTCCCTTTCTTGTCACGTCCTCAAAAAATTCCAGAAGATTAGTCAAGCATGATTTCCCTTTCATAAATCCATGCTGACTTGGACTTTTCCTTTTACTGCTATCCAAATGCACCGTTATTACCTCTTTAATAATTGACTCCAGCATCTTTCCCACCACCGAAGTCAGGCTAACTGGTCTGTAATTCCCCGTTTTCTCTCTCGCTCCTTTCTTGAAAAGTGGGATAACATTAGCTATCCCCCAATCCACAGGAACTGATCCTGAATCTGTTGAACATTGGAAAATGATCACCAAATGCGTCCACTATTTCTAGAGCCACCTCCCTGAGGGCCCTGGGATGCAGACCATCAGGCCCAGGGGATTTATCATCCTTCAGTCCCATTAGTCTACCCAATACTATTTCTCGCCTAATGAAAATTTCTTTCAGTTCCTCTACCCCCCTAGATCCTGTGTCCTCCAGTACATCTGGGAGATTGTTTGTGTCTTCCTTAGTGAAGACAGATCCGAAGTACCTGTTCAACTCTTCTGCCATTTCCTTGTTACCCATAATAATTTCACCCGTGTCTGCCTTCAAGGGACCCACATTTGACTTTGCTACTCTTTTTCTCTTAATCATGTATAAACGTTTTCCTGACTGGATAGCATGCAACAAAAAGCTTTGCACTGTACCTCAGTATACATGACTATTAACTATACTAGACTAAATGAGAGGGTGGCACAATGGTGCAGTGATTGAGTTGGTGCCTTTTGGCCCGAGAGGCCTGGGTTCGATCCTGACCTCAGGTACTGTCTGTACAGAGTTTGTACATTCTCCCTATGACCGTGTGAGTTTTCTCCGGGTGCTCTAGTTCCCTTCTACACTCCAAAGACGTGCGGTTTGTAGGTTAATTGGCTTCGGTAAAATTGTAAATTGTCCCTCTTGTGTAGTATTGTGCTAGCAAACGGGATGATTGCTGGTCGGTGCGGCTTCGGTGGGCCGAAGGGCCTGATTCTGCACTGTATGTCTAAAGTCGGAAGTCTAAAGAGAGGTTTACTGACAATTAACCGGCTGACCCCCACGTCTTTGGGACGTAGGAGGGAAGTGGAGCACCCGGAGATAACTCGCGCGGTTGCAGGCTATAAACCCCACGCTGGAGATCAGGATCAGCTACAAGGCAGGAGATCTGTTAACTGTGCACACCTACAAAAGGCAGGAGACGGGTCCCAGCAGGCTGTGGCTTGTCAGGACTATCTCGTTTGACAGTGCCTACTCCCTTTGATTTCACCTCAAAGCTTCTTCAAACAAAATGCTGTTGGGCGCATGAATAGGAAGCATCAAAGTGGAATAACAAAGGACATTTATCCTCCGGTCATTCCTTCTTCTCCCCGCTCCCGTCCGGCAGAAGGTACAGAAGCTTGAAAGCCCGCTCCACCAGACTCAGGAACAGCTTCTTCCCCTCTGTTATCAGGCTTCTGAACGGTCCTTCCATAAGCTCGGGTACTGTCCGATCACCTCTATCCCACTGCGGACATTGGACTTTGTCTCTGGAACTGGTGCGCTACAAAGCTGAGAACTATATTCTGCACTCTGTATCTTCCTCTTTGCTTTACCTATTCTACTTGAGTTTGACTTGTTTGTATTTATGTATAGTATAATCTGAACTGTTTGAATAGCATTCAACAGAAAGCTTTTCACTGTAGCATGATAAATTGTTGCTGATATTTGCCTATATACCTAAGGGCGACACAGTGGTGCAGGGGTAGAGTTGCTGCCTCGCAGCGCCAGAGTCTTGGGTTCAATCGTGACCTCGGGTGCTGTCTGTGTGGAGTTTGTACGTTCTCCCTGTGACCACCTGGGTTTCCTCTGGTTGCTCCGCTTTCCTCCCACATCCTAAAGGTTAATCGACCCTCTGTAAATTGCCCCCGAGTGCATCGGGGGTGAATGAGAAAGTGGGATAACGTAGAACTAGTGTGAACGGGTGATCGATGATCGGCATGGACCAGGTGGGCTGAAGGGCCTGTTTCCGTGCAGTACCTCTAAATCTAAAACTATACTCCATGAATGGCCACAGTTCGAATAAGGACTGCGTATGGTATACTTGCTTTAATTGGCCGTCGAGTGTAAGAGTTGGGAAGTTATGTTGCAGCTTTATAAAACTTTGGTTTGGCTACATTTGGAGTACTGCATGCTGTTCTGGTCAGCCAATTACAGGAAGGATGTGGAGGCTTTGTAAAGGGTGCAAAGGAGGTTTACCAGGATTGGAGGGAATTAGCCACATGAGACCTTGGACAAAATTGGATTGTTTTCTTTGGAACATTGGAGACTGAGGAGAAATCTGATAGATGGTTATAAAATTATTGAAGAAGCCCCCCCTCCAGTCTGAAGAAGGATCCCGACCTGAGACGTTGCCTGTTCATCCCCTCCAAAGATGCTGCCGAACCCGCTGGGTTCCTCCAGAACTGTGTGTGTTTTTTGCTCAAGATTCCCGCATCTGCAGTTCCTCGTACCTCCGTTCCGACGCTCCCGGTCTGCCTGGCCAGGAGTGAAAGGGTTAAATATCTCCAGGACCGTTCCGTTCCTGCCAGTTGGATTGGAGGCAGCTTCGTTCCCTTGAGTGCGATTCACTTGGACGTTCTTCAAACCGTTGAGAAATGTTCCACGTTGGAAATTGCTTTTTTGCTCATTCTTGGACTTAATTGTAGCTTGTCGCAGAAGTGAAGTCAAACAAGACTCTCTCTGTTCCTTCCCCCAGAATGAATCTCGTTCTTATGCATTGAACAAACAAATGGATATGGTGCTGTTCATTTATTTAGACAAATGTGCTCATTTAGACGTCTGGAGCGTGGAGACAGACGCACACTCCAACTAAAGTCAGGGCACTTTTGAGGAGCTTATAAATTTACCATCTCGCATCGCCTGTGGTCTTCAACATGACCTCATAGAACGAAGTTTGACTGATTCCTGATTAGTCAGGGTGTCAGGGGTTATGTGTGGAGAGGGAAAGATAGATCCGCCATGATTGAATGGCGTAGTAGACGATGGTCCGAATGGCCTAATTCCACTCCTATGACTTTGAACTTATTGGTTTAGTTTAGAGATACAACGAGGAAACGGGCCCTTCAGCCCACCGAGTCCACGCCAACCAGCAATCCCAGCACACTAACACACACTAGGGACAATTTACAATTATATAAAACCAATTAACCTTTGGAGTGTGAGAGGAAACCGGAACACCTTGAAAAAACCTAGGCAAGTCACAGGGAGAACGGGCAAACTCCGTACAGACAGGGTCCAACCTGGCTCTCTGGCCCCGTTGCGCCACTGTGTCGCCCAGGACTGCCTCAAGAGAAGATGCGAGTGATATTAGCCAGCAACAATGGAAAATTACAAGTAAAATTGGATCATCCGGTTGCACAATCCATGCAGACTCCCACTTATCAAGGAACTTGTCCAAATATTACATTTCCACCCACAACCCATCAATGCTCTCCCAGGTCTCTGCTAAACTGCACGTATTAAGTAAAGCACAAAATGCTGGAGTAACTCAGCGGGCCAGCATGCATCTCTGGAGAACATGAATAAGTGACGTGGGTTGGACCTTTCCTTGCATTGATTGTAGAGTGGGGTGGGGGGGAACTTGAAGCGAGAAAAGCAGGACAAATCAGGGCCGGCAACAGATGACCTCTGGCAGCGAGGTTCCCTGATGGGCTGATTGTTGGCTGGCGATCCCAAGAGAGATACACCGTTGACAACTGTGGAACTGGTTAACGGACCTTTAGTGGAGGAGTGGGGCAGGAAGGGGGGAGTTCAACAACAGAGCTTTATTTGTCATTCGGTACCGAGGTACCGAACGAAACTACATAGCAGTCATACACAAAAAAGAACACAAGACACATAACCCCAACACAAACGTCCATCACAGTGACTCCAAACACCCCCTCACTGTGATGGAGGCAACAAAACTTCCACTCTCTTCCCCACGCCCACGGACAGACAGCTCGTCCCCGACCGACCCGCACAGTCCCCGCAAGGGGATGGAAGTCCCCGCGGCCGAGTCGCACCAGGCGCTGAAACGTCTCGTGGCCGACCGGGCGATGGAAGGCCCCGCGACCGAGCCTTGCGCAGCTAAGTCCCGCGGCCGAGCCGCACCGGGCGATGGAAGGCCCCGCGGCCAAGCCGCACCGGGCGATGTTAAGTCCAGCGGCCGAGCCGCACCAGCGATGAAAAGTCCCGCGGCCGAGCCGCACCAGCGATGAAAAGTCCCGCGGCCGAGCCGCACCAGCGATGAAAAGTCCAGCGGCCGAGCCGCACCGGGCGATGTAAAGTCCCGCGGCCGAGCCGCACCAGCGATGAAAAGTCCAGCGGCCGAGCCGCACCGGGCGATGTTAGGCCCCGCGGCCGAGCCGCACCAGCGATGTAAATTCCCGCGGCCGAGCCGCACCGGGCAATGTACAGTCCCGCGGCCGAGCCGTGCGCAGCTAAGTACCGCGGCCGAGCCGCACCGGGCGATGTTAGGCCCCGCGGCCGAGCCGCACCAGCGATGTAAAGTCCCACGGCCGAGCCGCACCAGCGATGTAAAGTCCCACGGCCGAGCCGCACCGGGCGATGGAAGGCCCCGCGGCCAAGCCGCACCGGGCGATGTTAAGTCCAGCAGCCGAGCCGCACCAGCGATGAAAAGTCCCGCGGCCGAGCCGCACCAGCGATGAAAAGTCCAGCGGCCGAGCCGCACCGGGCGATGTAAAGTCCCGCGGCCGAGCCGCACCAGCGATGAAAAGTCCAGCGGCTGAGCCGCACCGGGCGATGTTAGGCCCCGCGGCCGAGCCGCACCAGCGATGTAAATTCCCGCGGCCGAGCCGCACCGGGCAATGTACAGTCCCGCGGCCGAGCCGTGCGCAGCTAAGTACCGCGGCCGAGCCGCACCGGGCGATGTTAGGCCCCGCGGCCGAGCCGCACCAGCGATGTAAAGTCCCACGGCCGAGCCGCACCAGCGATGTAAAGTCCCACGGCCGAGCCGCACCGGTCGATGTAAAGTCCCGCGGCCAAGCCGCACGGGCGATGTAAAGTCCTGCGGCCGAGCCGCACCGGGTGATGTAAAGTCCCGCGGCCGAGCCGTGCGCAGCTAAGTCCCGCGGCCGAGCCGCACCAGCGATGAAAAGCCCCGCGGCCGAGCCGCACCGGGCGATGTTAGGCCCCGCGGCCGAGCCGCACCCCGCGCCATGAGGAAGAGACCTAAAAGAGAAAGGTTTCCCCCACCCCCCTCCCCCCCCCACCCAGTGGGGTGCATGTAGAAGTTACCTAAAATTAGAGAATTCACTGGAAACAGGCCCTTCGATCACCCTGTACACTAGCACTATCTTACACGCAAGAGACAATTTGCAGAAGTCAATTAAGCTGCAAACTCGCATGTCTTTGGGATGTGGGAGGAGCACCCGGAGAAAACCCACAGTAGTCACAGGGAGAACGTTCAAATTCCGTACAGTCAGCACCCATAGTCAGATTTGAAGCTGGGCCTCTGGCACTGTAAGGCAGTGGCTCTACCGCTGCACCACCACGCCACCCCAAACGCAAATCCAAGGTAAACTGATGGTTTATCAAGAAACAGAAATGAAAGTCAACATTTCCATCACGCCATTTGGTTTTAGTTTTACATTTCATGGGTTTCATCGTTCAATCTGCAGAGAGTTTGGCCACATGTTAGCTAACCGACACGAAGTGTGTAATCTACTTAATTACATTATAATGACCATACATTAAGTCTTAACATTGAAGCCACTATTTGGATGTCTATCTAAGTGCTACTCAATTAGTTCAACCCTTATACACATGACAATAACAAGCTAGACTTACATCAAATACCTTTTACATGTGGCTTCACTCCCTTACAGAGAGTCAAACTGCAGAAACCAGGAGCTGCAGATGCTGGATTACACAAAAGGACACAAAGTGCTGGAGTAACTCAACCGGTCAGACGGCATCACTGGAGAACATGGATTGGTGACGTTTCAGATCCAGATCCTTCCTCAGACAGGTCCCAAAACGTCTCCTCTCCGTGTTCTCCAGGGATGCAGCCTAACCCGCCTAAGTTTTTCCCAAGAGTCGATTGTGAATGATAGTTTTAAACAGTGCAAAGTATACGGAAGACTAGAACGGAATGTGATTTTCGATTGTCGAACAGTTGGCTGAGAATCCGTCAATTAAGAACTCGAGCTGCCCGTTAAATTGCAACAAGTAAGAATTTAATTGTTCCATCGTCGGTACAGGTCCACCACTGATGTTCCAGCAACTGGTGGTCCGGTAAGTCCTTTAATCCGGACAAAATTACGAGAGCCACTTAGAATCTCCCCCAGAAGTCCCCCCGAAAATGTGGCACCTAGACCGGGTGAGGCGGCCAAATTCGATCTCATCGGGACTTCCATGGCCGATTGGTGGGTTGGATTTGCCCCCTGCGGCCAAGCTCTGGATCTCCGGCCTGGTCGGAGCCTAGGCAGACCGTTAGGTTAGGCAGAGCCTAGGCCGACCGTTAGGTTAGGCAGAGCCGAGGCCGACCGTTAGGTTAGGCAGAGCCGAGGCCGACCGTTAGGTTAGGCAGAGCCGAGACGAACCGTTCCGTACCGTTGGGACTCCTCTCAGAGGCCGTGTCCTCTGCTGGTCCGCCAAAACAGATAATCCAGAAGGGCTCTAGATCCAAGGGTTTCGGAAAAAACGATGGTGCACCTGTACATATGATAATTAAATACTCTCTTGATCCTCTCTTGATTTCGTCAGCACCTGGAGGGGCTGGTGAGGGGAGATCACTAGATGATTTGGAGTGGCACAGTGGTGCAGCGGTAGAGTTGCTGCTTTACAGCACCAGAGACCCTGGTTCGATCCTGACTACAGGTGCTGTCTGTATGGAGTTTGTACATTCTTCCTGTGATCGCGTGGATTTTCTCCGGGTGCTCCGGTTTCCTCCCGCACTCCAAAGACATGTTGGTATGTAGGATAATTGGCTTCTGGAAATTGTAAATTATCCCTGGTGTGTAGGGTGGTGCTAGTGTGTGGTGATTGCTAGTCGGCGCGGACTCGGTGTGCTGAAGATGAAGAGCCTGTTTCCACGCTGTAAAGTCTGAAGTCTAAAGGTCAGAGTATTTTGTGCTGAATGTTATTTGGTGGATTGAAGGTTGCAACCTCTTTGTGGGTTTGTAAGTCTTGTGGACAGCTAATCACAGAGAATCTGGTCAGGAAACGAGTAGTTATACACCATAAATACTTGACATTATGTGGTTCAAGTAGTAGCTGACTTGTTTGTCTCTCTATATTGGTAGCTTTGCAGCCATTTCCTTTAGATCAGTAGTTCAAAAGTTCATCAACACCAGACCAGGTTGACCATTCGGCCCATTGAGTCTGTGCTGCCCTTAATACAACCATCCATCTCAGTACTGAGGCTTGCTCAAGCCCTAAAACCCTCAATGCATTTTACACCAATAATTTATTTATTTCCTCTATCATACAGTGTGGAAACAGGCCCTTTGGCCCAACTCTCCTTGCCAACCAAGATGCCCCATCTACACTCGTCCCACCCTCTTGCATTTGGCCCATATCCTAAACCTTTCCTATCCATGTACCTGTCCAAATGTCTTCAATTGTTATAGTAGCTGCCTCAACTACCTCCTTCGGCAGCATGTTCTGTACACCCACCACCCTCTGTGGGGAAAGGTTGTCCCTCAGGTTCCTGTTAAACATTGGAGGATGGGTACAAGGAACAGCAGATGCTAGTTTACAAAACGAGACACAAAGTGCTGGAGTAACCCAACGGGTCAGGCAGCATCTCTGGAGAACATGGATAGGTAATGCTTCGGGTCAGGAAGCTTCTTCTGACTGATACCACCTCAGCTCCTCAGACAATTCTGTGGAATTTATCTTTTCACCCTCAGCCTTTGCTCCACCCATCTGCGACTCACTCCCTCCTCACCTATAACCACCTATCACTCGCCAGGCTTTGTCCCGTCCCCTCATCTCTTTTCCAGCTTTCTCTCCCCTACTTCATCAGCCTGAAGAAGGGTCCGGACCCGAAACATCATCTATCCATTCCCTCAGTCCTCCATTCCCTCCCAGTCTGAAGAAGGGTTCCGACCCAAAATGTCACCCATCCCTTTTCTCCAGTGATGCTGCCTGACCCACTGAGTAACTCCAGCACTTTGTGTTTTACTCAAGATTCCTCTCCCCCCTCCCCCCCCCCCCCCCTCCCGTCAGGCAGAAGATACAAAAGCTTGAAAGCCCCTACCAACAGGTTCAAACCTGTTGTCCGTCTCTTGGGCAGATCTTTCATAAATCAAGGCACATATTTCCGATCGTCTCATCTACCTTGTTATAGTCCTTGTTTCTCTGTACTATTCCATCGCAGCTTTTAGTTTTTTTTTTAGAGATGCATCATGCCAACAGGACCCTTGGCTCACGAGACCAAGGATCACCCCTTACACTAGCACAATCCTTCACGCAAGGAACAATTTACAGAAACCAATTAACCTACAAAACTGTACGTCTTTGGGATGTGGAAAGAAACCGGAGCACCCGGAGAAAACCCACGTGGTCACAGAGACAGTTTCTTCCCAGCTGATATCATGCAACTGAACCTTCCTATCAGCAACTAGAGAGTGGTCCTAAGTTACTATCTACTATCTTTAATTGGATTTACTGGACTTTATCTTGCACTAAAAATGATTCCCTTTATCCTGTATCTGTACACTGTGGACTGCTCGACTGTAATCATGTATGGTCATTCCACTGACTGGTTAGCAACAAACGCTTTTCACTGTACCTCGGTACACGTGACAATAAACTAAACTAAAGCTTAAAGCTAAAGCTAACTAAAGCTTAATGTGCAAAATCCATGCAGACAGCACCTGAGGTCAGGATCGAACCCAGGTCTCTGGTGCTGGAAGGTAGTGGCTCTACTGCTGTGCCACCGTGCCGCCCGAAACACAGTCCTGAAACATTCCTGAACTTCACACACCCTGGAGGCCCCTGGGATACGCATGTTACTCACCCTTTGACCTGATTTCACTCTGATCTCAATGGTCCAGACTTCACTGGTGCCATTGGTATCGTAGATCATTCTCCACAGTGCCTCCACTCAGATTTTGAAACTGTCAGAGTATGTTGTAATAATCTGCTCTTTTTGAAGAAGCCTGTTAAAACAGAAATGAGAGTTTAGTTTAGAGATCCAGTGCGGAAAGTTACCCTTTGGCCCACCGAGACCACTCCAACCAGCAAAACACTAGCATCAACCACCGAGACTGCTCCAGCCAGTAATACACTAGCATCGACTACCGAGACTGCTCCAGCCAGTAATACACTAGCATCAACCACCGAGACTGCTCCAGCCAGTAATACACTAGCATCGACTACCGAGACCGCGCCAACCAGCAATACACTAGCATCAACCACCGAGACCACTCCAACCAGCAATACACTAGCATCGACTACCGAGACCACTCCAACCAGTAATACACTAGCATCAACCACCGAGACCACTCCAACCAGCAATACACTAGCATCGACTACCGAGACCGCGTCAACCCAGCAATACACTAGCATCAACCACCGATACCGCTCCAACCAGCAATACACTAGCATCGACTACCGAGACCGCGCCAACCAGCAATACACTAGCATCGATTACCGAGACGGCGCCAACCAGCAATACACTAACATCAACCACCGAGACCGCTCCAGCCAGCAATACACTAGCATCAACCACCGAGACCGCTCCAGCCAGCAATACACTAGCATCAACCACCGAGTCCGCGCCAACCAGTGCACTAGTACAATCCCACGCTCTCGGGACAATTTAGAATGTACAGAAGTCAGTTAAGGCAGCAACTCTACCGCTGCACCACCGTGCCACCTCTAAGTTTGAGAAGAGTTCCAAAAAAGACTCAAAGTGGAGATGCGGCTGCAATGGGCCTTTATGGCCAACAGCAATGGAACTTTGGAAATGTGCGCCAAAACCTGGTGACTCTTGCAGACGGACTCAGTAGGCTGCTTCTGTGCATCATGTGCTTAACTGGGGATTGTAGGTGTGTGGCAACAAAGTTGCATTGAATTGAATCATTGAATAAAGGAACCATTGAACCATAGTGCTGGAGTAACTCAGCGGGTCAGACAGCATCTCTGGACAACATGGATAGGTGCCGTTTCGGGTCACGACTCTTTTTCAGACCCAGTGCTTGGAAGGTCACCAGCAGTAGAGCAAGAAACCAGATGAGCACAAGGGGTTCGACACAAAAGAGAGTGGGGATTGCAGAGGTGCACATGAAGATTGAGGGCAAGGAGCGATTCCTAAATAATGGTAAAAGCCAATGCAAATATTTTTCTTTCTGAAGAAACTTAGCAATTACTTGCAGCTCCACACAAACGACTCCAGTCAGATGCGGCACAGTGGCACAGTGGTAGAATTGTTGCCTAACAGTGCCAGAGATCCAGGTTCAATCCTGACCACGGGTTCTGTCGGTGTGGAGTTTGCACGTTCTCCCTGTGACCGTGTGGGCTTTCTCTGGGTGCTCCGGTTTCCTCCCACATCGCAAAAAAGTGCAGGCTTGTATGTTAATTAGCTTAGGTAAAATGTAAATTGTCTCTATATAACATAACATAAGTTTAGGAGCAGATTTAGGCCATTCGGCCCATCAATTCCTTTCTGCCATCAGATCATGGCTGATCTATCTTTCCCTCTCAACCCCATTCTCCTGCCTTCTCATAATCTTTAATGCCCGTACTAATCAAGAATCTGTCAATCTCCGCCTCAAAAATACCCAATGACTTGGCCTCCACAGTCGTCTGCGGTAATTATTTCCACAGATTCAACACCCTCTGGCTAAAGAAATTCCTCCTCATCTCCTTTCTAAAGGATCGTCCTTTTATTCTGAGGTTGTGCCCTTCGAGCGAAAACATCCTCTCCACATCCACTTTATCCAGGCCTTTCACCATTCGGTAAGTTTCAATGAGGTCCCCCCTCATCCTTCTAAATTGGGAAAGGGATGATTAGGTTTTGACCGAGTTGGGACCCACTGACCTCTTTCTGTGGCTTCTTCTTTCTTTGATGAAGAACGGCTTGTGCCCTGACATTTTTCTGCTCCCTGGTTTACCATTGGAAGTTGGAAAACTATATTTAATTCGAGCCTTCAGCTGAACTTTCCTCCCTATTTAATTGTGATTTATGGGCTGGGAAGTTTTGAAGGACCTCATTCTCCAGTAGGAAAGATAGCGCAGAGACCCCAAGAGTAAACACAACCCGGACATCATGTGTCCAGGGAAAATTTATTGTCTGACCGAGACCTAAACCTTTGAGTAGCTGAACAAGCAATCAATGATGAATTGGAAAAAGCCATACCAACAGGCGTGCAGTAAATAAATATCAAATGTATCATTTTGATTTGTCTTTGAATGCATTTAATTATCTTTTACAATCATCATCGTTTGCAAATCAGACTTTTACACAGCTCAAAGGCAAAATTCCACTTAAAGAGTTATGAGCATTTAATTGTCTATGAAATTCTTACTTTCTGCAGCATATCTAGACCCTTAAACACACAAACACACACAGATTCACGGACAGTTTCTTTCCAGCTGTTATCAGGCAACTGAACCGTCCTCTCGCCAACTAGAGAGCGGTCCTGAGCTACCATCAACTTTATGAAAGACGCTCAGACTATCTTTAATCAGACTTTACTGGACTTCATCTTGCACTTAACACTGTGGACTGCTTGATTGTAAGCTAACCTATACCCTGAATGGAAGGCATAATGCTAGTTTAGATTAGTTTATTGTCACGAATACTGAGGTACATTGAAAAGCTTTTTTGTTGTGCCCAATCCAATCAGCGGAAAGACCATACATGATTACAATCAAGTCATTCACAGTGTACAGATACAGGATAAAGGGTATAACGTTTAGCACGGTCCTGACCTACAATCTACCTCATTGGAGACCCTTGGACTGCACATAATCTACATTCATTCTCAGCTGCTACCGAGCGAAGGAAATATCCTATCACCAACTAGAGAGCGGTCCTGATCGCCCATCTACCTCATTGGAGACCCTAAGACTATCTTTATTTGGACTTTACTGGACTTTACCTTGCTCTAAACATTATTCCCTTTATCCTGCATCTGTACACTGTGGATGGCTCGATTGTAATCATGTATGGTCTTTTCTTTGACTGGAAAGCTTTTCATTGTACCTCGGTACACGTGACAATAATAATAAACTAAACTGAGAGATAGAAAGAGAGAGAGAGACATGGGGCGTCAGTAAAGCACGCGGCTGAATTAACCTGTTGTAGCGACCATAGAGAATGGTCCAGGTCGTCGAACCCTCGGATTGGCCAGCGAGGTCACGTGGGAACGCGACCATAGGGATTGGTCCAGAGAGCGACATCGCTGATTGGCCAGCGATGTCATGTGCGCGTTTGGCGCCCGATTGAGTGAGTTCGGCGAAGTCTTCAAGGAAGACAGTAAGTTTGTATTGGTTGTCCTTTACCTTGTTGTTTAACTCTGTATCCGAATATTGCGGCTGCAATAAACTCCTCTTACAACCAACAAGTTTCGGACTCGCCATATTGGTGACCCCGACGTGATGTTCCGCCAAGTCCGGAACCTCCGGCTCCTGTGGTTCAGGCTGTCCCTCTCCGTACTCGTTATGGTCGCGAAATCCGGCTCCCTGCTAAGTTCCGCACCTCGGGTTCTGGGGGGGTCATGTAGCGACCATAGAGAATGGTCCAGGTCGTCGAACCCTCGGATTGGCCAGCGAGGTCACGTGGGAACGCGACCATAGGGATTGGTCCAGAGAGCGACATCGCTGATTGGCCAGCGATGTCATGTGCGCGTTTGGCGCCCGATTGAGTGAGTTCGGCGAAGTCTTCAAGGAAGACAGTAAGTTTGTATTGGTTGTCCTTTACCTTGTTGTTTAACTCTGTATCCGAATATTGCGGCTGCAATAAACTCCTCTTACAACCAACAAGTTTCGGACTCGCCATACTGTCACTGTGGTTTGACTTGTGTTGCTGCCTACCCTTGCTGGCAGTTTGCGGCCATTATTCGTGTGATGGGTTTGCTTATCTTTCAGCCTCGGGTTTGCTGCTGGTCTTTGGAAGTGAATGATGTCACTGGTCCTGTCTGGGTGGATTTATTCATGGATGGGTGAGCTGGGAGACGAGAGGGAACCGGGGTCGGGCCTACCACGCCATCGAGGTCAGCTGTGGGAGGCATTCCTGGGGAGCAAAGGTGGACGGGCGAGGAGAGGGACGTGGCGTCCAAGGAAGGAGATGGCTGGAGGCCCCGCAACAGCCTGGGGCTCGCCTGGAACAGGCACCGCTCATGGGAACTGGGGCGTGGACTCTGAAAATGACGCCAAAACATGGCGCCTCTTGCATGCGGGCTCAGTAGAGTATTTCTGTACACTTGCTAATCGAGGAGCAGGGACATGGCAATACACTGCTGGACTGTTTGTATGAAAATGAATTTCGCTGTGTTGGCAACAAAAGCACCATTAGACCATTGAACAGACAGCCACAGTCACCACATTGAGACACAAACCTGTCCCTGATTTCCACGCACCACTTCTCCCAGCGGACCAGCACAGGCCATTCGGCCCACTAAGTCCGTGCCGGTTCCTTTGAGAGAATTCTCTGACACTCACACTAAGAATTCATTTGGAGACTCAAGGAACTGCAGATGTTGGTTTACAAGAAAGGAACAAAGTGCTGGAGTAACTCAGCGGGCCAGGCAGCATCTCTGGTGATATGGATAAGTGCCAGGGACCCGGGTTCGATCCTGACCACGAATGCTGTACGTATGGAGTTTGTGCATTCTCCCCGTGACCTGTCCGGGTGCTCCAGTTTCCTCTCGCACTCCAAAGACGTACAGGTTTGTAGGTTAATTGGCTTCGATAAAATTGTACATTGTTCTTAATACGTAGGGAAGTGTTAGCATGAGGGAATTACTGGCCGGCACGGACTCGGTGGGCTGAAAGGCCTGTTTCCGCGCTGTATCTCGAAAACGAAACTAAAAAGTGTTGGTGGATGCAGATGATGTTTAAGAGGCATTTAGATAGGTGAGAGGGGCAAAGTGTAAAGGAGATGGCAGGGTATGTTTTTTTACACAGGGGCTGGTTGGTGCCTGGAACAAAATGCCAGGGGTGGAGGTGGAGGTGGAGGCAGATACGAAAGTGATATTGAAGACTTTTAGATAGGCACACGGATATGCAGGGAATGGATGGATATAGATCACGTGCAGGCAGATGAGATTCGTCTAACTTGGCATCATGCTTGGCACAGACATTGTGGGCCGAAGGGCCCGTTCCCTTGCTGTACTGTTCTATGGTCTGTGTATTCTGACATCACCCACCTCAGCCGTTGAACACTTTCAGGAGGTCAGGAAGCAATAATTTACAAGAAGCAAGACAGGCTTATGGAAGGACGTTGTGGACCTCAGTGAGATATCCTGCTGTTTACACAAGGAAAGAATGACCTAATTCTAGACAGTAATAACAGGGATCTCCTGGGAACACACTCCTGTGATAAATCCACTCAATGTTTGAAGCCCTGCTGATATTTAGACTAACTCAAACAGTCAACCAAACAGAAAAGCACAGACTTCGCTCGAGGCCGAGGATATTCACTGTGACGTTCCCCACATTGCCCTCTTGGATGAGAGGTTGTTTCACCAGAATGCCGTCTGGACGAGAGGATATTAGCGAAAGGAGAGCTCGGACAAACCTGGAACAAAGACACCATGTGTTTAGTTTAGTTTAGAGATACCGTGCCGTTCAGCCCACCGAGTCCGCGCCGAACAGTGATCACCCCGTACACTGCCACTATCCTCCACACACTAGGGGCAATTTACAATTTTTTACCAAAGCCAATTAACCTACAAACCTGCACGTCTTTGGGGGGTGGGAGGAAACCGGAGGAAACTGGCGCACCTGAAGACAACACATGCAGTCGCAGGTCAGATAGAGAGATAGATGGAGACAGAGACAGAGAGAGAGACAGAGGCAGAGGCAGAGATAGAGACAGAGAGATAGAGACAGAGAGAGAGACAGAGACAGAGGCAGAGGCAGAGATAGAGACAGAGAGATAGAGACAGAGAGAGAGACAGAGACAGAGGCAGAGGCAGAGGCAGAGATAGAGACAGAGAGATAGAGATAGAGACAGAGACAGACAGAGAGAGAGAGGGAGAGAGAGAGAGAGAGAGAGAGAGAGAGAGAGAGAGAGAGAGAGAGAGAGAGAGAGAGAGAGAGAGAGAGGAGGAGGGGGAGAGAGAGGGAGAGGGGGGGCATTTCCGCAGGCAGAGACTGGATCAGGGGCCATACCTTCCTGAACGTGGCATCACAGGTAGACAAGGTGGTCAAGAAAACACAGTATATTGGCCTTCAGAGTCTTGAGTATAGAAGTCATGAAGTTATCACACAATTGTACAAGACATTGGCGAGGATGCATTTGGAGTATTCAGATCAGTTTTTGTCACCCTGCTACAGGAAGGATGTAGTTGAGTATAGGAGCAAAGATGACTTAGATGAAGGGATTAAAAGTACCATTAGCAAATTTGCAGATGATACTAAGCTGGGGGGTAGTGTGAATTGTGAGGAAGATGCAATAAGGCTGCAGGGTGACTTGGACAGGTTGTGTGAGTGGGCGGATACATGGCAGATGCAGTTTAATGTAGATAAGTGTGAGGTTATTCACTTTGGAAGTAAGAATAGAAAGGCAGATTATTATCTGAATGGTGTCAAGTTAGGAAGAGGGGATGTTCAACGAGATCTGGGTGTCCTAGTGCATCAGTCACTGAAAGGAAGCATGCAGGTACAGCAGGCAGTGAAGAAAGCCAATGGAATGTTGGCCTTCGTAACAAGAGGAGTTGAGTATAGGAGCAAAGAGGTCCTTCTACAGTTGTACCGGGCCCTGGTAAGACCGCACCTGGAGTACTGTGTGCAGTTTTGGTCTCCAAATTTGAGGAAGGATATTCTTGCTATTGAGGGCGTGCAGTGTAGGTTCACTAGGTTGATTCCCGGAATGGCGGGATTGTCGTATGTTGAAAGGCTGGAGCAATTAGGCTTGTATACACTGGAATTTAGAAGGATGAGGGGGGATCTTATTGAAACATATAAGATAATTAGGGGATTGGACACATTAGAGGCAGGAAACATGTTCCCAATGTTGGGGTAGTCCAGAACAAGGGGCCACAGTTTAAGAATAAGTGGTAGGCTATTTAGAACGGAGATGAGGAAGAACCTTTTCAGTCAGAGAGTGGTGAAGGTGTGGAATTCTCTGCCTCAGAAGGCAGTGGAGGCCAGTTCGTTGGATGCTTTCAAGAGAGAGCTGGATAGAGCTCTTAAGGATAGCGGAGTGAGGGGGTATGGGGAGAAGGCAGGAACGGGGTACTGATTGAGAGTGATCAGCCATGATCGCATTGAATGGCGGTGCTGGCTCGAAGGGCTGAATGGCCTACTCCTGCACCTATTGTCTATTGTCTATTGTCTATTGTCTATAAACTGGAAAGAGGGCAGAGAAGAGATACGAGAATGTAGCCAGGACTCGAGGGCCTGAGATACAGGGAGAGGTTGAGAAGGCTGGGACTTTATTACTTGGAATGCAGGAGGCTGAGGGGTGATCTTATAGAGGTGTATAAAATCATGAGGGGAATAGACAGGGTGAATGCACAGAGACTTTCACCCAGGGTAGGGGAATCAAGAACCAGCGGATATGGATTTAAGGTGAGTAGGGGGGGGGGGGGGGGGATTTAAACGGAAGCTGAGGGTAACTTTTTTCCACAGAAGGTGGTGGCTATATGGAATGAGCTGCCAGAGCAGATGGTTGAGGCAGGTAGGATTGCACAAATTACAGTGCATGGAGTCTTTTATCCAGGGCAGAAAAACCTGACATCATGTTCAACACAGACAATGTGGGCTGAAGGGCCTGCTCCTGTGCTGTGCTATGTTCTATGAGAGGTGCCAGGATATGTTTCAACAAGGAATGTTCACCTCAACCAACAAAGTCGGGAGGCATCGCAACATAATTTGGGAACAGCAAGACCGCAAGAAATTGCAGAGAGTTGTGGACACGGCCCAGACCATCACACAAACCAACCTCCCTTCCGTTGACTCCATCTACACTTCACCTCGGCACGGCCACCAGCAAAATCAAGGACCAGTTTAACCCCAGTCACTCTCTCTTCTCCCCTCTCCCTTCAGGCAAGAGGTATGAAAAACGCACACCTCCAGATTCAGAGACAGTTTCTTCCCATCTGTTATCCGGCAACTGAACTACCCTCCCAACAACCCGAGAGTGGTCCTGACCTCCCATCTGCCTCATTGGAGACCCTCGGACTATCTTTGATCAGTCTTTACCGGACTTTATCTTGCACTAAATGTTTTTCCTTTTACTCTGTACATGTACACAGTGAACGGCTTGATTGTAACCACGTATGGTCTTTCCACTGACTGGATAGCAGACAACAAAAAAGCTTTTCACTGTATCTCAGTACACATGACAATAATATAAACTCAACTAAACTGAACTCTCATGCACGTGCGTCAAGCATGTCGTATGTACCAGGAGAGGAACAATGAAATTCTTGCTGCAGCTTTACAGACCCATTAATGCGCCAGCACAACAGATACAAGGCCTTGACATGAAACGTAGACAATCTCTCTGTCTTCACAGATGCAAGTCTT